>NC_133430.1:16795290-17110290 GCF_011762505.2 Arvicanthis niloticus | reverse complement strand
ATCCACTAGCAATAATACCATCTCGTCCTGCCAAACAGAGCCATCAGTAGGAATCAAGTATTAAGATGCCCACAATGATGGGGGAATGTCTCATTCAAACCATCACTAAACCCAATGGCCTTCTTCCTGTCCACTCCCCTCCCTAGGGCTCTGAAAACATGTCCACTGATGACCTCTCCTTACCTGACTCACATGGTGTAATAACATCCTTGTTGTTCTACTGATCTATCTAGAACCTGGCTCTACACAATGGGTTGTAGACCAAAAGAGCTGAATGATGCAGAAAATCCATTCCATTCAGAATTGATTATAGCCGGGTGGTGGTGGCACACGCCTTTAATCCCAGCACTTGGGAGGCAGAGGCAGGCGGATTTCTGAGTTTGAGGCTGGCCTGGTCTACAGAGTGAGTTCCAGGATAGCCAGGGCTACACAGAGAAACCCTGTCTTGAAAAGCCAAAAAACAAAACAAAACAAAACAGAATTGATTATAAGTTTATATTTTCCAAAACAATTTAAAATGAAACAACACCCATATAAGTGATAAAATAATTTCCAATGTATTAACTATGGAACTATTGGCCAACAGCAATTTGAACTATAACTTTAATAAATTCTATAGCATTGTACCTAATGTGTATTTTAAAAATATAAATATAGTGTGTGTACATGTTTAATAGAATGATGAAATAAAGATAATTATCATTTGTTCCCCACCCAGGCTTTTATTTGTCAGGAGTAAAAACTACCAGGTGATCTTCATGAGATTGGTTCACCTTAGGTTAAAATCTATGATGGATGTTACTCTGGTAGGCAAGACCCAGGAGAAATTCATTTTAGGAAAAATTCCTGCTATTAATATGTTTTTTCTGTTATTATTAAACATATATAACAACCACTAGGTATTAGCCCATCCTTTTAAGCAGATCCCTGCAGACCTATGAAGATGTTCTATCTTGTAGTGATGCTATATAGACAAATAGGTAATAATTCTATAGAATTCCTGATTTGATTAAAATTATTTTAGGAAGAAAGTTTTTAGAGATGGTTTTAGTTGCTTTGCTAGAGAGATGTAGTAAAGTTAGAATTAGAAATAGAATATGCCCACTCCTCAGAACAGTAAGTAAAGGCTGCATAATAAGAAATATACTTTCTTATTATTACATAATTACACTAAAAAGACAAATAGTCAGGACAATTTTGTGTTCATGGAAAGACATTTAGAGTCATGGATAAAGTGTGCATTATGATAAGGCAAGGGTACATAAAAACTGTTGCTTTGAACTTTTAATGAGTATATTATAATTAAACACTGCTTTGAAC
This sequence comes from Arvicanthis niloticus, assembly GCF_011762505.2. Lineage (NCBI taxonomy): Eukaryota > Metazoa > Chordata > Mammalia > Rodentia > Muridae > Arvicanthis > Arvicanthis niloticus. Next base: position 17,108,970 of record NC_133430.1, on the reverse strand, counting down.
TCAATATTAACATCTTTCTGTAACTCCAATTTTATGAAACATTTTGTCTATGAGGTAATTTTCTAAAGAACTTTTGTATCAGAAGGCAGAAAAAGCTGGGTCCTCAGGTAATGCTATGTCCAGTTTTCTGAAGAACTGCCAGACTGATTTCCAGAGTCGTTGTATCAGCTTGCAATCTCACCAACAATGGAGGAGTGTCCCTCTTTCTCCACATTCTTGCTAGCATCTGCTATCACCACAGAAGATGTTCCAACATATAACAAGGACATATGCTCCACTGTGTTCGCAGCCTTATTTATAATAGCCAGAAGCTGGAAGGAACCTAGATGTCTTTCAACAGAGGAATGAGTACAGAAGATGTGGTACATTTACACAATGGAGTATTACTCAGCTATTAAAACAATGAATTCATGAAATTCTTAGGCAAATGGATGGAACTAGAAAATATCATCCTGAGTGAGGTAACCCAATCTCAAAAGAACACACATGGTATGCACTCACTGATAAGTGGATATTAGCTCAAAAGCTCGAAATACCCAAGATTCAGCTCACAGACCACCACATAAAGCTCATGAAGAAGGAAGGCCAAAGTGTGGGTGCTTTGGTCCTTCTTAGAAGGAGTAACAAAATACTCATGGAAGCAAATATAGAGACAAAGTGTGGGACAGAAACTGAAGGAGGGGCCGTCTGGAGACGGGTCCACCTGGGTATCCATCCCATGTGCAGTTACCAAAGGCAGACACTGATGTGGATGCCAGGAAGTGCATGCTGACAGGAGCCTGATACAGCTGTCTCCTTAGAGGTCTGCCAGAGCCTGACATAAACAGAGGCAGATGCTTGCAGCTAACCATTGAACTGATCATGGAGTTCCCAATGGAGAAGTTAGAGAGAAGACTGAAGGAGCTGAAGGGGTTTGCAGCCCCATGGGGAGAGCAACTATACCAACCAACCAACCAGAGCTCCCAGGGTCTAAACCATCAGCCTGGAAGCACATAGGGAGGGACCCATGGCTCCAACTGTATATGTAGGAGAGGATGGCCTTGTTGGGCATAGGTGGGAGAGGAAGTCCTTAGTCCTGTGAAGGCTGGATGCCCAGTGTGGGGGAATTTGAGGGTGGAGAGGTGTGAGTAGTGGGTGTGTGTGTGTACGTCCTCATAGAAGCAGGAGGAGGGGGGATTGAATGGGGGTTTCTGGTTTGGGGGGAAATGGGGAAAGGGGAAACATATGTAATGTAATATGAAATATAACATTACATATTAATATGAAATATGTAATATGAAATGTAAATAAAATATCCAATAAAAAATAAAGAAGCAAAAAAAAAAAGAAGGTAGAAAAAGATGAAAGAAAAGAAATAAAATTGTTGGTTAAATGGTTTGGGCTGGGGAGCTTTGCCCCATCCACCCATTCATCCATCCAAATGTATATGTTTGTTTATATGTTTGTGTGTATGTATATGTGTATGTATGTAAGCATGTGTGAATACTTGTGGAGTTGATTGTGACAGGTCGTCAGGCCTGGCCAGCATGTGGGTATATGAATGTTTGAATGTACATGTGTCTGTGCATATTTGCCTGTATAAAACATCTTAATTCTTCTCCTTTCCTTCCTCTCTGGTTCACAACAAGTTAGCTAGCTTAGCCAGAGAAGCTTCTGGTTGATTCACCAGAGAAAGCAGCACCAGCAATAAATCTTTTCACTTATTCCCTCCTGTTTTATGATGAGGTGCTAAACAGTTTCTTGCCTCAGCGGAACTCAGACTAACAGACTTAGACTTAATACAGGTAACTGTTTTAGTATTATACTGCAACCCAAACAACCCTGAATATCTTACATGACCAAGTCTTTCCAGCTCTCCCCACCAAAACAAACAAAACAAAACACCCAAGAAAGAAGACCTGCTAGGGCTGGCCCTCAGCATTCATTTATGAACTGATACTTATATTTGACGAGCGTGCAGTGTTTTCTCAAATACATCTCTTCAATGCTCTCAATGGGCGGATGTTGCACAGTTGGAACACAAATGCTACAAAAACTAATCCCCCTAGCACTACAGATGTTGCAACAGCTATTAGTGTGTGTCCAGGAAAAGGCAATGGTACTTCGTTGACGTAAATCTAAAAGTAAAAACAAAAGTGGTTATGTTTGATCCCCACGGCTAACCACAGAGCAAAATCCCACCCAGAATTCTGTGGACATTTAGCATCTTCTATGACCCACATTCGCATCTCTGCCCCACCCTGTCCTAGCCTTATCCTGCACACAAACACTGCCCCCGTTTATCCATAAGTTGGATGGACAAGAGTTGTATCACTTCCCCACTCATCTCGTTTTGTACATCGTGCATTTAACATACCTGAAATTCTTCATCTAAGTCACAAAAGCTGACTCCATGAACCACAGACACCTTGAAGTGAAACAGCTCAGAGCCCTGTGGAACAAACACAGATGGTCATCCTCAACACGTGTGTTTATTTCAACAAAAGTACCCAGGAGAGCCACTTCCATAGATGTCATCTATGAAGAGTGCCAAGCCTCTTGGATATATATATATATATATATATATATATATATATATATATATATCACATATACAATTAAGAGGTATTGAAAGAGGAATTCAGTAACACAATTTTATTTTCAGAATGAAACTGAAACATAAAACTGCTTGGCTTTTATGAACATTGTGGTTGTTGGAATAAGCTTGGCTCCTGGGAAATGGCACTGTTAAGAGGTATGCCCTTGTTGAGATAGGTGTGGCCTTGTTGGAGGAAGTCTATTACTGTGTAGGCAGGCTTTGAGGTCCTATGCTCAGGTTATGCCCTGTGTGGAAGAGATCCCCACCCCAGCTGCCTGTGAGATAGACCTTTTCTGGATACAGTTGGATCAAGATATAGAACTCTCAGCTCCAGTACCATGTCTTCCTGGATGCTACCATGAATCCCGCCTTGATGATAATGGACTGAACCTCTAAACCTGTAAGCCAGCCCTAATTAAATGTTGTTTTTTATAAGAGTTGCCTTGATCATGGTGTCTCTTCACAGCAATGGAAACCCTAACTAAGACAAACACTTTGATTTAGCCCACATTTCTGTCGTTTTAACATATCTCTGCATTTCCCCCTGTTTTTCACACCTACCTGGGTTTTTATGTATCCCTGAAATCCCTAGCTATAGGACACACATTTTCTGTTTCCCTTTAGCCAATTGATCTGGCCTATCTCTTAGAAAACAGTAAATTAATGTTACATCTGTTTCTATTTTGTGGGATAGTTTGAGGAGTATTGGTATTAGCCCTTCTTTGAAAGTCTGGTAGAATTCTGTGCTAACACCATTCACCATTAGGTCCTGGACTTACTTACTTACTTTCTTTCTTTCTTTCTTTCTTTCTTTCTTTCTTTCTTTTTTTTTTTTTTTTTTTTTTTTTTTGTTTTTCGAGACAGGGTTTCTCTGTGTAGCCCTGGCTGTCCTGGAACTCACTCTGTAGACCAGGCTGGCCTCAAACTCAGAAATCCGCCTGCCTCTGCCTCCCAAGTGCTGGGATCAAAGGCGTGCGCCACCACCGCCTGGCAGCCCTGGACTTTCTTGGTTGTGATACTTTTAATGACTGCTTATATTTCCTTAGGGTTTTAGGAATATTTAAATAGTTTATCTGATCTCGATTTAAGTTTGGTAAGTGGTATCTATCTAGAAAATTGTCTATTTCTTTTAGGTTTTCCAATTTTATGGAGTGAAGGCTTTTGAAGTAATACCTAATGATTTTTAAAATTTTCTCAGTGTTTGTTGTCTCCCTTTTTATTTATGATTTTGTTAATTTGGATACTGTCTGCTTTTTAGTTAGTTTGGCTAAGTGTTTGTCTATCTTGTTGATTTTTTTTTTTTTTTTTTTGAGACAGGGTTTCTTTGTGTAGCTCTGGTTGTCCTGGAACTCACTCTGTAGACCAGGCTGGCCTTGAATTCAGAAATCCGCCTGCCTCTACCTCCCAAGTGCTGGGATTAAAGGCGTGTGCCACCACTGCCCAGCTATCTTGTTGATTTTTTCAAAGAACTAACTCTTGGTTCTGTTGATTCTTTGTATTGTTCTCTTTGTTTCTGATTGATTTTAGCCCTAAGTGTGACTATTTCCTGCAATATACTCCTCTTGGGTCTAATTGCTTCCTTCCTCCTTCCTTTCTTTCTTTCTTTCTTTCTTTCTTTCTTTCTTTCTTTCTTTCTTTCTTTCCATCTTTCTTTCTTTCTGTCTTATTTTTTTTTATTTAGAGTTTTCAGGTATACTTTTAAATAGTTAGTTTGAGAACTCTCCAATTTTTTTATGAAAACACTTATTGCTATGAACTTTCCTATTAGCATTGCTTTCAGTGTGTCCTGTAAGTTTGCGTATGTTGTGCCTTCATTTTCATTGAATTCTATAAAATCTTTAATTTCTTTATTTCTTCTTTGACCAAGTGATCATTGTGTAGAGAGTTGTTTAGTTTCCATGGGTTTGTAGGCTCTCTATTGTTTCTATTGTTGAATTCCAGTTTTATTCTATGGTGATCTGATAAGATGCAAGGGGTTATTTCAATCTTCTTGTATCTGTTGAGGCTTGCATTGTGACCAAGTTCATGGACAATTTTGGAGAAGATTCTGTAATGTGCTGAGAAGAACATGTATTTTTTTATGATTAGGTGAATTGTTCTGTAGATATGTGTTAGACCCGTTTGATTAAAATTTCTCTTAGTTTCATTATGTCTCTGTTTAATTTCTGTCTCAATGACCTTTCTCTTGGTGAGAGTAGGGTGTCAAAGTCTCTCAATGTGTGGGGTTCAATTTGTGATTTAAGCTTTAGTAAAGCTTTTTTTAATTAGGTGGGTACCCTTGCATTTGGGGCATGCATGTTCAGAATTGAGACATCACTTTGGTGTTGGTGGAGTTTTCTTTTAATGAGTATAAGTGTCCTTCTGCATCTCTTTGACTAAAAGTTTATTTTATTAGATATTAGAATGGCCAGTTCAGATTGTTTCTAGGGTCTCTTTGCTTAGAAAATCCTTTCCCAGCCCTTTACTCTGGGGGAGTATTTATCTTTGTTGCTGAGGTGTGTTTCTTGTATGCAGCAGAATGATGGATCCTGTTTACTCATCTACTCTGTTAGCCTGTGTCTTTTTATTGTTGAGTTGAGTCCATTGATGTTGAGAGACATTAATGACCAATGATTGTTAGTTAGTTCCTCTTATTTTGATGTTGGTGGTATTAGTGTGTGTGTGTGTGTGTGTGTGTGAGAGAGAGAGAGAGAGAGAGAGAAAGAGAGAGAGAGAGAGAGAGAGAGAGAGAGAGAGAGAGAGAGAGAGATATTTCTCTTCTTTTGGATTTGCTGTGGAATTATTAATTTCTTGTGTTTTCTTGGATATAGTTACCTTTCTTGTGTTAAAGTTTTCCTTACAGTATCCTCTGTAGGCCTGAATTAGTAGAAAGACATTGTTTAAATTTGGTTTTATCATGGAATATCTTGATTTCTCCATCTATGATTACTGTTTGGTATAGTAATCTGGGCTGACATCTGTGGCCTCTTGGAGTCTGTTCAGACCCTTCTGGGTTTTAGAGCCTCTGTTTTTTAAGTCAGTTGTAATTCTGAAAGGTCTGTCTTTATATGTTACCTGGTCTTTTTCCCTTGTAGCATTTAATATTCTTTCTTTATTCCGTACATTTAGTGTTTTGATTATTATGTGGAGGAGAAGATTTTTTTTCTGGTCTGATCTATTTGGTGTTCTGTAAGCTTTTCATACATTTATTACCATCTCTTTCTTCAGATTAGAAACATTTTCTTCTATGATTTTGTTGATTTTTTTCTGGGCCGTTGATCTGGGATCCCTCTTCTTCTATTCCTATTAGTCTTAGGTTTGGTCTTTTCATAATATACCAAATTTCCTGGATTTTTTGTGTTAGAAACTTTTTAGACCATTTTTGACCAATATATCAATTTCTTCCATTTTATGTTTTATGCCTGATATTTTCTCTTCCATCTCTTGTATTCTGTTGGTGATGTTTCTGTCTGTAGTTCCTGTTCTCTTTCCTAAGTTTTCCATCTCCAGAGATGCCCCCAATTGTGTTTTTTTTAATTACTTCTATTTCTATGTTCAGGTCTTGAACAGTTTTATTCATTTCCTTCACCTATTTGATTGTATTTTCTTGTATTCCTTTATATTTATTCATTTTCTCTTTAAAGGCTTCTACCTGCTTGATTATATTTTCCTGTATTTCTTTAAGGGATTTATTTATTTCCTTTTTAAAGGCCTCTATGATATTCATAAGATGAGATTTCTTGTTCCTCAGATGTGTTAGGATATTTAGGGAGTGCTGTAGCAGGATAGCTGGGTTCTCATGGTGTCATATTGCCTTTGCTTTTGTTGACTGTGTTTTGTACTCTCTTTAGCCATCTGTTTGTTGCTGGTGTTGGCTAGCCTGGTAGTCCCTGGTAACAGGCCTCTGGGACTGCAGAGAGAACTGGTCTCTAATGGCAGCAGAGTACTGATTATTTTGTATAGCAGCAGACCTCCAGGGAAGCAGGCAGAACTGGTTGTCCTCTTTGTCCCAGGCAGCAGCAGGTCTCCAGGGAGACAGGCTAGGCTAGGAAGGCAGGCTGAACTCTGGCCTGTGGAGTAGCATGCAGATCTGGGATTGCAGGTAGAGGTGTGGATTGGAAGATGGATCACAGTAGAGACAGTGTCACTTGCACTTTTGATCTGAGCTATTCTGACAGGTGTAAGATAGAATCTCAAAGTTGTTTTGAATTGCATTTCTCTAATGACTAAGCATCTTGAACATTTCTTTAGGTGCTTCACAGACATTTGATATTCTTCTATTGAGGATTCTGTTTAGGTCTATAATTCATTTTAATTGGATTATTTCGTTTGTTGATATCTAATTTCTTGAGTTCTTTGTATATTTTGGCTAACACTGTCAAATATGGAGTTGGTGAATCTTTTCTCATTCTGTAGGCTGCCATTTTGTCCTGTTGATGGTGTCCTTTGCCTTACAAAAGCTTTTCAGCCTCATGAGGTCCTATTTATTAATTGTCAATTTTAGTCCCTGAGTGATTAGTGTTCTGTTAAGGAAGTCATCTGTTGTGCCAATGTGTTCAAGGCTATTCTGTACTTTCTCTTCTGTCAGGTCCAATGTATCTGGTTTTATGTTGAGGCATGTGATCCACTAGGACTTGAGTTTTGTGCAGGGTGGTAGATATGAATTTATTTGCATTTCTTCTACGTGCAGACTTCCATTTAGACTAGCACATTTGTTGAAGATGCTTTCTTTTTCCATTGCATATTTCTGGCTTCTTTATAAAAATCCAGATGTCTTTGTTGGATGTGTGCTTTGTTCCTAAGTTTCTGTTTCCTCTATGGTCTTCTGGTCTCTTTGATCTATATTTCTGGTAGCCTTCATAGCTTCTGGTTCAGCAGAGAGTCTCTATCAGTCAGAGTTGTGAGCTGGACGTCTGCCAGCTAGTATGGCGTTTGGTCCAACAGGGGATCTTTCTTCTTTGGCATTTTGTTTGCACCTGAGCAGAAGATATCTGACCAAGGTTTGGGTAGGGCAGGATTGTGGAGTTAGAGGGTGGGCAGGAAGCTGTGTCAGTGGCTTTTTTGAGTCTAAACTAAGAGTATGGGAGGTTTCTGAGGTGTGTTCCTGCCTACAAATATTTTTAAACATCACTCTTCACTAGAGATAATACTTGGATGGAAATAGAAATATTCACTACTGGTATGATTATAAGTTAAGGCAAGTTCCCTAAAAAGCAATTTGAACTTCACATTAAGAAAACTCACATTAGTCTTCTGTCAGATTTAAGTTTAGTGAAGATTTTTTCCCAGTTGGTAAGCTGCTGTTTTATCCTATTGACAGTTTCCTTCACTGTACAGAAGCTTTTCCATTTCATGAGGTCCCATTAATTGTCGATCTTAGTGCCTGAGCCATGGGTGTTCTGTTTAGGAAGTAATCTCCTGTACCAATGTGTTCAAGGCTAAGACCTCCCATGTTCATGGATAGGTATGAATAGTAAATGGCCATCTTAACAGAAGCAATCTATAGATTCAATGCAATTCTCATCAAAATTTCAACACAATTCTTTAAAGACCTTGAAAGAGCAATTCTCAACTTCATATGGAAAAACAAACAAAACCCAGGATAGCTAAAATAAACTTGAACAATAAAAGAAGTTCTGGAGGTATCACTATCCCTGACTTCAACCTGTACTACAGAGCAATACAAACAATTTGTATTACTCTTGTATTACAATAGTAATACAAACTGAATGGTATTAGTATAGAAACAGACATGTTGATTAATAAAATATAATTGAAGGCCCAGAAATAAATCCATACACCTACTGACACTTAATTTTTGACTAAGAAGCTAAAACCATATAATAGGAAAAAGAAAGCATCTTCAACAAGTGTTGCTGGTCCAACTGGATGGCTGCATGTAGAAGAATGCCAATAGATCCATATTTATCACCCTGTACAAAACTCAAGTCAAAGTGAATCAAAGACTTTAACATAAAACCAGTTACATCAATAAATTTTATCAAGTTTTGCTTTAAAGTACATATATATATATTTACTTCTGATGAAATTATATGCTGATAAACCCATTTTAAGTTTTAAATAACATAGTTAAAAACACATTTAATCTTGGTTATCAATTTGACTGGACCTGTAATCAACTAACCTATTTCCATAATTAATTTAAGTGAAGTGGGACGACTCACCGAAATCTAGATGCACCTTTGGGTGGCAGCCCAGATAAAAGGAGGTCCATGAGAAAAACTTTTACTTTTGCCTGATTGCCTTGGCCTCTCATCTTCCTTCCTCTACCTTGGTCCTGCTGGCATCTTTTAGTGACACAAGAACACAGCTTCTTTGGTTTCCAATGTGAAATAAAGACCAGTGGATTCCAAGGAATCCTCTAGCCTTTCAGTAGGATGCCAGACTGGGACTCCTCAGACTCATAAACTATACTTCTACCAGGTTCTTAGCCTTTCCAGTGTAAAGACAGCCATTGTCATACTACCTATACTGTATGGTGAAAAAAGTCTAATAATTCACTATTAATATGTTTTAACTGATTATATATACACACATATACAGCACTAGAAAACTAACTAACACAGTAACTATCTGGGCAAGGTGGTGCATGGCTTTAATACCAGCACTAGGGAGATAGAGGCGGGCAGATTTCTATTAATTTGGGGCTAGGCTGATCTCATAGTTAGTTCTAGCATAGTGAGACCCTGTGTCAACACAGACAGACAGACAGGCACACACACACATCTTAAATCCACCCAAGCATTTGTGTGTGTTTACATGTGCATATACAGGGCAGAGGATATACAAGTTTTCTGTCAGCTTGGAGGGCAAAGATTAGGCTGGACTGATTGGTCCGCAAGTCCCAGGGATTCTCCTGACCTGGCTTCTTAGCATTTGGATTATAGCCATGTACCAACTCATCTGGCATCGTTCCACGAGTTCTCAGGACTCAACTCAAATCTTCATGTTTAGAGGGCAGACATTTTATTAACTGAGTTATCTCTCTAACCATACAACCTCTTTTTTTTTTGGTGCTGTTAACTATCAATAGTTCTTGACAAGTGTACATGCTTGATGAGAAAAAGGATCACAATATCTTTAGTGAGTGGAATAGTGTGGGGCATGTAAGAGGTTGCCAACAAGTGCTATGGAATAAGGCAATACACAATGCCTCTGGTAATCCTGATGGACCAGTTCTACCTGAGGCTGTCCTGTTTTGTTTTCTAAGTATTCTGCTTTGTCCTCCTACCGTGTTTTCATGCTTATTCAGTTTTTCTTTTCTGTCGCAGTGCTGGGGGTTGAACCGAAGCTTCATGCATATCAGATAAGCTTGGTGGCTCTCTTCTGTATACTCTTTTACTTTCACATTTTAAGTGAATTATAAAATAATTTACTTTAAAATATTTCTGATTGTAATATATATGTATATATATATATATTAATGATAATGAAATAGAAAATAAATCAAGTCTTATATTCATGCTAATTTGAGAAAGTCTTATTTTGGATCACCTTTAGGTATGGCAAAAGTTTGGCTTTTGGGGATTGAAGAGGGCACTTCCAGGGCCCTCTACAGACACCAAAATCTGAGGATGTTCAAGTCCCTTACCCGTGTCATAGTTTAGCCTTAGGGATAGAGAGATGGCTCTATGGTTAAGAGCACTGACTGCTCTTCCAGAAGACTCAAGTTGACTGTCAATTACACGGTTAACAACAGTCTATAAATCCAGTTCCAGGAGATTTGATCCCTTTCTTGTTCCAGCCCAAGCTGCTCCGGTCTGCGGGTCAGGGTCTAGCAAGAGAGAGAGTGGGGATAAAGGGGAAGAGACACGAAGAATGGAGACAAGACAGAGGTTCTGATCAAGTCTTGTTTATTGAAGGGAAATCTGGGGTATTTATACACTTTTGCCACGTGCCTTGCAGGTGTGGATATGACGTATGCCTTACAGGTGTGTATAGCGTGGATAGCACATGCACCATGCACCTTGCAGGCGTGGATACCACGTGCGCCTTGCAGCTGGGGGCACTAAACAGCAAAACAAGATATGTGGGATATCAGAGTGTGCTTCAGCTGTTGTAGGCTGTTGAAAAACAAGTCTCATGTCAGGGTATATGGCTCAATATGGCTGCAAAGCTGATAGCCACTTTCTGCTATGAGTCGGCTCCCAACACTTTCTAGCTTCTGAAGGCACAGAAAACACATTATACATTGTTTCATTTTATTATTTGTAATTATGTGAAGATGTGTGTGTGTCTGCATGTGGGTAAGTGCACTGGAGGTGTTGGTTCATCTGGTGTAGGAGTTATAGACAGTTATGACTGATGTGGTACTGGGAATTGAACTTGGGTCATCTGAAAGTACTCTTAACAAATGATATGTCTCTCCAGGCCCTTCCCCTCCCATCATTAATGGTCAAGTTTTTGTGTATTTGATCATGATGTTCTGAGAAATATTTACTCACGTTTTTATGTGTAGTATTGTTTTCTAAGAAATTATATATTTTTTTCTCATTGTCTAGAGAACTTTTTTTAATTTATTTTTTATTGGATATTTTATTTACATTTTAGATGCCATCCCCTTTTCCCATTTCCTCTCCCTAGAAAAGCCCTATCCCATGTCCCCTTCGCCTTTTTGCTTTTATACATTTTTTAATGTTAATTAAAGGCTTTATAAGTTTGGTAATGCTCAATATCAATCAGAAGTGTAACCTAATACCCAACCTAGATATATCAACTATCTTTGACTGGCGGAGACATGTGAACATCTGCCTCCATGTCTGGCCCCCCTCTCTCTTTCTCTCTCATCACCTAGCTCCTTCTCTCCTTCTCCTCCTCCTCTCCTTACTCCTCCTCTTCCTCTTCATACTCTCTTACCTTAGCTCCTCCTACATATCACCCTTCCTGTCAAAATAAAACTTTTCTCTCAAAATACAGTTAGAGCATAACTATATCAATTTGTGTCAGTAAGGTGCAAGATAGACCTAATACCCAGTCCATCATTTTGTTGACTAATCAGAACCTCTGTCATCTCTCCTAACTAAAAGACTTAGTTCTGAACCTGGCTTTTTTCTTGGTTTTAGAATGAATGTCAGCTGAAAACCATCCGCTCAAATCTTTTCAAAAAATTTGTAATTCTTTTTTTTTTTGTTTTTTTTTTGTTGTTTTTTTTTTTTTGTTTTTCAAGACAGGGTTTCTCTGTGTAGCCCTGGCTGTCCTGGAACTCACTCTGTAGACCAGGCTGGCCTTGAACTCAGAAATCCGCCTGTGTCTGCCTCCCAAGTGCTGGGATTAAAGGTGTGCACCACCACTGCATCTAGAGAACTTTTTAATAAAAAATTTGCGGATACAATGCTATTTAGCATTGGTAATCATATACTTGTTTCATATTTTAGATATTCAGAAATTAAAAAATTTTATCATTGATGTGTCTTATGATTATTGTCCACCAGGTGGCAGTCACACTATAGACATTGTTTCACTGCCCAGTAGCACTTCCAAGGCCCTCTACAGACACCAAACTCTGAGAATGTTCAAGTCCCTTACCATATAATAGCTTAGCATTAGGGATAGAGAGCTATGGTTAAGAGCACCGACTGCTCTTCCAGAAGACTCAAGTTGACTGTCAAGGACATGGTGGTTAACAACAGTCTGTAAATCTAGTTCCAGGAGATTCGATCATTTTTCTGGCTTCTGTAAGCACATAATGCACAGACATACGTGCAGGTAAAACACCCATACAATGCAATAATAAATGAATAAATATGTATGTCTTTAAAAATAATTTAGTATTTGCATGTGACCTATGTATATTCTCATATATTTTATATTATACCTTGATAGATGATATAAATTACCTAGTACAATGTCAACTCTGTATAAATAATGGTTACATTTTGTCAATGACTTAAGTTTCAGGGAACAGACAATGGATTAAATGCTGTACTTAAAAATCTGTGCAAGACATAAGGAAACTGTCCCAATGAGTGAGTGCATTGGTAATTCTGAACCGTAGAAAAGGCACACAGACAAAACCACATACAAACAATAAGGCTGTGAGGATGATAGCTGAAGTAAATCCACACTGAATAGGATCAATAGGAGACTGAATAAGATCAATAAAGAATACCTGAATTTAGAGATATATACAAGTGACCCAATAATACAAGAGAAGAAAGCAGGAGCATGGCTGAAGACAGTAACAGGTACTACAGATTTTAAAAAGTTAAAGGGGGACTTTAGCATTTTTACCATAAGATATGAGATATTGCCTCAAATAAAAAGAAAACAACATTGCAAAGAAAAGCCAAGAACAAAAATGGTACATATTTGAGAGAGTATATTTAACCTAATGCAAACTTTACATGATATGTACTTTTATGGAAATACCATCAGATACCCCACTAAATGTACAATTTTATATCTTTATGTATCAGTTAAATTTAGAAAAAATGAAAGTGTCTAAAGAAATCTAATAGTTTTAGAAACTTGTGGGTTGGACAACATCTTGCTTTCCAAAATTTGTATAATTAGAGTCCTAAGAAGAAAACAAGCAAACAAAGGGGCAACAAAAATGGGGAAATAATTATTCAGGGCTTTCAACATTTGGCAGACACAAAATTTGGAGCTCAGATATCCAGACAGGAATGTAGAAAGACAAAAATTTAAACATGTGCATAGAAGAGTGACAAATTACATACAGAGAGAATGATTAAATTTAAAGCCAACTTCTTATTTAGAAACAATAGTGCCAAGTGACTTTAGAATGGTGTGTTGCAAGTGCTGAAAGAAAATTAAGTCAATGAGAAATGGTATATCTGATAAAATTATCTTTCAAAACGTAGGTGACTAATAAAAATCTATTAGGCCGGACGGTGGTGACGCATGCCTTTAATCCCAGCACTTGGGAGGCAGAGGCAGGTGGATTTCTGAGTTCGAGGCCAGCCTGGTCTACAGAGTGAGTTCCAGGACAGCCAGGGCTAGACAGAGAAACCCTGTCTCAAAAACAAAAACAAAAACAAAAACAAAAACAAACAAACAAAAAAAAAAAACCAAAAAAATAAAAATCTATTAGAAGTCACAATATGTTTAGCAAAGTTGTAAAAGAAAAGTACACAACCATGAAATGTTGGGAATAGATTTAATAATGTAAATAAGAATGAATAAACTTGAATACCACATGACATTGTTGGCAGAAATAAAAAAAAGATCTAAATAAACAGAACGATGTCTCACAGTTATCAGTTGGAAAGTCTATGTTACAAAAATGGAAGTGAACCAACTTTATTTGCAGACTGAAAACACTTCAAGCAGGCTATTTTGTAGTCACTGGCAAGGTTATCCTAAAAGTAAGGAAACCAAAGGGACTCAGTCTAGGCAAAAAGAAACAAAACAAAACAAAACAAAACACCAACCAACCAACCAACCAAAAAAACCCCACAAAACCAAACCAAAACCAAAAACCAAACCAAACCAAACCAAACCAAAAAAAAAAAAAAAAAAAACAAAAAAAAACAAAAAAAACCAAAAAAACAAACCCAAAAAACAAAACAAAACAAAACAAAGCAAAAAACCAAAAAAAAAAACCCAAAACCCAAAAACCAACAAAAACAACAACAACAACAACAACAACAACAACAACAAAAACCCAGTCAATTGAGGAAAAAAAATGAATTGAGGCTTCTTCAAACTTGAGAACAATGCCACAATATTAAGATCACATAGTATTAACATAAAAGTTAGACAAGCAGATCAAAGCACTATTATAGTTTTCAACAGAGATGCTAAAACCATTCCATCAGGAAAATAAACAAACAACAAAACAACAACAAAAACAACAACAGTATTCGTCAATATAAGTTGCTGGAGTGTACTCAAACAATAACTATAGCACTCTGGGGCTCCGCCCACAGGCTGCTTACTCTCTGATTGGCTGTTGCTTCTGAGAAGGCTGGGAAACAGCGGTTAAAACTCCAGTTGGGAGGGGACGAGGAGGCAGGGACGACTAAGGGCTGAGTGATTAGTTTGAGCAGATGTTGAACTAGTATGATGAAGGAAGAGGTGAAGGGAATTCCTGTAAGGGTGGCATTGCGGTGTCGTCCTCTGGTCCCGAAAGAGATTGGTGAGGGCTGTCAGGTGTGCCTTTCCTTTGTACCTGGGAAGCCTCAGGTGGTGATAGGTACCGATAAATCCTTTACCTACGATTTTGTGTTTGACCCCTCCACTGAACAGGAGGAGGTCTTCAACACAGCAGTAGCACCACTCATTAAAGGGATATTTAAAGGTTACAATGCCACTGTCCTGGCTTACGGACAAACTGGCTCTGGAAAAACCTACTCTATGGGAGGTGCCTATAGTGCAGATCAAGAGAATGAACCAACCATCGGGATCATTCCTAGAGTAATACAACTTCTTTTCAAAGAGATGGAAGAAAAGAGAGACTCCGAGTTTACACTGAGAGTGTCTTACTTGGAGATTTACAATGAAGAAATTTTGGATCTTCTCTGCTCACCTTGTGAGAGAGCTTCTCAAATACATATCCGGGAAGATCCCAAGGCAGGAATAAAGACTGTGGGACTCACTGAGAAGACAGTTTCAGTTGCCTCCGACATGGTTTCCTGTTTGTTGCAGGGAAACAATGCCAGGACTGTAGCTGCCACAGCTATGAATTCACAGTCCTCCCGATCTCATGCCATCTTCACAGTTTTCATAAGGGAAAGGAAGAAAATGGACAAGAACAGCAATTTTCACTCTAAGTTGTGTCTGGTAGATCTTGCCGGATCAGAAAGGCAGAAGAAAACCAAGGCTGAAGGGGATCGACTGAGAGAAGGTATTAATATTAACCGAGGACTCCTGTGCTTGGGAAATGTAATCAGTGCTCTTGGGGATGGCAAAAAAGGCAGCTTTGTGCCCTACAGAGATTCCAAGTTAACCCGCTTGCTTCAAGATTCTCTGGGAGGCAATAGCCACACTCTTATGATCGCCTGTGTGAGTCCTGCTGACTCTAGTCTAGAGGAAACATTGAATACCTTACGCTATGCTGACAGAGCTAGAAAAATCAAGAACAAACCTGTTATTAATATGGATCCCCAGACAGTTGAACTTAATCATCTTAAGCATCAGGTACAAGAGCTACAAGTCTTATTGCTACAGGCCCATGGAGGTATCCTGCCTGGATCTATAAAAGCAGAATCATCAGAGAGTCTGCAGTCTCTGATGGACAGGAATCGGTCCCTGGGAGAGGAGAATGAAAAGTTAAGTCATGCTCTGAGCGAGGCAGCTGGTCAGACAGCCCAGATGTTGGAAAGGATCATTGTGACAGAGCAAGCAAATGAAAAACTGAACACCAAGCTACAAGAGCTCAGGCATCATGTAGCCTGTGAAGTGGATCTCCAAAAGCTAATGGAGACGTTGGAAGACCAGGAATTAATAGAAAAAGTAGAGATGATGCACAGTCTGCAACAAGTGGTTATTCATCTATCAGATGAAAATGTTGTGGCCACTGAATCGGCAATGGAACTAGAAGCTCAAGTGGCAATCAGTCCAGAGAGTAGGAGGTCTTCTGATGCCCTCACCACACAGCATGCTCTACGCCAGGCTCAGATGTCTAAGGAACTCACTGAGTTGAATCAAGCACTTGCAGTGAAAGAGGCCCTAGCTAGGAAGATAACTTTCAATGGTGGCCAACTACAGCCCACTCACTGCCAGTATGAGGCTAACATCAAAAGTCTAGAATCAGAAGTCACCAGTCTGCAGAAGGAAAAGGAACAATTGCTTCTGGATCTTCAGTTGGCAAAGAAGGATGTCAACCAAGCCAAGTTGAGTGAGTACCGCCGCAAATGTCTCCAAGAGCTGGAGGGTCAAATAGCTGATTTGAAGAGGAAACTAAACGAACAGTCCAAGCTTCTGAAACTGAAAGAGTCCACCGAGAATACTGTCTCCAAACTGACTCTGGAGATACAGATGATGAAAACCCAGCGAGTCCAGTTAATGCGCCAGATGAAGGAAGATGCTGAGAAGTCTAGACAGTGGAAACAACAAAAAGATAAGGAAGTCATCCAGTTAAGAGAACAAGACCGTAAAAGGAGGTATGAGCTGGTTAAACTTGAAAGAGACTTCCAGAAACAGTCCAACGTGCTCAGGCGTAAAACTCAAGAGGCAGCAGCTGCAAACAAGCGCCTCAAGGATGCCCTTCAAAAGCAACGGGAAGTAGCAGATAAACGGAAAGAGACTCAGAACCGTGGAATAGAAAGCACAGAAACACGAGTGAAGAACTGGCTTAGCAATGAAATTGAAGTTATGGTCAGTACTGAAGAAGTCAAACGCCACCTGAGTGACCTTCTGGAAGAGCGAAAGATAATAGCCCTGGATGTGGCTCAACTTAAGGAAAACAAGGAACCTGCGGAAAACCCACCTCCTAAGCTCCAGAAGTGGACATTTTCTAGTGATGAAGTATGTGGTCATATCTCAGAGCCCGGGGATTCTATTGCAAAGCATATTAAGAGCCTAGAGGCTGAAATGGAACTCAGGAGTGCTCAGATTGCTGACCTACAGCAAAAGCTCCTGGATGCAGAAAGTGAAGACAGGCCAAAACGACACTGGGAAACTATTGCCACAGTTCTTGAAGCCAAATGTGCTCTGAAATATTTAGTTGGAGAGGTGGTTTCCTCCAAACTTCAGGTCAGTGAGCTTGAAAGCAACCTGAAACAGAGCCAGGCAAACCATTCTAAAATGCAGAAGATGCTGTTTGAGGAGCAAAGTCATCTTGTTGAGGTAGAGACAGAGTTGAAAGCTGAGCTGCACAAGGTGGAGCAAAAGCACCAAGAGAAGGTTATCTACCTTCTCGGCCAGCTGCAGCAAAGCCAAATGGCAGAGAAGCAGCTGGAGGTGTCAGTTAGTGGAAAGGAACAGCAGCTGTTGAGCACACTGCAGTGTCAGGAGGATCAGTTTAAGAAAATGCAGGGATTGTGTGAGCAAAACCAGCAGCTTCTCCAAGAGAATGAAGCCATCAGGCAGAAACTGAGCCTCCTTCAAGGAGCCAAAGACCAGAAATCTCATCTTCCCAAGGATGGCCTTCAATCTCCAGACTCTACCTTTGACTACATCCCACCTCTACCCAAAGCATCCCGTGTTAGAAGCAAGTTCCTGGATCAAAGCATGGACACTGCTAATTCTGAGCATTCTGTGAGTGAATCTGAAGATAGTGATGAAAATGATCAGGAGTGGAGACCAAGGAAACTGGCTAAAGCATCCAGGAAGACTATCCAAGGGTGTTCCTGCAAGGGCTGGTGTAGGAACAAACACTGTGGGTGCAGGAAGCAAGGGGTAGACTGCTGTGTGGCCTGTGGCTGTGACTCCACAAAGTGCAGGAACCGCCAGCAAGAAGAAGAAAGCTTGGGTACTGTTGAGTGGAACCAGGATTCTGAAGGCTCCTTCAAACTGGACGATCCTACAGAGGTGACCCCAGGACTGAGCTTCTTCAACCCTGTCTGTGCCACTCCCAATACAAAGCTCCTTAAAGAGATGTGTGATATGGATCAGGCTCTGCTGAGGAAGACTGGCCTTGCAGGTTCCTTAGACCGCCCAGACATAAAACACAGACCAGTAGAATCCCAAGAAAATAAAGCCACAGGGAAGAAGAAGAAACGAGTTCTGGCCGGCAATAGCAACTTCTTCTCTGGCTGTTCTCCTTCCAAAGAAGAGACCTGCTGAGATATGGTCAGCTCTAGCCCCATCTGCCCTGACAGACTCTTCCAAGTTGCAGCAGAGAGTGGTTTTTACTCACTTCCCTGGATCTTCCCTGAGAAAAAGGGACAAGGTATTACTGAAAGAGTACCTTTTGTCTTCAGACCCCCAATTGAGACCACTATTCTCTTCTTCAGAATGAAAGCCATCTACGAAAGGTCCATGGACACTTCAGGAAACCACCTTCAGGTCATTGCAGTTCATTCTTTGTGATTAGTTAATGCTATCTGCTCATAGGTACGAGCCTGAGGCCTGCCAGCTTATGGTAAAGCCTGGTCCAGATGGGAGGCTGGGCTCAACTTCTTCACCCCACCTCAGGAACCAGGCTGGGATAAATCTCTCCTGATTCTTTCTGGATTTTAAATGTTTTCACAGGACCCCCAAATTGTTTTCATTTTTAAATGTTGAATAAATTAACCTTAGCTATTTTACAAAAGGCTATCAACTCTTATTTTACTGTAGTAATCAAAAACGGATGACAAATTTGTTTAAAGAGGAAAAAAATGAAAACTATAGACACCTGGAACCTTTAAGACTTTGGATCAGGCAACGATGTTCTGAATGTGAGAGAAAGAGCACAAATAACAAATCTAAAAATCCTCAAAAGGAAAAAAAAAACCTTAGATGTGTTGGAGGATGTGAAAACAGAAACTCTAGAGTACAAGAAAGTATTTGCAAATCATATATAAGTGACTTGCACCTACATTATATAAATGACACTCACAATTTAACAATGAAAATTTAAGAAACCCAATTAACAGTGTGGAAAGAATAAGAATAGCCATTTCCCCTAAGAAGGTATTCAAGTGGTCAGTAAGCACGAGAACTAATGGGAAGCATTAGGGAGCTGCAAATCAAAACCGTGATGATATAGAATTTTGTATACATGAGGAGATTATATTAAGCATTGGTAAGGTTGTAGAAAAATTGTGACCAAAATAGTCCAAGGTAGAAAAGCAGAGTACTACCAATTTGTAAACCAGCAATTCCTCATTATGTATCCCAACAATTCCATTCCTAGCTAGGTACCCCAATGAAATGAAAACTCATTTCCACATAGAGAACCATGTACACAAACGTTCACAGCAGCATTAGCTATAAGAGGCACAGAGACAAAGTCCACTGTTCATCTACTGCTAGATAAAGAAAGTGTGCTCTGTGTACAGTAGACAATTAGCTATACAATTAACAAAACACTGACACTTCACTTGCTCTCTATGGAGCTTGAGCACATTATGAAAACTGGAACAGACATCCACTAATACTATGTATTGTATCTTATTTACACAGTCTGTGCAGAATTAGAAAATCTATAGAAAGGGAGAGAGGGCTGGAGTAGAATAGTGGCTGTTCAGAGCTGAAGAATGTATAAAGAGAATGGGGAATGACAGGCAATGACTTCATGTTGCCTTTCAAGATGATGAAATGGTCTGGAGTTATATACTAGTGAACTGGTACACCTCTGAATATACTAAAGAGCAATGGACTACATACTTTTAGTGGGTGAATTGAATTCTATGGGAATTTATCTTAATAAATTTGTTAGAAATTAAGGTGAAAGTTTTGTAAGTGTTAATAGATCAATGTCAGCGAGTTCTCTACCAGGAGACTGCCACTGCAAAATGCTGGAAGGAATTGACAGTAAAGGGAAATGATATCAGATCTATAGACAGCAATAGAAATAGAAATTGTTAAAATACATTTCTTATAAATAATTTATTTTTTGGATGGGTGCAGAGAGAGTGTTTTGCTTTGTATTCCAGGCTGGCCTTGATCTCACAGGAATTCTCAGGTCTCTCTACCATTATACCAGGCTAATTCGTTTTATCATCATCATCGTCATCATCATCATTGTCATTATTTTCTTTATTGATATGTTCTAATCATTTAGAAACATGGGCTTTTAATTAACAACTTATACCACACTATATTAATCGAAGGTAAAAATTTGTAGAGCTACATTCCTTCTTGGCTTATTTTCCACATGGGCCCAATAGGCAGGACTGATACCCTCCCAAACCCCATAGGCTGCCTGTCTTCCAGGAGGCCTGCAATAACCAGAAGCACAGTCTTTCTGGTGTGCACCTTCATCTGCAACTGGGGTAGATCCTGCCCCTGGAACTCAAAGCCTGCTTGCATCCCCCCAGGAGGATGGCCCTAACCAGGAACACAGGAGGTCTTCCCTAACGAGGGACACAGGAGGCCTGTTCTAACCAGTGACACAGGAAAACCCCCTAACCAGAGACAGCACAGCCTGCCTCCCGGGAGACCAGCTCTAACCTATGTCACAGAGCTCTACCTGCCTCGAAGGAGGCTGGCTACAGTCAGAGACACTCAGGCCAGTTAACACCAGAGATAACTAGATGGCAAGAGGTAAGAACAAGAACATAAGCAATAGAAGCCAATGTAATTTGGCACCACTAGGACCCAGTTCTCCCTCCAAACAGCAAGCATTGGTTACCCTAACACACCTGAAAGGAAATATCTGACCTAAAATCCCATCTCATGAAGATGATAGAGGCCTTTAAGAAGGATATAAATAGGGTCTGGAGAGATGGTTAAGTGATTAAGAGCACTGACTGCATTTCCAGACATCCTTAGTTCAAGTCCCAGCAACCACATAGTGGTTCACAACCACCTGCAATGGGATCTGATGCTTTCTTCTGGTTTGTCTGAAGACAGCTACAGTTAAATTATTTATAATTATTTATGTAGGATATAAATAACTCCCTTATAGAAGTACAGGAAAACACAGGCAAACAGGTAGAAACTCTTAGAAGGGAACCAAATAAATCCCTTAAAGAAATAAAGGAAAATACAAGCAAACAGGTGAAGGAATTGAACAAAGTGGTCCAAGACCTAAAAATGGAAGTAGAAAAAAAATAAAGAAAACAAAAATGGAGGCAACCCTGGAGCTGGACAACTTAGGAAAAAGAACAGGAGCTACAGATGCAAGCATCACCAACAGAATAGAAGAGATAAAAGAGAGCGTCTCAGGAGTAGATGATACCTGTGATGGTTTGTATATGTTTGGCCCAGGGAGTGGTACTATTAGAAGGTGTGTTCCTGTTGGAGCAGGTGTGTAATTGTGGGTCTTGGCTTTAAGACTCTCATTCTAGCTGCCTGGAAGTGAATATTCTGCTAGCAGCCTTCAGATGAAGATGTAGAACTTTCAGCAAATCCTGCACCATGCCTGCCTGGATGCTGCCATGCTCCTACCTTGTTGATAATGGACTGAACATCTGACCTTGTAAGCCAGCTCCAGTTAAATGCTGTCCTTATAAAAGCTGCCTTGGACATAATGTCTATTCACAGCAATAAAACCCTAACTAAGACAATACCATAGAAGACATTGATGCACCAGTCAAAGAAAATACAGAATGTAAAACGCTCTTAACCCAAAATATCCAGGAAATTCAGGATACAAGAAAAAGACCAAACCTAAGAATAATAGGAATAAAAGAGGGCAAAGAATTCCAGCTCAAAGGGCCAGAAAACAACTTCAACAAAATTATAGAAGAAAATATCCCTAACCTAAAGAAAGAAATGGCCATAAATGTACAAGAAGCCTACAGAACACCAAATAGATTGGATCAGAAAAGAAAATCCCCCTGTCACGTAATAAAGCACTGAGTACATAGAACAAAGAAAGAATATTAAAAGCAGTAAGGGAAAATGATCAAGTAACATATAAAGGCAGACACATCAGGATTACACTAGATTTTTCTTTCTTTCTTTTTTTTTATTAGATATTTTATTTACACTTCAGATGGCATCCCTTATCCCCATTCCCCCCGACCCCCCTTAGGAAACCCCTATCCCATGCCCCCTTTTCCTTTTTGCATTTATACATCTTTTTAAAATAATGTTAATCATAGGCTTTATAAGTTTGGAATTGTTCAATCAGAGGTGTAACCCACTGACCAACCTAGATATAACAACTATCTTTGACTGGTGGAGATACATGAATATCTGCCTCCCTGTTTCCCCCCTCTTTCTCTCTTTCATCACCTAGCTTCTCCTCTCCTCCTTCTTCTCCTCTTCTTACTCCATTTCTTCCTCTCAGTACTCCTCCTACCTTAGCTCCTCCTACACATCACCCTTCCTGTTAAAATGAAACTTTTCTCTCAAAATACAATTAGAGCATAATTATGCCAATTTGTAGCAGTGAGGCACAGGATAGTCCTAATACCCAGTCCATCCTTTTGTTGACTAACCAGCTCCTCTGTCATCTATTCTAACTAAAACATTTAGTTCTGAACCTGGCTTTAGGATGAATGTCTCCTTAGAGGTCCCCCAGAGTCAGACATACCAAGAGACAGATACCCACAGCTATCCATTAATCTGATCAAAGGTTCCCAATGGAGCAAGTAAACAACAAAAGGAGAACAAAGGAATAAAACTGAAAAAGAAGAAATCAAAGTATTAGTATTTGCAGACAATATGATTGCATACATAAGTGACCGCCAAAATCCCACCAGAGAACTCATAAAGCTGATAAAACCTTTAGCAAAGTAGTGGGATATAAAATTAGCTCTCACAAATCTTTCCTTTGTATAAAACCTTTCTTTATACACATGATAAACAGGCTGAAAAAGAAATCAGGGAAAGAACACCCTTTACAATACCTATAAATAGTATAAAATATCTTGGTGTAACTCTTACAAAGCAAGTAAAAAATCTGTATGACAAGAACTTCTGATCCCGAAGAAAGAAATCCAGGAAGAACTCAGAAGATGAAAAGATCTCCCATGCTCATGGATTGGTAGGATTAATGTAGTAAAAATGACCATCTTACCAAAAGTAATCTACAGACTCAATGCAATTCCCATCAAAATTCCAACCCAATTCTTCACAGACAGGGAAAGAGCAATTTTTAACTTCATATGAAAAAAACAAAATAATCCAGGATGGTCAAGACAGTTCTCAACAATAAAAGATCTTCTGGGTGAATCACCATCCCTGACCTCAAGCAGTACTACAAAGCAATAGTGATAAAGACCACATGGTATTGGTACAGACAGACAGGTTGATCAATGGAATAGAATTGAAGACCCAGAAATAAACCAACACACCTATGTACACTTGATCTTTGACAAAGAAGCCAAAACCATACAGTGGAAAAAAGAAACCATCTTCAATAAATGGTTCTGGTCTAACTGTTGGTCTGTATGTAAAAGAATGCAAATTGATCCATATTTATCTCCTTGCACAAAGCTTAAGTCCAAGTGGATCAAGGACCTCAACATAAAACCAGATGTACTGAATCTAATAGAAGAGAAAGTGGGAAAGAGCCTTGAACTCATTGGCACAGGGAGAAATTTCCTAAACAACTCCAATGGCTCAGGCTTTAAGATCAAGAACTGATAAATGGGACCTCACGAAGCTGAAAAGGTTCTGCAAGGCAAACTACATAGTCAATAGGACAATTTGGCAACCTACAGATTGAGAAAAAAATCTTCACTAACCCTACATCTGATAGAGGGCTAATATTTAAAATATATAAAAACTCAAGAAGCTAACCTCCAAAAAAACCCAAAACAAAACAACCCAATAAAAATGGGGTACAGAGCTAAACAGAACTCACAACAGGATTCTAGAATGGCTGAGAAGCACTTAAAGAAATGTTCAACATCCTTAGTCCTCAGGGAAATGACAATCAAATCATCCCTGAGATTCCACCTCATAACAGTCAGAATGGCTAAGGTCAAAAACTCAGGTGACAGCAGATGCTGGCAAGGATGGGGAGAAAGAGGAACACTCCTCCATTGTTGGTGGGATTACAAGCTGGTACAACCACTCTGGAAATCAGTTTGGCAGTTCCTCAGAGAACTGGAAATAGTTCTACCTGAGGACCCAGCTATACCACTCCTGGGCATATACCCAAAAGATGCTCCAACATGTAACAAGGACACATGTTCCACTATGTTCATAATAGCCTTATTTACAACAGCCAGAAGCTGGAAAGAACCCAAGATGTCCCTCAACAGAAGAATGGATACAGAAAATGTGATACATTTACACAATGGAGTACTATTCAGCTATTAAAAACAATGACTTCAGGAAAGTCCCAAAAGTTGATTGAACTAGAAAATATCATCCTGATTGAGATAACCCAGACACAAAAGAACACACATGGTGTGTACTCATTGATAAGTGGATAGTAGCCCCAAAATTCGAAATGCCCATGATACAACCCACAGACCATACGGAACTTAGGAGGAAAGAAGACCATGGTGTGGATGCTTCAGTCCTGCATTGAAGATGGAACAGGATGATCTAGGGAGGTGGAGGGAGGGGAGACCTAGGAGGGAAAGAGGAGGGGGAAGAAAAAAGGTGAGCAGAATCAGGTACTGGAGGGGATAGAAGAGAGCTCCCCCCCAGGAGCTAATGGGGATTATTTTAGCAGAGAAAGGGAGGCAGAACCTGTAGAGACCATTTCCAGTAGATAGGCACAGCCCCCGGCCGAGGGATGGGGCCACATACCCATATCAAAATTTTTAACCCAGAAATGTTCCTGTTCAGAGGAAGAACAAGTACAAAAAAAACTGGAGCAGAGACTGAAGGAAGAGCCATCCCGGGACTGCACCTCCTGGGGATCCATCCTGTCTGCAGACATCAAACTTGACACTATTGACACTGCCCTCAGGCACTTGCTGACAGGAACCTGATGTGGCTGCTCCTTGGGAGGTTCAGCCAGCAACTGACCAATGCAGATGTGGATGTTTGGAGCCAACTATCAAACTGAGCTCAGGAACCCTGGTCAGGGATCTGACAGAAGGACTGAAGGAGCTGAGGGGGATTGCAACCCCATAGGAAGAATATCAGCTGGCAGGACCATCAGTGCCTTCAGGGTTGAGACCACTAACCAAGGAGTATATAGGGAGGGATCCATAGATCCATATACATAGGTAACAGAGAATGGCCTTGTCTGACAACAATGGGAGGGGAGGCCATTGGTTCTGTGTTGGTTTGATGCCCCAGTGTAGGGGGATGCTGGATGGGTGGATGGGTAATCACACTCATAGAGGCAAAGGGGAGGGAGAAGAGGGAGGTTGTGGGATGGGGGGCTTGTGGAGGGTAACCTGGAAGTAGGATATCCTTTGAGATGTAAACAAATAAAATGATTAATTTAGAAATAAAAAAGCATTTCTGTGATTGCATTGGATCAACTCCTGTCTGTTTGGGGGGTGGGGGATCATTAATATTTCCCTGGCACTACACACTGAAGAATGATACCTCAGACTCAAATAGTGTGCAACAGCAGAGAACATTTATTCTGCAGAGAACCAGCATACAGAGGTCTACCACACATCTAAATGAAAGACAAAGGTGTATGCTTTGCAGGGTCAATTTAAAGCCTATTAGCATAGGAGTGGGTGACTTTTATCTTTCTTTCCCTTGATTGGTTGGCTCTATTTTCATGGGTATGGTTGCCTTTGTGATTTGTTAGGACTTTGGGGACTTTCCAGGGTGGCAAGGCATCCTTGGATTGGCTGCCCACAGCTGTCGTTGGCTGACCACAGGTGCTTGGATCTGGATTTTCATTTCTGGGAAACAGAAACTTAGGCCTAGTCTCCCAAACTGCTAGTTTGCAACCTGTCATAAAGTCAGCCTGGCGCTAACTCAGTCCTCTCATTTGCTGCCCCTGATTTGAAACGGAATCAAGTCACTGATTCATCAGTTCTTTTTCCCAAGGTTCAAGTCATTGGCCACAGGGTCAACTGGGACCTAAGAATCATAAGTTATTGCCAAAATGTGGGCCATTTTGACTTAGCATCTCAGCTTGTAAGGGTGGTAATGGATGTGGTATTTTTTTTTTCTGTAACTGCTTCCTGTTGGCATCAGGATGCTGTCATAGGGGCCCAAGGAGGCTGAAATGTTAGTGAAAGGCTGGACAATGGGGGATTTATCAGAAGCTTCTGATTAGGTGATCCAGTTGAAGGACAGGGAATAGTCATATCAATTGGGCTGGTTAATCATAAGCTTTCAGCAAGTCCAAAGTCAGCCATCTACAGTTCTCAGGTGGGTGGTCCCTGGATGTCAGCCATGTGAAAATCTGCTGGGACAAATATAAACTAGGGATAGAAGTTAAAATTTTCCAAGTAATTGGGGAGGGTAAGAAAACCCCAAGACCAAGGGATAAATCCCACTCTCAAGAACAGGCAGGTACACGCATCTGAAATCCATCTGCGTCTGTGGTAAGTAGATCCAACTCTTATGACTTCTTGATTTTCTAAAGCTTATGTGATCTTTAGTTACAAGAGGATATACATTAGTATTTATCATGCATTGAAATTCTATTTTACAAAAAGCAGTTAACAGGTATCTGTAAAGTTATAGGAGGAGACGTATGTCTTTGAGACCTAGATATACATTAGTAGTTATCATGCATTGAAATCCTATTTTACAGTTAAAAGGTATCTGTAAATTAATAGGAGTAGACTTACATCTTTGAGACCTAGCGAAAGCTATAATTTTGGGTTAAAAGGCATGGGACCTTTTGTTTCTCCAGTCAAGAGAACTAGATACACAGATTGAACAGAGATGTTTCTAGCACAATGAAAAACACCTTCAAGTTTACCTTCAGAAGACAGCTAAAGGGGATTTAAAACCTTGAGCTAGTGACTGAATTGTAAGTCCCTAGTGCCCCATTTGCTTATCAGAATTCCACTGATCAATGTTAAAATATCAAACTTTTGAAATCTTAGGGTAATAATAGCACAGATGAGGGAAAGAAATCTGAAACATTTTCCGTTTTTCAGATACTTTAAATCACTTTTTTATACCTCTGCAACTTGCATTTATACACCTTAGATAATTTTCAGACACTCAGAAAGCACCTAAGCTTTTACGGCCTCAGACCTTTATATGCCTTATAACACTCTGAACCTTTTTCTTTCCATCCAATCATTTATCGGAGACACAAGTAGTTATGACTGAGAAGAGTTATAGCAAAGCAAGTTTAAATAAAGGAGCAGTAAAAAGCTACATCTGAAACCTGTTTATATTTTGATTTGAAGCCTCTTAGTAAAGCAAACTGTCTGTCTTTTAAAACAAGAGACCGAGTAGTTTTAACTAATAAATTAACCAATGAATTAACAAGTAGTAGCTTGTTAAAGAAGTAACTAGTTCTTTTTCCCATAATCTAGACTTTGATGATTATACTTTTAATTCTGATGGATCTCTAATAGTGATATATTTTTATACCATAAGCCTACTACATTTATTCAGTACATTGTTAGAGATTTAGAAGCTTTATGGGTGCTTTAGTTACTTTTTGATTCCTCTGATGAGTCACCATGACAAAGCATAATAAAAAAAAAAGCAAGCATTTAATTTGGGACTCATGGTTTCAGAGGGTTAGAGTGTCTGACCATTGTTGCAGGGATTATGGCAGTAAGCAGGCCAACACAGTGCTGCTACAGAAGTAAATTAGGGCTTAAATCATTTTTTTAATTAATTTTTTATTGGATACTTTATTTACATTTCAGATGTTATCCCCTTTCCCCATTTTCCCCACAGAACCCCCCTATCCAATTCCCCCTCCTCCTGCTTCTATGAGGATGTGCCCCCACCCACTCCCACCACCCCACCCTTGAATTCCTCCACACTGGAGCATCCAGCTGTAGTGGACCAAGGGCTTCCTCTCCCACCTATGCCCAACAAAACCATCCTCCTTTACGTATACAGCTGGAGCCATAGGTCCCTCCCTATGTGCTCCCAGGCTGGTGATGTAGACCCTGGGAGCTCTGGTTGGTTGGTATTGTTGCTCTCCCCATGGGGCCTCAAACCTCTTCAGCTCCTTCAGTCTTCTCTCTAACTTCTCTTCCATTGGGAACCGCATGATCAGTTCAATGGTTAGCTGTGAGCATCCACCTCTGAACATGTCAGGCTCTGGCAGACCTCTAAGGAGACAGCTGTACCAGGTTCCTGTCAGCATGCACTTCCTGGCATCCACATCTGCTTTTGGTGACTGCCCATGGGATAGATACTCAGGTGGAGCAGTCTCCGGACAGCCCCTCCTTCAGTTTCTGTCCCAAACTTTGTCTCCATATTTGCTCCAAGGAGTATTTTTGTTACTCCCTCCAAGAAGGGCCAAAACACCAACACTTTGGTCTTCCTTCTTCATGAGCTTCATGTGGTCTGTGAGTTGTATCTTGGGTATTGTGAGCTTTTGGGCTAATATTCACTTATCAGTGAATACATACCATGTGTTTTCTTTTGTGATTGGGTTACTTCTCTCAGGATGATGCAAAAATATTCAATAAAATTCTTGAAAACCAAATCCAAGGACACATCAAAACAATCATCCATTATGATCAAGGAGGCTTTATCCCAGGAAAGCAGGGGTGGTCAATATACAGAAATCCATCAATATAATCCACTGTATAAACAAACTCAAAGAAAAAAAAACACACGATCATCTCACTAGATGCTGAGAAAGCATTTGACGAAAATTCAACATCCCTTCATGGTAAAAGTCTTGGAAAGATCAGGAATTCAAGGTCCATACCTAAACACAGTAAAAGCAATATACAGCAAACCAGTAGCCAACATCAAACTAAATGAAGAGAAACTTGAAGCAATCCTACTAAGATCAGGGACTAGACAAGGCTGCCCACTCTCTCCCCACCTATTCAATATAGTACTAGAAGTCCTAGCTAGAGCAATTAGACAACAAAAGGAAGTCAAAGGGATACAAATAGGAAAGGAAGAAGTCAAAATTTCACTATTTATAGATGAATATATATATATATATATATATATATATATATATATATATTCCAAAACCTCCACCAGAGAATTCCTAAACCTGATAAACAACTTCAGCAAAGCGGGTGGATATAATATCAACTCAAACAAATCAGTAGCCCTCTTCCACTTAAAGGATAAACAGGCTGAGGAAAAAAATTAGTGACCCTTCACAATAGTGACAAATAATATAAAATACCTTTGTGTGAATCTAACTAAGCCAGTGAAAGATCTTTATGACAAGAACTTCAAGTCTCTGAAGACATTGAAGAAGATCTCAGAAGATGGAAACATCTCCCATGTTCATGGATTGGCAGAATCAATATAGTAAAAATAGCCATCTTGCCAAAAGCAATCTACACATTCAATGCAATCCCCATCAAAATTCCAAATCAATTCTTCATAGAGATAGAAAGAGCAATTTTCATATTCATTTGGAATAACAAGAAACCCAGGAAAGTGAAAACTATTTTCAACAACAAAAGAACTTCTGGGGGGAAATCACTATCCCTGACCTCAATCTGTACTACAGAGAAATAGTGATAAAAACTGCATGGTATTCATACAGAGACAGGCTGGAAGATCAATTGAAGACCCAGAAATCAACCTGAACACCTATGGTCACTTGATCTTTGACAAAGGAGCTAAAACCGTCCAGTGGAAAAAGGACAGCATTTTCAACAAATGGTGCTGGATCAACTGGAGGTCAGCATGTAGGAGAATGTAAATTGATCCATTCTTATCCCCTTGTACAAAGCTCAAGTGGATACAGGACCTTCACATAAAACCAGATACACTGAAACTAATAGAAGAGAAGGTGGAGAAGAACCTTGAACACTTGGGCACAGTAGGAAAGTTCCTGAACAGAACACCAATGGCTTGAGACAGGAGATTCTTAGACTAAGCATTAAAATGCCATGTCCAGATTGCGACCAGAGCAACCAGTTAGCTGGGCTCCATGCCAGCAAGGCAGGCTTCTTACTCACCATCAGTGGATTGACTATCTTGATTCTGAAATTCATTATGTACCATAGGTTCACAATTAAGCAGTTCTTGTTCTCTTAATTTCTCTGCTGCTTCTCTCTCAAGCCTTTGTATTATCATAGCTAAGTTTTCTGATGGTAATTATTTTTTCAACCTTTTTTTGAGTGGAAAAATATGAAGATTGCAATTAAAAGTGTGTGTGTGTGTGTGGAGGTTACTTTGGTCACCACAATTGCAATGAGTACTGCTATGTCTTTTTAAAGAAACATTTCTATCCCCTCAAGTCCTTTTCCTTGCTCTTAAGGAATCTGAAACGGTGTTTCCTATTTTCCGATGTGGGAAGAATCTGTCTTTCAAGGTGGCTTACTATGATTTGATGGTGACTTGCTGTCATTGAGGCTGCCTCGCCTCTTTCCTTGCTCTGGCCTTGAGGCTCCTTCTGTTTTAGACTCCTGGACCTCTCTGGGCACCAGCCGAACTTGTGGAACTGATGGCTCCTTGGAAGATGATCCTCTGCAG
Source organism: Arvicanthis niloticus (assembly GCF_011762505.2). Lineage (NCBI taxonomy): Eukaryota > Metazoa > Chordata > Mammalia > Rodentia > Muridae > Arvicanthis > Arvicanthis niloticus. The sequence continues at coordinate 17,078,411 of NC_133430.1, read as the reverse complement.
CTTTCTGTCAGAGGTCTCCTGTCCTCTGCAACAATTCTGTCAGATTCCTCTGCTTTCTGCAATTTTGGTGGCCTTTCTTCTTCAATCATGTTGGGTTTTCCTTCCAACTATGTTGAGTGCCATATATCAAAGTAACTTTTATTTTCCTGAATAATTGTTGTCTCTGAGTCACACCCTAACTAGAAACAGATTCAAATTTTCTGTGACAGTGCATTGCTTCAGAGTTTGGATTTTGGGGTTCCTTAACAATGCACTATTAAAGGGAAACTTGACATATAATTACAAAGGAAGTGTTTGATCTTGTGCCTAAGAAGCATCATGTATTTTTGATTTATACTGTTGGAAGACTGACGTTGGAAAGAGAAATGCATAGATGCTGCTTTGGGATTAATTGTATATGCATAGTCCTTTCTGTCTCAGAAGGTCCTTAGTAGGTGGCACTTAAATGCATGTCCTCTGTCCTCTGTGTACAATATTTACAATGAGTTTGAAGTTGGACCCATGTGTTGGAAGGGATTTTACTTTGTTTCAGAACTACCTAACTATGGATGGCTTCCTCTTGAAGGAACTTGGAGACATGGGAATGCTTGTGGTCACTGTAGTTATTGAAAAAGTCATCACTTGAACATACCAGTCAATTATTCAGAGAGTTGATAGAGATCACAGAGACCACTTTGATAGAGAATTTTAGTTTGGTCATATGGGTGGAAATGACTATGTAAATACCTTGCTGATGGATGAATTGACAATCTCAACTGCAGTTGTACCGAATACTTCAGACAAACTATACTTTTGGCTAAATAGGCATAATAAAGAAACCAGTGACAGGTTTCAGTATATTAATAGCATTTTGGATGGTACAGTACCAGCCCAAGGAAGGGTAGCATTTTGCAGAGATTAAAAATAATTGTATTTGATGTCAAATTTTCAATTGTATCTGTGTTCAATAGCTATTCATTTATGGACTGCTTCTCTTTGGCTTGCCACTGGGTGTCATCAGCATCAAGCGCTATGGCATTCACTCAGCTAGTACAGGGAGAGAGGCAAATAGGAGACTGATCTGAAGTGTATGTCTAAAAGCTAAATGGAAAACTAGGAACATATAGAGGGGACCAGGAATCAAGCAGTGGCAGATCTGTACTGCAAAGAGCCCAACAGTATATTATTAGAAAAGAAAGGAGATTGAGCCTTTACAGATATAAAATATTTGATAGAATTTCAAATTATTAGAGTCTATTTATTGAACTTAGAGGTTTAATCATGACCTACTTATCTATAGAAGTGTTCCAGGCCAGCTTGGAATACATAGCGAATTCCAGGATAATTAGGGCTTTATAGAGGGACACTGTCTCAAAGAACAACAACATCAACAACAACAATAACGACAGTAATAATAGTTGTTTTACTTGTAAAAAAAATAGTATTTCCACATACAATGACATTTCTCCTATAGTTTAGATAAGGTTTATACAAACAAAACTAAGCCTTTAAAATTTAGTCAGTTTAAGAAAATTAATAACTTTTTTATTGAATCAAATTTGAGATCCTGAGGTTAAAAATGGTGTGATCTATTTTTTTTTAAAGTACAGAGTGCTTATCTTGCTGTTTAAAATCAAAATGTTGCTTTTTTACTTTATACTTAGTTTTCTTACTATAATATTAACATATGGTCTCATAAAGTTGGGGAACAGTCATTACTGGTCTTTGTAAAATGACAAGATGCACAGGGCATGGCACCTTCAGCTCATGACTTTGTAGTAGTCAGTGGGCACATGATCTATCACTATAGGAACATGAGGCCCATTAGGCCACCTTGCCTCAGCCAAATTACCCTCCTATTTTTGTTTTCTTTCATTTTATTTTAAATATTGACATTACTTCTAAAATTTCCATTAATTAAAAATAATGTTTTTCAAAAGTCATATTTATCATGTTTTTTTGAACTTTAAGTACAATATTTAATAGGTAGGGAGAGAGTGGGCAGCCTTGTCTTGTCCTTGATTTGGGGGGAATTACTTCAAGGTTCTCTCCACTTAGTTTGGTGTTGATGATTGGTTTGATGTCCCAGGAAATCCAGGACACAATAAGAAGATCAAACCTAAGGATAACGGGTATAGAAGAGAGAGAAGATTCCAAACTTAAAGGGCTAGTAAACCTCTTCAAGAAAATTATAGAAATAAACTTCCCTAACCTAAAGAAAGAGATGCCCATAAACATACAAGAAGCCTACAGAAGTACAAACAGATTGGACCAGAAAACAAATTCCTCCCATCACATAATAGTCAAAACATCAAATACACAAAACAAACAAAGAATATTAAAAGCAATAAGGGAAAAAGGCCAAGTAACATATAAAGACAGACCAATCAGATTCACACCAGATTTCTCACAAGAGGTGATGAAAGCTAGATCCTGAGACAGGAGCTCTCTCCTGGTGGTATTTGGGTATGGAGAGCTGTGTGACACAGGATCAGCCCTGGGCTTGCTCCTCCTCCTCCTCCTGAGGGGCCTTGGAACAGAAGTGGTGGTCTTACCTGTGCTCAGAGGCGTGTCAGCACTCTTAGAAGGCCAGCTCTCTCCTGGTAGTATTTGGGGTTGGACATCTGTAGCACACAGTGCTGTGGCACAGGATCAGCTCCAGGCACAGATGGAAATTGGAAGGAAGCAAGGAATTTCTTTTCTGGTCCAATCTGTTTGTTGTTCTGCAAGCTTTTGTTATGTCTATGGGTATCTCTTTCTTTAGGTTAGGAAAGTTTTCTTCTATAATTTTTTGAAGATATTTACTGGCCCTTTGAATTGGGTGCCCATTATTCTTAGGTTTGGATTTTTCATTGTGTCCTGGATTGCTTGGATGTTTTGAATTAGGAGCTTTTTGCTTTTTTGTATTTCCTTTGACTGTTGTGTCAATGTCTTCTATGGTATCTTCTGCACCTGAGATTCTCTCTTCTATCTCTTGTATTCTGTTGATGATACTTGCATCTGTGACTCCTGCTGCCTTTCCTAGGCTTTCCATCTCCAGGGTTGTCTCCCTTCGTGTTTTCTTTTTCCATTTTTAGATCCTGGAAAGATTTTGTTCAATTCCTACACCTGTTTGATTTTGTTTTTCCTGTATTTCTTTAAGGGATTTATGAGTTTCCTCTTTAAGGACCTCTACTTGTTTACTTGTGTTCTCCTGTATTTCTTTAAAGGAGGTATTTATGTCCTTCTTAAAGTCCTCTATCATAGTCATGAGATGGGATTTTAGATCTGAATCTTCCTTCTCAGGTGCATTATCGTGGGGTTGCTGTGGTGAGAGAACTGGGTTCTGATGTTGCCAAGTAGAATTGGTTTCTGTTGCTTATGGTCTTGTGCTTGCCTCTTGCCATCTGGTTATCTCTAGTGCTAACTACCCTTGCTGTCTCTGACTGGAGTCTGTCTTTCCTCTGAACCTGTGATCCTGTGGTCCTGTGATCTTGGTTGTGTCAGACCTCCTAGGAGTCCACCTGTCTCTTTGATTCTGTGTTTCTATGATCCTGAGATCCTGGGTCTGTCAGAGCTCCTGGGAGTCATGCTGACTCTGAGATCTTGTGCATGTCAAAGTTTCTGTGATCCTGAGATACTGATGTGTCAGAGCTCCTGGTAATCAAGCTTTCTCTGTGTGTTGTAGGAATTGGTGTGGAGCTGTAGAGTTTTGTTGTTGTTGTTCTTTTGTTTTCTTTTCTTTTGTTTTTGCCCAGTGCTTGTTCTGCCACTGGGGAGGCAGGATGCAGGGAGTTTAGGTGCACTTGTCTCACATTATGCAGGGTGTGTGCTGGGCTGTTGGGAAGTACAGAGGCATTGCTCAGGGTAGGAAATTTTAGTCTGAGGCAAGGAACAGCCAGACCTGTTTTGGCCACCGGCCAGCTATGAGGCCTGAAGTGTCTGGTTCTCAGACTCTCAGACACCCTGGTGTTGCTCGGATCTGCAGAAAAGTTGAGAATAGAGTTGGAGGCCTGCAGGCTGGATCTACCTGGGGCTTTGAGGGTGTGGGGGGAAGGGGAGTTCTGGCTAGTCCCATGGTGATTGTCCTTGGCTTGACAGTGAAGAGACATGTCCTGTCTCTGCATTCATCCTTGGCTCGCACACCCTTGTCCTTATGCTGAGTCAAAGTGGCCAGCATTCCCTCCCCCCCACCCCTTCTGTCTCTCCCATCCCCAAAGATGCCAGCCTCTGGAAGCAGATGAAAGGCTGACTACCCTAGCCTCCAGCCTCAAGCCTCCAGTCGCCTAAACTTTCCTTACCTATCTTGATTAACAACCAGCATTTCTCTGGTGCAGATGGCTCCTGCTCTTGAAGGAGGCAGGAGCCAATATCCTTGGAGTGATATAAGGCCACTCTTAGACTATAGGAAAAAGGTAATTAAGTATTCCCAGACAGCTGTGACCCGTTTGTAAAATACACTAGATTCTGATAACAGAGCAAGTTACTTTTTCCCAGGTCAGGAAGGTCCTTTTCCAGTTGCATGGTTCCACCCAGTTGTCTGTCCCGACCCGGTCTTCAGTTCAGGGTCTAGCAAGAGAGAGAGTGGGGGAAGAAGGGGAAGAGATGTGAAGAATGGAGACAAGACAGGGTGTGTAGTCAAGTCTCATTTACTGTCTCTTTCTTATTGTCTCTCTCTTTATTGTCTCCTCTTATTCTCCCTATTGCAAGGAAATCCTGGGTATTTATAAGCACAAGCAGGGGAACACAGCTGAAGACACTTTACCACACGAACCATCCAGCTGGGGTCACTAAAAAGCAAAACAAGATATATGGGCTAAACAAGATGTTTATCAGAGTGTGCTTCAGCTGTTGTAGGCTGTTGAAAAACAAGTCTCTAGTCAGGGTATATGGCTGGAGATGGCTGCAAAGTTGATAGCTGCTTTCTGCTAAAAGTCATCTCCCAACAGTTGTCTGAAGAAACATTATCAGATTTGAAGGACAGCACTCCTTTATCCCCTCCCCAATCATGTAACATCAAAGCTCGAGAATTCCAGCTTATGCACACTCCTATGTATCTCTCAAGCCCAGGGACTTGAACATCGAATTCCTACCTTGTGGAGCAGGGAAGGCTTGTGACCTGAGTCAGACTCATATAATACTCTCCATGTTCTTGCATTGGACTCACAGTTCCTGGTGGTCTCCTGGGATTCCCACAAACTGGGCTTAACAACAGCAGCAGACTTGGTGGCAGTTGGCACTGGAGTGCAGAGAGGCTTTCTATGGGAGATTAGACAGCCGCTCTATAGGCAAAGGCCTTCTCCACAGCTCCCCATGGTGGATCCAAATGAAAAGAGATTAGTCTGTGGTTCCAAATCATTTATTGCCATGGTGGAAAGTGGGTGCATAAAACCTTAGCCCACTTCTCAGAGGGTCTGAGATTACATACCTTTTTGGGGGAGGAATGTCTGAGAAGGAAAGCTATGCCCTCTAGGTATCTCATTAGCATGGAGTTCTCTGTCTTGAGCCTACATGACCATAGGTCACATCTCATTTCTTATTGTCTTAGTCTGAGGTGTTTAGGATGCCCCATCTACATGTGGAAGGGCTTGAGGCCTTGCTGTTTTATGACTGATGACCACAGATCTATGGGGGGCTGTGGCTAGTAACAGGGGCCTGGTGCCCAGGAGCAGGCGAAGCTCCTACAGTCACTTCACAGTCTCCAGGGCTTCAAAGCCTTTAGCACAACCAAGAATCAGGCTACCTCTCACTGTCCACTGCCGCACAGGGATGCAGAGTCTTGGGTCCACTCCAGGTACAGGTGCAAACCTGAAGTAACATGTGCCTCTAGCTGGGCGGTCCCCTAAGGACAAATTTCCAGGATGCATCCCTGACCTTAAGTAACATGTGACTACACATCAACCAGCAACAAAGTATGGATTTTATGGGATCTTGTTTCCTACAACTACAGGAACTATTATGAGTAACACAACTGAGGAAACATAAGCAGACACTGGGTAGGACTCAGGAATATACAGGAATCATTATTATTTGTAGGCCCAAAGTGTTATAATTTTGTTTCATTTTTTAAAAGACATTTTCTCTTAGAACTGAGCAATGGGGTTGAGTGAGTTGGGAAATACTTCATTCAACAGAGTGCCTGTTAGACAAGAAAAAGGACTTGAGTTCTACTCTCCAGCACCATTATAATAGGTCACTGGGGAGGCAGCAACAGACAGATTCCCGGGTCCTATAAGCCACCCAGTATCCTCATTCTGTGAACTCCAGGTTCAGTGAGAGACTCTGTCTGGAAAATGCTTACCACCGTCTAGTTCAAGAGACTGCATACAACAGAAAGGAGTCTCTAGTATCTGGGACTGCATTTTGTTATTACTAGTAGAGATACTTTGTTTTTTTCTGCACTTTCTTTCAGGGTGAGGACTAACCTATTTCATTCAAGTACACCAGAGGAGAAGAAAAGAGTATTTCTTACACATTAAACAGTGAGCAGGTTACTTCTGTGATATTTATACAAGTAGGTTTTATGTGGTCACGTGACAGTTCTTTTGCAGGAAAGTATGATTATAAAATGGGATTAACTAGCATCATTGCAACATTACTTGTCAGCTTTGTGCCCACTTATGACTATTTGGTACTGAGAAACTCATTTGGCTTCATGCTGGGGACCCTTAGTGAGTCTGTACACCCAACAAAGAGCATCCACACAGCAGTGAATATGGGAGACGATGGAAAGTTCTGTGCACGTGCAGCTCTTCCCAGTCTTTGCACCTTGTGTGCTTGTTGGTTTTTCTTTCAATAAGTTCATTTGCAAGTCATTAGGTTTAGGCCTATTTTTCTTCCAAGACAGATATGAAGCTCTCTTTGATGGTTGCCTTTAGCTTTAATGTATAGAGACAGAATGACCCTTTGGCTTTGATGTTTTTCCTTAAGTACTCAATAACACTCTAAAGTAGATATTATATCAAGAATTATATAAGTTTGGAGAACTACTACTTCCCATAACTCTCCCCAGAAAATCTCTGATACTCTTGATAGAGGCACTTAGTTGGAAATTCCAACTGCCTATCCATTAAGATTGTTCTTAGCAGGCTTCTGTACTTAGTAGCAGCTGATTGGCTGTTACCAAAGTTAGGTAGACCGCTAAGGCAGTTAACTGTGAAAACTCAGCTCTTGATTCTTGGGTCTTCAGTCTGTAGAGAAGAAACAAGGCTAAGATAGAAACAAACAGGAACACAAAACTACAAGATAGGCAACAAAGAAGACATACAATTAAAGGTAATTGTAGAGAAGAACATTAAAATAAGCATCCTGCTCTAATGATAATTTGATGTTATCACTTTTCTGTGCCAATGGAATTCCTACAAGAGATTCAAATGAGGAGAAGTTAGGCTTTTTCTCTCGTTGAATTCACAATGTTCTTAATCACAGAAGGAAACATCATCCCAAATATCTTATTTGACTTAGACACTTGGGTAAATTGAGTTGTTGATACTGGAAAAATCAGTTTTTGATACTGGATCTTCAGTCTACAGGGAAGACTCTACACACAAATAACATGGGTAAAAGATAAAAAGAAAAGGCAATCATATAGCAATTAGAGGTAATTACAGTAATGAATATTAAAATAAACTCCCTGCTATAATATTAATTTAAAGTAATTACTTTTCTACAACAATGGAACAGTTACAACTGAAGCAGATGGAGAGAAGTTAGGCTCCTTCTTTCATACAGTCCCCAGTGTTTGGTACCAGAGAAGAGGGAAATTCCAAATCTGTGACTTATCACAGACAGTTATATAAAAGTCACAATAACTAAAGGCATGGGAGCCAGAGTTGTTCAGCTGTTGTCAGTTTAATAGTTTTAGGAGAAAAAAGGGGTGAAAGACTTTGTCATGTACCATTATGTGGTTTCAAGGTCTGATTCTGACTAGTGAAAGAAATAGCGTAATTGCCTCATAAGAAGTAACATTCCGATGTATGAAATTGAACTTTACATAACAGAAGAAAGAACCTGTAGAACTAACAAAGTATTTTCTGTAATGAAGCTGTCACATACAGTAATTACAGACATTGTGCAGTAGCTGGGACACCAATCTTACTGAATAAAAAGGGAACTTAGAGAAGCAATTTACGGAAAAGTACTTCAATTGTTCAAGGTTAACTCAATCTAAAATTTAGACAGTCTCTCTAGACATAAAGTGACTGTTGAAAAGAGGGAATTTCAAGTTAGGAAGGATTGCTATATTGAAGGATAAAGGAGAGAAAGATGGGTGTCGCTCGGTTTACTGATAATTCAACTGTAGGCATATTTCTTATATCCTTGAATTTTTAACTTTGTGGCATCTTCCAGTGTATATTAAACCTTTGGAGTACAAAGATCATGGTTCCAAACTCACCTGTCCGTAGGTAGTAATGAAGTTGAAATGTGTTTTTGTTAGTTACTTTTCTATTACTGTGATAAAATGACATTACCAAAGCAACTTTAGAAGCAAGGATGTGTTTGGGCTTGTGGTTCCAGAGGGTTAGAGTCTATGGTGGCAGAGCAAAGGCATGGAAAACCAGCAGGAAGATGAGGGATCACATCTTGCACCACAAGCAGAAAACGGAGAGACTGAATACTCAAAGCCCACCTTGAGTGACACACTCCCTCCAACAAGGTGACATCTCCTAAAGCTCCTAACAGTGCCATCAATTGAGAACCAAGTGTTCAAATGTCTGAGACAATGGGGGGTGGGGGGGGGAGATCATCCAAACCACCAGAAACCCAAAAATGCATTCTGTCATTAAACTCAAAGAATAAGTAGAAAGGCTGAATCCTGAAAAAGCGGGTGTGCAGTTAGTAAGAGTCACAGGGAACCTGAGCCCACTTCTGATGTGTCTCTCTTGTAACTCCCACAGATTTCTTTCCTACATGAATGTTTAAAGTCTTTCACAGTAAATTATTAGTCCTTCTGTCAAAGACAAGCCATATCCTAATCCAATAAAATTAAAATAGCAAATTTATGCCTACCTGATAAAAAGGATTATAGCAACATTGAGGATAACAATAGTGTAGGTCAAACAAACTGGATACCTACGGCATAATGTATTTTCATTAAACTGAAGAGAAAAGCTGATGGTTTCTAATGGTGTTATCTCATTTAGTTTAAATATTTAGGTAAATAATACAAGATTTTTGATAATAACAATGACCATATCTTAACATAATGTTTAACTTATTCTTACACAAAACCATAATTGAGGCTGGCACCACGCTGGTATACTTTAACATAATAGCTCTTTCCTCCTGGCTTGTGACAACTTATTTATGGGGGTGACCAAAAACATTTTTTATTCTATTTTTTTAAAAATAGAGTAAACATGTTTTTATGCAATATTTTCTGATGAGAGCTTCTCCACCTCCAATTCCTCCTAAATCCTTCTCATCTTCCCACCCTACTTCATACCTTTTTAGCCTTTATCCCTTTCCAAAACAAACAGATAAGGAAAAGAAAAGAAAAGAAAAGAAAAGAAAAGAAAAGAAAAGAAAAGAACACAAAAAACACAGGCAAAGAGGTATACACACAGAGCCATAACACACACAGCCATAAAAACAAACTCGGAAAACCATAACAACCAAGCCAAAGACCAGTAGGACAAAAACAAAACAAAACAAACCAAGCCATACGAGATACAAAATTACCACTGAGTTTATTTTGTGTTGGCCACGTACTGCTAGACATAAAACTTACCCTGAAGTGCGGTTAGTATGCCCGGTGAGAGTCCATTGAAAGAAACTAAATTTTCCTTTTCAAGCTGATGTAATTAAGGAGATAGTTTCTTGGTTATGGATGGGAGCCCATGTCCATTACCCTCCTCAATCCCAGCTGGCTTTAACCTGCCCATGCCCTGTACATGCTGCCACAGTGTCTGTGACTTCATATGTAGATTAGCCCTGGTGTGTCTAGCAGACAGTTTCCTTGGAGTCACTTATTACCTCTGGCTCTTAAAATCTTTTCACTTCCTCTTTTACATAGCTTGTTGAGCCCTGAGGAGGGTGGTTTGATGAAAACAGCTCCTTGAGGACTGAATGTTACAAAATCTCTCACACTTGGCACATTGTCCAGTTGTGCATCTCTGTGTTAGTTAACACCTATTGTAATAGGAAGTTTCCCTGGTGATGGCTGAGTTGAGACACTCATCTATAGGTACAGTGGAAATTTGATTGGGGTCAATGTTACTTGTTTTTTCCCTAATCCCATAACCTGTTCTGCTTCAGGTTCTTGGGAACCTCACGGAGTAGGCTTTAACCCAATCACTTTCTAGTTGGAATTAACCAGAGGGTTTATAGCAGGGTTGATGGTTGCCTTCATTCTCCAATAGCTTGCAAAAGTACCTTTCAGTACTATGAATTCTAGTTGGTAAAGATGAAGGCTCAACTTGAGTTTTTCTTGTTCAATGAAATATGTAAGTGTTGTCTTCAACAGTAAGACTTTATCAGTAGTTTGTGGAGAACAAATAATACATGGACTTTTAAAAGTTTTCAAAGGTTGTACTGTGGTACATGTCTTTGAAATCCTGGCACTTGGAGGCAGAGACATGCATGTCTTTGTAGTTTGAAGAACAGACTGGTGTCTATAGTGAGTTCACCAGCACAGTGAAACCATTTCTCTAAAAATAACTGAGTAAATAAAAAAAATAGATCTCCCTAAAAATATAAAAATCATAAATTCAAAATTCTAATGGACATTTGAGCACTTGGTTATTAAATGTTCTTAAATAAGCAAATCAAAGTTTGAAGGGGGAAACCCCTAATTACTTGAGCAGTTATCAGGAGCTCTTCAGAGTCTGGGATTTCAGTCTACTTAAAGTTGACAACTCAGTCTAGTGCCTGTTTTCTTGGATGCTGGTAAAAGCCATTAGATTCCTAGGTTAGAGGCAAAAGGCATCATTACTCACAGAGAAAAAGCATAGGTAGTGTATCAGCATGAAGATCTTTTCAATTCTTTCATTTCCAAAGTCCAAAGGCATTTTGTGAGGTTCCTTGACAAAGAACCACATACTTGGCAGATTTAGCCAAAGTAAATTTTCCACAAGTTTGGTGTTTGGAAGCCTGAGGTCAAAGGGTTTCTGTGGTTGATTTCTTCTAGGGGCCATGAGAGAATGATCTCTTCTGGTCTCCCAGGAATTTGTAGGTGATTGTCTTGACTCTGTCTTTTCTTCCACTTTCCTTTGTGCAACCCCGTGCCCAAGTTACTTAGCTTTTTAAGGACACTAGACATTTTCAGTTAGAGCATTACCAATGACCTTATTCTCCAAGTAGAATCACATTCTAGGGATTATTACTTGTATATGCCAATTTTGTTGTAAGTGATACTTTCATGGGTAATGAGATGCATCACAGGGGAAGAACACTAATATTAGGAGAGTCACCATAGAAACTGGCCTGCTGTTGCAACTCCTTTACACCTGTTTGTTTGAAATAGGAACCTGTGCAAAAGCCATGGATAAAGAGCATCAGAGACTTGTATTGTCGCTGTAGGCAGAACATGCAAGAATGCTTGGGACTATGTAGACTACTTCTCTCAAAATAAATGTTAAAATAGTAAAATACAAATATACATATTTGTCATCTCTGTCTTCCCTAGAGTGTTTATTGATCCAGGTTCTGGATCATATAGTTGATCCAAGATTATAAATCTCACTTCTCACACAGCTATCTGTATTGAGGAACATCATGAGCCCCTCCCCATCTGTCTCTCACAATGACTGTAGATTTATATGTTTTAAATCTTGAATAGGAGACTTAGAACTTGGTAAAGTGCTGTGTGTGTGATTCGGGGTTGTGTTGGTTGGCCAATTGTGATTTGGGTGCTGGGCTCAAACCCAGTGCTGTATGCTTACTAGGCATGCACTGGAACTCGAGCCCTATCATCCGGTTTTCTCCCAAATAGAATATAATTTTCACTTGAAAAGATGTTTTCTTACCTTGTGTACTTTTTAAAAACTCAAAATAGTATTTTCAGAATAACTGAATGGAAATAATTTATATTTATTTCAACAGATGGAATCACCACCTATATATGCTATGTTTTTGCTTTTGAATGTATTTGAATACTCATCAGGCGTATTGATCAATAAGGGTAAGTTTCAGACTATGATTATTTATTTCCTTCTTAGGAATTCATATTCATTACCGTCCCTATATTAGTTGAAATGTTTTCATTTAGCATTCATTCTGGAAGGGTTTCTCGTCATTCTCATGTACTACCTATTTACTCTGGTGCAGGTGTGTACTAAAATTATTGTGAACCCATTGTTACTAAGTTGTGTCTGCAGGCCTTTGCTACAGCACCTCTGACCTTCAAGTCATAGAATGCTTCACATTAAAAGAATTAATTTATTATTTGAATAGATATAAAATTCTTGTGTGAATGGTGAGAGTGAGTTATTTGTCTAGTCAATTAAAAGTAGAATTTCATGAAAGAAATGTGGAAATGGAAGTAGGCTGAAAAACTTATTTATTTTTAATTTAAAAAGATTTATGTATTTTATGTCTATGAGTACACTGTCAGTCTCTTCAGACACACCAGAAGAGGGCATCAGATCCCTTACAGTTGGTTGTGAGCCAATATGTTGCTGAGAATTGAACTCAGGACCTCTGGAAGAGCAGTCGGTGCTCTTAACCACTGAGCCACCCCTCCAGCCTGAGGATAATTATTTTTAAGCCAAACATTTCATAAGAGATAACCAACATTATATGTATTAAGTTCTCCCATTTTTCTCAACGTACATGTAATATTAAAAATGGCATCCAGCTAGGCACTGTGCCACTTGTCTGTGATTCCAGCACTACACCAAGGTACCTCATCTCAAATCCAAGTAACCAACCAATGAACAGCTGACAAGGAGAGCCAGGTGTGGTAGGACACATCTTTAATCCCAGCACTCTGAAGGCAGAGGTTGGCAGAGCTCTGTGAACCAATCTTGCCTACATAGTGAGTTGTACATAGTGAGACACTGTCTTGAAACAAAAAAAAAAAAAAAAAAAAAAAAAAAAAAAAAAAAAAGGAAAACAAACAAGGGTGAGGGGAAAGATGGAGACAGGGAAGACCTAGGGATAAAGAGCTTGTGCAGAGGACCAGAGTTGGATTCCCAGCACTGTGCAGGGTGGCTCAAAACCACTGTCACTCCAGCCCCAAGGGTTCCTGCATTCATGTTCACAGATACACACATAATTAAAAATAAATATAAAAAATGGGTGAGGGGCAATGCTAATACAAGCAGACAAAAATTTTTAAAAATTTCAAGTGTATTTTTTGTTTGTTTTGTTTTGTTTTCTTTAAGTTAGTGTGTCTCTGTGTAGCCCTGGCTGTTCTGGAACTCAGAGATTCACCTGCCTCTATTGGCCCAGTGCTGGGATTAAAGGAGTGTACCTCCACTGACTGGCTTTCAATAGTCTTTTAACATGTTTTAGTCTGCACTGTAACCCAGTATTACAGTGTGGAAAAAGTCATATCAGAAAATACTCTCAGAGTGGTGAGGTGTTTATCACTTGTGAAAGCACTTGCCATGCAAGTCTGAAGACCAGAAAGTCTGGTCCCCCAAACTCAAGGTGAGGAGGGAGAACTGACTGACTCCCAAAGTCTTCCTCTGACCTTCATGTGTGCGCCACTCTTCTTGCCCCCTCATCATGCACACATATGCTAACAATAAGCTATAAAATTTATTTTTGTTTTGGGAGTTTGCTTTTTGTTTGTTGAATGTTTTTTTTATAAAGTTTCTCTGCATAGCCTTGGCTGGAATTCACTCTGTAGACCAGGCTGGCCTCAGACTTAGAGATCCACCTGCCTCTGCCTCCCAAGTGTTGGGACTAAAGTTGTGCTCCACCACAGCTCAGCTGGTGTAGAAATTTTTTTTTGATTGTTTCCCTTTATTTATTGATTATCAAGATAACGAACTGCCTACGAGGCATTTTTTGCCTGTTATCTCTTTTTTAATTTATATATTTACAAATACTTTGGCAATATTGCTAGGCTTTTCTCTTATTAAATCACAACTAAAATAATCTATTTATTTTAACCTACATTCTGCCATGTGGCTGGTTACCTATGCTCAGGTTCCATGCGTCCATCTTGTCATATCTTCTTAATAACTTGAAGAAAGCTTGCATGGTCACTATAATGATGTCTTCACTAAATAAAAAAAATTTTTTTTTTTTTTACATATTTAGAGTATCTACTGGAGCATCTACTTCTCGCCATGTTTGTAAATCAAAAACCCTTTGCATAGAAATGGGGGGTGTTATTTCTTCTGTCTTTAATTTCTTTATTTCTTTCTTAACTAAGTTATCATTGAGCAGGGCATTGTTTAGCTTCCATGTGTATGTGGGCTTTCTGTTGTTTTTACTGCTATTGAAGACCAGCCTTAGTCCATGGTGATTTGATAGGATGCATGGGATTATTTCAGTCTTCTTATATCTGGTGAGGCCTGTTTTGTGACTGATTATATGGTTGATTTGGAGAAGGTACTTTACGGTGCTGAGAAGAAGGTATAATCTTTTGTTTTAGGATGAAATGTTCTATAGATATCTGTTAGATCCATTTGATCCATAACTTCTGTTACTTTTACTGTGTCTCTGTTTAGTTTCTGTTTCCATGATCTGTCCATTGACGAGAGTAGAATGTTCAAATCCACCACTATTATATGAGGTGCAATGTATGCTTTGAGCTTTAGTAAAGTTTCTTTTATGAATGTGGGTGCCCTTGCATTGGGGGCATAGATGTTCAGATTGAGAGTTCATTTTGGTAGATTTTTCCTGAAGTGTCCTTCCTTATCATTATCGAGAACTTTTGGTTGAAAGTTGATTTTACTCAATAGAATGTCCACTTCAGCTTGTTTCTTGAGGCCATTTGCTTGGAAAATTGTTTTCCAGCCCTTTACTCTGAGGTAGTGTCTGTCTTTGACACTGAGGTGCATTTCCTGTATGCAGCAAAATGTTGGGTCCTGTTTACATATCCAGTCTGTTAGTCTATGTCTTTTTATTGGGAAATTGAGTCTATGGATGTGAAGAGCTATGAAGGAAAAGTGATTGTTGCTTCCTGTTATTTTTGTTATTAGAGGTGGAGTTATGTTTTGTGGCTATCTTCTTTCGGGTTTGTTGGATGAAGATTACTTGCTTTTTCTCAGGTATAATTTCCCTCCTTGTGTTGAATGTTTCCCTCTATTATCCTTTGTAGGACTGGATTCGTGGAAAGATATTGTGTAAATTTGCTTTTGTCATGGAATATCTTGGATTCTCCATCTATGGTAATTGAGAGTTTTGTTGGGTATAGTAGCCTGGGCTGGCATTTGTGTTCTCTTAGGGTCTGTATGACATCTGTCCAGCATCTTTTAGCTTTTATAGTCTCTGGTGAGAATTCTGATGTAATTCTTATAGGTCATCCTTTATGTGTTACTTTACTTTTTCCCTTACTGCTTTTAATATTCTTCCTTTGTTTTGTGCATTTGGTGTTTTGATTATTATGTGACTGTAGGAATTTCTTTTCTGATCTAGTCTATTTGGAGTTTTGTAGGCTTCTTGTATGTTCATGTACATCACTTTCTTTAGGTGAGGGAAGTTTTCTTCTATAATTTTGTTGAAGATATTTACTGGCCCTTTAAATTGGGAATCTTTGCTTTCTTCTATACCTATTATCCTTAGGTTTGGTCCTCTCATTGTTTCCTGGATTTCCTGGATGTTTTGGGTTAGAAGGTTATTGCATTTTGCATTTTCTTTGGCAGTGTGTCAATGTTTTCTACGGTGTTTTCTGCACATGAGATTCTCATGTTGTGATATGATCATATTGTGCATAGTTGTGAGATGCTCCTGCATTCAAGAGTGCATGTTGGGATACAGTGGTGTTTAATAAGTGGGTAGATAGAATTTAGACCTTCTATTCACAGATGTGTTGCAGAATTGAGGAGATATTTTTTTCTCTCTTGAATTTGTATTTTATTTTTTAAAAGTTATTTATTTTATTTTTATTGGATATTTTATTTACGTTTCAGATGCCATCTTTTTTCCCAATTTTTCCTCACTAGAAAACCCCTATCCCATGCCCCTTTCTCCTTTTTGCTTTTATACAATTTTTCAAAATGTTAATCAAAGGCTTTATAAGTTTGGTAATGCTCAATAACAAGATGCCCATACAATCAGAAGTGTAACCCAATACCCAACCTAGATATATCAACTATCTTTCACTGGCAGAGATACTCAAACATCCACCTCCATGTCTTCCCTCTCTCTTTACCTAGCTCCTCCTCTCCTTTTCCTCCTCCTCTCCTTACTCCTTTTTTTTCCTCTCCTTACTCCTCCCACCTTAGCTCCTCCTACACATCACCCTTCCGACTCTTCATTAATGTCTTCAAGCTGATTATGGGTGTTGAGATATTGGAAGAGAGGCAGGGGGAAGAGTAAATTGATAAGCCTCTGATGCTATGTCTTCACTGAATCCAGCTGGAATTCCAGGACATCAGAGGTTCGAGCAGGTCTGCTCAGCTTGCTTGATGAGTAGATACACCAAGGCTGTGTATTCTGCAATATACAATTCTCAAAACAAATTTTAGTATCAAGATACTTTTTTTTGAATTCTGGAATCTAGTCTTCTGGCAGCCTCCCTCTGTCATGTCTAATTCATATAATTCTGAGGGTTTCTATGAGGGTGTGCTCCCACTATCCTCCCATTCCTGCCTCCCTGCTCTGGAATTCCCCAACACTAGGGAATCCAAATTTTCAGGTACCAAGGCTGTCCATTTCCACTGATGCCTGGCAAGACCACCCTCAACTACCTATACAGATGGAGCCATGAGTCCCTCTTTTTGTGTTCTCAGGCTGGAGATTTTAGAATGGCTACTCCAGCTTGTTTCTTAGGACCATTTGCTTGAAAAATTGTTTTCTAGCCTTTTACTCTAAGGTAAAGTCTGTCTTTGTCACTGAGGTGGGTTTCCTGTATGCAGCAAAATGCTGGGTCCTGTTTACATATCCAGTCCATTAACCTATGTTGTTTAATTGGGGAATTGAGTCAATTGATTATAAGAGATATTAAAGAACAGTGATTGTTGCTTCCTGTTATTTTTGTTATTAGAGGTGGAATTATCTTTGTGTGGCTATCTTCTTTTGGATTTCTTGGAAGAGGATTACTTTCTTGTTCTTTCTAGGGTATAATTTCTCTCCTTGTATTGGAGCTTTCCTGCTATTATACTTTGAGTATATGTTGAGTTTGTGGAAAGATATTGTTTAAATTTGGTTTTGTCGTGGAATATCTTGGTTTCTCCATCTATGATAATTGAGACTTAGTCTCATGGGCTGGCATTTGTGTTCTCTTAGGGTCTGTATGACATCTGTCCAGCATCTTCTAGCTTTTATAGTATCTGGTGAGAAGTCTGGTGTAATTCTGATAGGTCTGCCTTAATATGTTACTTGGCCTTTTCTCCCTATTGCATTTAATATTTTTGTTTTGTGCACTTGGTGTTTTGATTATTATGTGATGGAAGGTATTTCTTTTCCTGTCTACTGTATTTGACATTCTATAGGCTTCTTGTATGTTCATGGGCATCTATCTCTTTCTTTAGATTAGGGAAGTTTTCTTCCATAATTTTGTTGAAGATATTTATTGGTCCTTTAAGTTAGGAATCTTCACTCTCATCTATACCTGTTATCCTTAGATTTGGTCCTCGAATTGTGTCCTGGATTTTCTGGATGTTTTGTGTTAAGAACATTTTGTATTTTGCATATTTTGACATTTGTGTCAATGTTTTCTATGGTATCTTCTGCACCTGAGATTCTCTTTTCTATCTCTTGTATTCTGTTGGTGATGCTTGCATCTATGACTCCTGATTTCTTTCCTAGGTTTTCTATCTCTAGAGTAGTCTCCCTTTGTGATTTCTTTATCATTTCTACTTCCATTTTTATGTCCTGGATGGTTTTGTTCAATTCGTTTACCTGTTTGGTTGTGTTCTCTTGTAATTTTTAAAGGGATTTTTGTGCTTCCTCTTTAAGGGCTTCTACCTGTTTACCTGTGTTCTTCTCAAATTCTTTGAGAGTATTGTTTATGTTTCTCTTAAAGTCCTCTAACATCATCATTAGAAGTGATTTTAAATCTGAATCTTGCTTTCCTAGTGATATGGGGAATTCAGGAATTTCTTTGTGGGAGAACTAGGTTTTGATGATGCCAAGTACCCTGGGTTGCTGATGCTTATGTTCTTGCACTTGCCTTTCACCATCTGGATCACCTTAGTGTTACCTGCCCTGTCTCTGACAGGATCCTGTCTTTCCTATTATTTTGGTTGTATCAGAACTGTGTGGGGTGGGTGTTACTACTGCGGTTAGAGCTGGGGCCCAAGATCTGCCCAGTGCTCAGGCACATACAGGAAGGATTCAGTGCTCTGGGCCAGGAGTGTCTTTCTGGGTCCTACTGGGTCCCAGTTAATCCCTGTTTGGGGCAGGTGTTGCTTTCTCCTTACCTAAGATACAGCCTGGTTTAGAGCTCCTGGGAGGCCTGCTTCCTCTGGGTTCTGTGAGATTGGGGGCAGAGCTGCCACCCAGGATCTGCTCAGTGCTCAGGCCCAGACCGGAAGAAACCAATGCCAAGGAGATATTTATTATTCAGATTTTTAATTCTCACACAGTAGTAGGAGGTACCCAACATACATGTGGATATAAGCTAATCTTGGAGAGTCTTAGAAGGAGGGATATCCCAGAAAAGAGTGACTATATCTGGCTATGGAGAAGCAAGTTCTTAAGGAAGGCTTCATATAAAAGAGAACAGTTCAGCTAAGACTTTAAAATGGGTCTAATTTGTATATGCACATGTGGCAAAAAGAATTATTTAAATCTAATAAACTCAGCGAAATAGTGATATACCATAGCTTGAGTTTGAATCAATATGGCAACATAGGGTGAGAAATACTTTTTCCCTATTTTGTTATATTCTGTGGCCGATGTTCTTAATCTAACAAAGGATAGACCAACATGGGAAAAATTACCTGGATTTCATTTGATATCAATATTTTATGGAGCGTCGAGATCTTTGAGGAAAGCAGTGAGGTCCTAAAGAAGTGGTTAACCCAATATGATAATGTACCATATTACCAAAAAAGTAACAAGTTGGGGGAGATGGGAGAAGAGAAGAAAAAGGGGTTGGGGATGATTAACAGAGGATGAGTCTATTAGGAAATATATAGAAGGGAAATGATGGAAGATAAACACTGTTTTAATAGGTTTGAGCAGACTCAATGACATTTTTTTTTTTTTTTTTTTTTTTGGTGGTAGGAAAAGTACAGTTTCTTTAAGCTTGAAATAATCCCCATGCCAAAGTGGTTTATGTTCAGGGTAGTATTTTCTGATCTCTTCCAACAGCACAGTGTGAACTGAATTGTTGGTGAGAGAAGGGAGTTTTGTTGCCTCTGGCTACATGTTCATTACTATACCTGTGTAACTGTGAGCAGAACAGTGAATGCATTTAATAAATGACACTGGTTCTCTAAGTTTGTCCCAGAGTGTCACTTTATTTTTTTTTTTGGAACAGATGATCCCTCAGGAATTACACATTTGTGATGTCTAAAATTGTTAATGATGTCACATCTCTGGTTCCATCTTTCCTAGAAGCACTTAAATATTATTACCATTCTAGTGTTAAAAATCTAGTAAACTCTATGCTCTGAGAGTTTCTAGAAAGATTCTTCATGCGAAGGCACAACCCTAGAATTTGCTTCTGTCTCTGGCTACAACCTATTTTTGACTAACCGTTTGTACCCCAGCATCAAATGAGCCTGCTGATACGACACACAACTCTCAAAATAATGCAACAGTCAAGACTATCAGTTAATTTCTTTGAGAAAAACAGTAGACAACTTTTATTTGAAGACCAAAGTAAGTTAAAAATCTGTTCAAAGTACAGGGGTTAAAAGCATCTGGTAGCATTTTGGATGGGCTTGGGTATAAGTTTAATTCAGAAGAGTGAAAAGAGGGCCTGCTTATTGGAAGATTGTCTGGTAGGATAGATGAAGGTCCTCACAGACCTTTTTCCAGTTTGACTTACTGTCAGGTATATTGTCAGGTATATGACTTGTGAGCTGAATGACTTAAATCTTAGTTGCTTCTTCCTAAAGGGTCACAGTGGTACAGATGGCACAAAGTATTGTGGGAATGATGTTACATGGCTTACAATCCCCATGGTGGCTCAAATCACATTTTTCAAAACACTTAGGTATTCTTTTTTTTGGTTTTGATTTGGTTTTTGGTTTCCTTCCCTTATTCATTAAGCATCATAAGTGAGGTTTTTGCCCACTTTTAGCAGACAAAATAGCAATTTGGATTTTAGAAGTGAATTATAGCTTAAAACCAAGCTTGGGAACACTTTGACGGACAGATAATGAATATAGATGTGTGAGCTGAAAGTCCTTTCAAAACTGCTTACCATAACTCTCTGACACACTTTAAGCTCCACGTGTCATGCTTACACTGATATTGTTACATAGACAGATTTAAGAACAACATTGAAACAATATGTGTTGTACAAACAATAGGCAGAATAAATTTATTCTTAGTTCTTACTACTAAAATCCAATATAATCCTAATGTCTCCTCTAACACTAGTCAAAATTTTGACCTGTCTTAGAAATATTTTATTTTGTTTTATTTTTTGCAATCTGATCTATTTCCTGGCAATGGATATGGGTTTGAGTCCTAATAGTTATAAATCAAGTCTCCAGCCTTATGAAACATTCCAAACACAACTCTGTTTTATATTAGAGGCTGCTTTCCCCTTGTTTGGGCCTAGTTGCAAGAAGCCTGCATTTCTCTTTCCTCCTCTTCAGTTTAATATTCCAAGTCTGTTTCATTCTCTGGCCTTAACATTTGAAACTTTATGCTTCTACACTGAAGATGGGGAGGGATAAGCTCCAAGGTGTCCCTGGCTTTACCTAGCAGATCCTGATGTGACAATCACACAATTGCACCCTCTAGATCCAGCAGATATAAAGTTTGCCCTCCAACTGTAGATGCTTCACCAGGTCCCTCATACTCCCTCTGCTCCACTGAACTACTAGTATGTCAGAAGTACAGTAGTTCCAAACTTGGAAAGGAACTTCCATAGCCCCAATAGTTGTCTATTCTTTCACTAGCTGATAAACATATTTAGTCATTCCTTGGACTACATTCTGCTGAGATCCAGTTGTAATTCCAAAATAATTTTGAGATCAGGACACTAAGTGACCTTAAGCTGGTGTGTGTGTGTGTGTGTGTGTGTATTTCTAAAAAATTAGAAATTTTTAGAATTGTGGTCATGACAGGTTTCTAAAATAACTGTTTTTCTCAGAGTGCCATGCCTTATCTGCCAAAGCACCCTGTTCTTTTGCTAAGCAGGAGTCCCAGCCTGTGTTCCAACTAGAGAATTACATGTTATATTTTCTATTGTACCCATTACAACCTTTTCCCTTCAAGATAATATGAATGGGTTCTCCTTCTAACCTCTTCCTGCCAGTTGTTCTCTGAGCTCTACATTCCCTCTCCAGCCTGGTGTGATGGTATAAATGTACAATCGTAGCACTTAATAGGGTGAAGACAGGAAGGTGGCTGTTATTAAGAAAAAGACGGAACTTCATAGCAAATTCAGAACAAGCTAGTACAAGACTATGAAATTTTGTCACAAAAGTGCCAAATCTTTCTCCACACTCCAGCTTTTAATAATCTTATGCTCATAAGAAGAGTGAGGAACTGAAGAGTCATGCCCTGGTTTTTGTTACGCTCTGCAAACTTGAATTCATGGTCCAGCATACCCTATACTATACTTTAATGCTTTAGCCTGACAGAGACATATGCATCACATGATCTTAAGACATCGTTTTTTTTTTTTTTACTTATAATTAGGACCATTGTTCAGTTGTCAGTTTGTTTAAGGAGTGATATTAACATTCTATTCAAGAAGATTTTTAAACAAGCAAATAAACAAAGTAACATCAAGTTTAATGATTTAGCCCAATAAGTTGTTTCTCATTCCTGATAGTATAGCTTTAAGAAGAAAAAGTGCAAGGTTTGGGTTTTCTCTAAAGTCAGTGAATTCAAAATTACAATTCTGCTTTTGTGGAGGATGGAAAGTAACTTAGACATGATCTCCTGTAGCCAAGCATGGCTTCTGACTATTGATTTTTGAACCTCCACCTCTTGAGAGGTAGAAGTACAGATGTGCAGGTCCATATCCAGCTTTCAATGTACAATTCTTTTTAAAAAATGTTTTGTCTGTTTGATAAAATGTGGTGCCTTTTACATAAGGATTTCTCCCTTGATCTGTTTTGTTTGTTTGTTTGTTTGTTTAGGTAAGGATCGAACTCACTTTTCTTGTTCTGATGACGGGATGCCCACAGACCTGCCTACAATCAAGTTGTTTCTTACCACTGACAATTTGGTAAGGTCCATCAACTGCATGTATTGCAATAGCCCTATATGTTCCTTTTAAGCCCATATAGAAAAGCTGTGACATTGTACTCTCAAGTACCTTCCACGGTCCACACAGGAAGGTGAGGTTCTATGGAATTGTTTCTGTAGTTAGATAGGGAAGTATATATTCATTTAGCATTGAGCAACCTGGGTAGCCATGCTCTGTGACTACTGTAAGCAAATTATGCTTGCCTTTCTTTTCTAATTCAGCTGCCACACTCTTCATCTGATGTGAATCCAATGTGAAGATTGACAGAAGTAGCTTGTCAGAGAAATATACCTCACATGATCTTAAAAAATAAATTTTTTCCTGTATATCAAGAACCATGTAGCAGCTGCAATTTTGTAGAAGGGGTGATAGGACCTTTTCATTCAACTGTTGGGAGATTTTTAAACAACCAAACAAGCAGAATGAAATAAAAAAGAATATTAAGATAGTCATTGGGTAAAGGGGACCACAATGATAGAGTGCTTGCCTACTATATTCAAAGCCTTGGGTTCAACATACACAACATGCACAAGTGTACATGTGTATGTGTGCATGTGTAGGCACACACACACAATTGTAATAATTTTTTAAAAAACAAATTTCTCCATTACCTGTGTTTCTACTCCTCCTTCTCTGTTTTAGTCTATGTTTGGTGACTAAACTAATTTTCTTGGTCTATCTTGTCCTCCATACAACTGTAAATTTACACACTATTCTAACCAACAAATTTGTCTTTCTGCCATCCTTAACTAGAATGTCAATTCTAAGAAAAAGGCAGGAATGTTGTAAGTTTTATTCCTTATATATCACCTGCACCTTCAACTCTACCCAAATTATAGCAGATATTTTACATGTTGTGGTTGGTCATGGCCTCATTCATTTTCACAATGTATTCTTTTCAATTAAGATTTACTTATTTAATTTTCTGTGCATGAGGATTCTCACTCCATGTATGTATGTATGTATGTATGTATGTATGTATGTGTATCATGACTAGTGCTTAGAGAAGAAAGAAGAGGTTGTTGGATTCCCTAGAACTAGAGTTACAAACAGTTGTAAACATGTATGTTCTGAGAATGGAACCTAGGTTCTCTGTATGAGCAGCAAGCACTCCTAACTGCTAATCTATCTCTCTGGTCCCAGACAAAGTATTCTTTTTTCCCCACTAGTTTATTTAAATTTATTATTCACTTTATATTCCTATTGAGCCCCTGTCTCCTGATGTGGTCTGTCCTCCCATTACCCCTTCTCTTTTGAGAAGGGGAAGGAGCACCCTTGGGTACCAACACACCCTAGCACATAATGTCACTGCATGTCTAGGCACATTCCTTTCCTCTGAGGCCACTTAAAGCAGACCAGTTAGGGGCAGAGGATCCAGAGGCAGGCAGCATAATCAGTGAGAGCCTTTGCTCTAGTTTCTGGGGGACCTGCGTGAAAACCAAGGTGGATACCTGCTACATATAAGTGGGGTCCAGCCCATGTATCCTCTTTTGGTGGTGGTTCAGTCTCTGGGTGCCCACAAAGTTCCAGGTTAGTTGATTCTTTCGGTATTCTTGTGGAGTCCCTATCTGCTCCAGATCCATTAATTGTTCCCCCAAATCTTCTACAAGATTCCCTAAGCTCAATCTAATGTTTGGCTGTGGGTCTTTGCATCTGTTTTCATCAGTAGCTGAGTGGAACCTCTCAAAAGACAATTATGCTAGGTTCATGTCTCCAAGCATAACACAGTATCATTAATAGTGTCAGGTTTGCACCTGTGCCTGGTTGTGGACCCTGGATTTTGGCTATCCACCTACTCCACCAACACCCAGAGGCAGTTTGACCACCAGGAGCTCTGACACACCCAGAATCCCAGGATCATTGGATCACAGAGACAGCTGGACTCCCAGGAATTCTGATACAACCAGGATCACAGAATCACAGACTCACAGCAAGGCCAGTTAGCACCAGAGATAGCCAGATAGTAAGAGGAAAGAACAAGAATATAAGCAACAGAAACCAATGCTACATGGCATCATCAGAACTCAGTTACCCCACCACAGCAAGCCATGGATAACCCAACACACCAGAAAAGGAAGATTCAGATTTAAAATCCCAACTCATAAATATGATAGAGTACTTTAAGAAATACATAAAGAATTCCCTTAAAAAGTACAGGAGAACACAGATAAACAAGTAGAAGTCCTTAAAGAAGGAACATATAAATATCTTAAAGAAATACAGAAAAAGACAATCAAAGAAATGAAGGAATTAAACAAAACCATCCTGGATCTAAAAATGGAAATAGAGACATTAGAGAAAGCACAAAAGGAGGCAACCCTAGAGATGGAAAACCTAAGAAAGACAGCAGGAGTCTCAGATGCAAGCATCACCAACAGAATATAAGAGATAGAAGAGAGAATATCAGATGTAGAAGATACCATAGAAGACATTGACACAACAGTCAAAGACAATACAAAAAGCATAACACTCCTAACTCAAAATATTCAAGAAACAAAGAACACAATGAAAAGCCCAAGCCTAAGAATAATAGTTATAGAAGATAGCAAAGATTCCCAACTCAAAGGTCCAGGAAACATCTTCAACAAATTTGTAGGAGAAAACTTCCCTAACTTAAAGAAAGAGATGCCCATTAACATACAAGAAGCCTGCAGAAACCAGTCAGATTGGAACAGAAAAGAAATTCCTCCCATCGCATAATAATCACAACAACAAATGCACAGAGCAAAGAAAGTATATTAAGGGTAAGGGAAAGGTGGCAAGGGAAAAAGTTCAAGTAACATATAATGGCAGACCTATCAGAATTACACTAGACTTCTCAACAGAGACTTTAAAAGCCAGAAGACCTTAAGCAGATGTCATACAGACCCTAAAAGAAGAAAAATGTCATCTCAGGCTACTATACCCAACAAAACTCTCAATAATCATAGATGGGGAGAAACCAAGATATTCCATGACAAAACCAAATTTAAACGATATCTTTCTACTAATCCAGGCCTACAGCAGATAATAGAAATAAAACTCCAACACAAGGAGAGAAACTACACCCAAGAAAAAGTAAGAAATTAATCTTTTCACAGCAAACCCAAAAGAAGAGAGCCTTACAAATATAATTCCACTTCTAACAACAAAAATAACAGGAAACAACAACCATTAGTCCTTAATATCTCCCAACATCCATGGACTCATTTCCTCAATAAAATGACATAGTCTAACAGACTGGATATGTAAACACAATCCAACTTTTTGCAGCACAGAGGAAACACACCTCAGTTACAAAGACAGACACTACCTCAAAGTAAAAAGATGGAAAATGTTTTCAAAGAAAATGGTTCCATGAAATAAGCTGGAGTAGCCATTCTAATATCCATTAAAATAGACTTTCAACCAAAAGTTATCAAACAAGATGGGGAAGAACACTACATACACATTCAAGGAAAAATTCACCATGATGAACTTTCAATTCTGAATACCTATGCCCAAATGCAAGGGCAATCACATTTGTAAAAGAAATGCTACTAAAGCTGAAAGCAAACATTGAACCTCACACAATAATAGTGGGAGAGTTCAACATCCCACTCTCACCAATGGACAAGTCATGGAAACAGAACCTAAACAGAGACACAGTGAAACTAACTGAAGTTATTAACCAAATGGATTTAACATATATCTACAGAACATTTCTCTCTAAAACAAAAGAATATACTTTCTTCATAGCACCTCATGGTACCTTCTCCAAAATTGACCATGTACCTGGACACAAAACAAGTCTCAACTGATACGAGCACATTAAATTTGTCCCATGTATTCTATTGGGTCATCACAGACTAATGCTGGTCTTCAATAACAATGAAAACAACAGAAACCCCATGTACACATGGAAGCTAATAGTGTCAGGAAATGGTTCTTGACCATGGGTTGGGACTGAAGTTCAGCCAGTCATTGATTGATGATTTCATTTTTCTCAGCTCCATCTTTTCCCTGCAATTCTTGTATGCAGGGAAAATTTGGGGACATTTTGTGATTGTTTGGTGTCCTTATCCCTTCAGTGGTAGTCCTGCCTTGCTACAGGAGATCAGGGTTATTTGCAGTTTCTGGCTATTAGGAGTGAAGCTGGAATGAGCATAGTTGACCTATTATGTTCTTGGGGTATAGTCTAGCATCTTTTGGGTATATGACCAGGTGTGCTTTAGCTGAGTGTTGAGGTAGAACTATTCCCAATTTTCTGAGAAATCACAAAATGGATTTCCAGATTGGTTGTACAAGTTTGCACCCCTACCAGCAATGTTCCTTGGCTTCACATTCTCACCATCATGTGCTGTCACTTGAGTTTTTGATCTTAGCCATGCTCTTGGACATAAGATGGAATCTCAGAGTTGTTTTGATTTGTATGTCCCTGATGACTAAGGACATTGAACATGTTTTGGGTGTTTCTATGCCATTAGAGATTTATCTGTTGAAAAATTTCTGTTTAGCTCTTTTCCTTATTATTTTAATTGGGTTAATTGGATGTTTGGTGTCTAACTTCTTGAATCCTTTATATATTATGGATATTAGTTTCCTTTGGATATAGGATTGGTGAAGATCTTTTCACATTCTATAGGCCATCATTGACAAAATATTCTTTAAAATTTTTTATTAATTACTCCATTCATTTATATCTCAAATGATATCCCACTTCCTGCATACCTGCTCTACCAACTCCCCCTTCCCATGATATCCTACTTCCTGGTTACCCCTGCACACCCCCATCTCACATTTGCCCTTTCCCCTCACTTTTGCCTGTATGAGAGTGCTCTCCCACCCACCCACACTCTCCTACCCCACCTTTCCATTATCTCCCTACTCTGGGGCATCAAATCTCCCAAGGACCAAGGGCCTCTCCTCTCATTGCTGTTGGGCAAGGTCCTCTTCTGCTACACATGTATCTGGAGCCAAAGGTACCTTTCAGTACACTCTTTGGTTGGTGGTCTAGTCTCTGGGAGAACTGGGTGGTCAGGCCAACCTTTGTTGTTCTTCCAATGGGGTCACAATCCCCCTCCACTGCTCCAGTCCTTCTGCCAGCTCCCCAACCAGGTTCCCTGAGTTCAGCCTTATGATTGGCTCCAAGGATCTGCCTCTGCATTGATCATTTACTTGGTTTTTATCTGTAAGTACCTCTTTTTTTAAAAGCCTCCATAGTCTTTCTTTTTTATACGATATTTTATTTACATTTCAGATGTTATCCCGTTACCCCATTCACACACAAGCCCGCATTGGAACCCTCTATCCCATCACCATTCCTACTGCTTCTATTAGGATGTGCTCCCACCTAACACCCCACTTCCACCTCCCGACCCTCAAATTCCCCCACACTCTGTGTCCAGCCTTCATGGGACCAAGGATCTCCTCTCCCACCTATGCCCGACAAGGCCGTACTCCCCTACATATGAAGCTGAAGCCATAGATCCTTCCCTATGTGCTCCCAGGCTGGTGGTTTACATCCTGGGACCTCTGGTTGGTTGGAATTGTTGCTCTCCTCATGGGGCCACAAACCATTTCAGCTTCTTCAATCTTTTCTCTAACTCTACCATTAGGAAGCCCTTGATCAGTTCAATGGTTAGCTGTGATCATTGACCTCTGAATATGTCAGGCTCTGGCAGACCTCTAAGGAGACAGATATATCAGGTTCCGGTCAGCATGCACTTCCTGACATCCACATCAGCGTCTACCTTTGGTGACTGTACATGGGATGGATATCCAGGTGGAATGGTCTCCAGACGACCCCTCCTTCAGTTTCTGTCCTATACTTTGTCTCCATATTTGCTCCCATGAATATTTTGTTACTCCTTCTAAGACAGACTGAAGCACCCACACTTGATTGAATAGGTAGGGAGAGAGTAGCCTTGTCCAATCCCTGATTTTAATGGGATTGATGCGAGTTTCTCCCCATTTATGATGTTGGTTATTGGTTTGCTGTATATTGCTTTTATTAAATTGAGGTGTGTACCTTAAATTTTTGATCTTCAAATACTTTTAACATGTATGTTATATTTTGTTAAAGCCTTTTTCTGTATCTAATGAGATGATCATGTGGCATTTTTCTTTGAGTTTGTTTATATATTGGATTACATCAATGGATTTTTGTATGTCAAACTATCCCTGTGTCTCTGGGATGAAGCCTACTTGATCATGTTGGATGATCACTTTGATGTGTCCTTGGATTCGATTTGCAAGATTTTTTTGAGTATTTTTACATCAATATTCATAAGGGAAATTGTTCTAAAGTATTGTTTCTTTGTTGAGTCTTTTTTTTTTTTTTTTGTATTTTGTGGAAATTTTGAAGTGTATTGGTATTAGATCTTTTTTGAAGGTCTGATAGAATTCTGCACTAAAACCATCT
Source organism: Arvicanthis niloticus (assembly GCF_011762505.2). Taxonomy (NCBI): domain Eukaryota; kingdom Metazoa; phylum Chordata; class Mammalia; order Rodentia; family Muridae; genus Arvicanthis; species Arvicanthis niloticus. The sequence goes on along the minus strand of NC_133430.1, from coordinate 17,049,627 downwards.
GGTCCTGGGCTCTTTTTGGTTGGGAGACTTTTAATGACTGCACCCATTTCCTTTGGTGTTATGGGGCTGTTTAGATGGTTTATCTGATCTTGATTTAATTTTGGTACTTGGTATCTGTCTAGAAATTCCTACATTTCATCTAGGTTTTTTAGTTTTGTTGAGTATAGACTTTTGTAGTAGGATCTGATTTTTTTTTTTTTTTTTTAATTTTCTCAATTTCTGTTGTTATGTCTCCCTTTTCAGTTCTGATTTTGTTAATTTGGATACTGACTCTTTTGCCCTCTGGTTGCTCTGGCTAATAATTTGTTTATGTTGTTGATTTTCTCAAAGAACCCCATCCCAATTTTATTGATTCTTTTTATAGTTCTTTTTCTTTTTACTGGGTTGATTTCAGCCCTGAGATTGATTTTTTTCCTGCCTTCTACTCCTCTTGGGCACATTTGCTTCTTTTTGTTCTAGAGCTTTCACATGAGCTGTTAAGCTGCTAGTGTATGCTCTCTCCAGTTTCTTTTTGGAGGCACTCAGAGCTATGAGTTTTTCTCTTAGGACTGGTTTCATTATGTCCCATAAGTTTGGGTATATTGTGGCTTCCTTTTTATTGAATTCTAAAATGTCTTTAATTTCTTTTTATTTCTTTCCTGACCAAGTTATCATTGAGTAAAGCATTGTTCAGCTTCCAAGTGTATGTGGTCTTTTGTTTTTGTTGCTATTGAAGACCAGTCTTAGTCTGTGGTGGTCTAATAGAATACATGATATTAATTGAATATTGTGTGATGTTCAATGTGTGTTTTGAGCTTTAGTAGTGTTTCTTTTACAAATGTGAGTGCCCTTGCATTTGGGCATTAATGTTCAGAACTTACAGTACATCCTGGTAGATATATACCTTGATGCACATGTACTGTCCTTCCCCATCTTTTTTGATAACTTCTGGTTGAAAGTCTATTTTATTGGATAGTAGAATGGCTACTCCAGCTTGTTTCTTGAAACCATTTGCTTGGCAAATTTTCCCACCCTTTTACTTTCAGCGAATGTCTATCTTTTGACTCTGAGGTATGTTTCCTGTTTGCAGTAAAACACTGGATCCTATTTAAGTATCCAGTCTGTTAGCCTATATCTTTTTATTGAGGTATTGAGTCCATTAATGTTGAGAGATATTAGGGACCAATGATCGTTGTTTCTTGTTATTTTCGTTCTTACAGTTGGAATTACATTTGTGTGTTTCTGTTGGGTTTGTAGTGAAAAGATTAATTACTTGTTTTTTTTTTCTTTTGGTGTAGTTTCCATCCTTGCATTGGACTTTTCCTTCTATTATACTCTGTAAGAATGGATTGGTAGAAAGATACTGTTTAAATTTGGTTTTGTCTTAGAAAAATTTGGTTTCTCCATCTATGGTAATTGCGAGTTTTGTTGGGTATAGTAGCCATGGCTAGCATTTTTAAAAAAAATCTCATAGGGTCTGTATGACATCTGCTTTTATAGTTTCTGGTGAGAAGTCTGGTGTAATTCTGATAGGTCTGACATTATATGTTACTGTAAGGCTCGGGAAGCCCCCAAAGGGGACCCCACTCGAGTCACAGGATGGCGCGAACCCAAAGGACACACGGAAGACCAACTTGCTGCAAGAACACGAGGTAGTTTAATGGCGGAACGTTCCTGGCCGACACGTGTCTCAATGTGGGAGACAGGGGCATCGACCTCGTGGCTCCAGGGTTTAGGGTTATATAAGCTCAGGGTGGGGAAAAGGAGAAACTTTCGCGCGGGTGCATACGATTGGTTGTTTTCCAATTTTTGAACATCTGGCCAAACCGGTCCATGGGGGCAGGGAGCAGTTCCTTATCAGGATCTTCATTCCTGGGATGCCTCTGTAGCCCATTGTCCTGTAACTCTGCATTCTTTGTTTACGGATTAACTGGCCTCTGGTTGGCAAACCAGAGGGGCAACTTTAGCTACTCAGGCTAGGGAAAAAGAATCTATAATTCATGGGACCCATAAAATTTTCTTTTATTACCTGACCTTTTTGCCTTATGGTTTCAATATTCTTTCTTTGTTCTGTGCATTTGGAGTTTTAATTATTATATGACAAAGGGAATTTCTTTTCTGGTCCCATCTGTTTGGTGTTCTGTAGGCTTCTTGTATGTTTATGGGCATTTCTTTCTTTAGGTTAGAAAACTTTTCTTCTATAATTTTGTTGAAGACATTTGCTGGCCCTTTGAGTTGAGAATCTTCACTGTCTTCTATACCAGTTATTCTCAGATTAGGTCTTCTCATTGTGTCCTGGATTTCTTGAATGTTTTGAAGATAGGAGCTTTTTGCTATTTGTATTTTTTTTGACAGTTGTGTCTATGTGTTATATTGTATGTTCTGCTGGTGAGAGTCTCTCTTCTATCTCTTGTATTCTGTTGGTGTATTCTGTGACTCTTTATCTCTTTCTTAGGTTTTCCATCTCCAGGGCTGTCTCCTTTTGAGTTTTCTTTAATGATTCTACTTCCATTTTTAGATCCTGGACTGTTTTGTTCAATTCCTTCACCTGTTTCATTGCATTCTCCTATATTTCTTTAAGGGATTTATGGGTTTCCCCTTAAATGGCTTCTATTTGTTTACTTGTGTTCTTCTGCATTTCTTTAAAGGAGTTATTTATGTCCTTCTTAAAGTCCTCTATCATCTTCATGAAATGAGAGTTTAGATCTGAATCTTGTTTTAAGGGTGGGATTGAGTATCCAGGACTTGCTGTGGTGGGCAAACTGTGTTCTGATGCTGCCAATTCAAATTGATTTCTGTTGCTTTTATTCTTGTGCCTGCCTCTGGCCATCTGGTTCTCTCTGTTGTTATCTAGCCTCCCTGCCTCTGATTGGAGACTGTCCTTTCTGTGATCCAGTTATCTTGGGGAGTCAAGCTGGGGGATTGAGGTGCCACTGGTGTGTGTACTGTGTAGAATCAGGTCTCTCTTCCAGGGAGACACTGGTGGGAGCCAGAAGGCACCCGTGTTTCCAGCAAGGTGGGAATATGCTTCCCAGGGTCCCATGGTCCTGGTACAGTGGGTCTCTGGGAGGGGTTTAAGATCTCACCTGTGAAGCTGGAAATGTTTACATACCTGAGAGGTTGAGCAGCAACTGGGGTGTGTGCTGTGAGGGATGGGGTCCAGCACCAGGTCTCTGTGCCAGCAGGGTCAGGTGGGAGGAGAAACAAAATATTTCTAATAGTAGGATAACCAACAGATAAATCTCAGTTTCTGTCTTGGCTTTTCAGTAAAGTTCATGATTATGGTGTGTTATTTCACATCTTTTTTAAAACTGGGAAATGGATGATAATTTGCTTTCTTTTTTACTTTGTCAGAAAACAACTCTTTTAATAAAGTCATTTCTTTTCTACACGTGTGACTAGATCATTTTCATTTTCTGAGAATGAAAGATAAAAACTCACCATATTTTTTACTAAGAACACTCTAATAAGGATAAAGTGGAAAACCTTAGGAAAATTAATAAGTTACTGAGTTCTGAGGACATGCTTGTAAACTGAGTTTTTCCCCATGGAGATGGGACTCATTAAAGATAGCAGTCTACACCAGCAGTTATTTTTCACAAATTTCTTCTCAGTAATGTAGTCTGCTTCTTTATATAAATGTCTCATTGCCTGTTATGTTTCTTTCTTTCCTAAAGAAAGTCTACTGTTTCTTCCAAAATGAAAATCACAGTCCTTCAAAGGAAATTTTGGGTCGTTTTACATCAGGAGGCCTTGCTCCCAACATGATAATTATGAACAGTACATACTACGGTGGCTACAATTTTAAATTAACTCCGGTAATTATGTTTTGTTTTATTCTATGGTATGTTATTGAGAAGAAGCACACTCTTATTAGATGTCTTTTTACAAGTTACAAAATCAGTAGTGTTGTATCTCTACAAATGTTTTAAATACAATAATACAGTATGATATAATATACTGTTGGGTTTTTTTCAAATAATTAGAACATAATTTAAATGATGATAGTTTTCTGAGAAAACTCCAAATTGATTTCCAAAGTGATTGTACAAGATTGACACTCACCAGTGATGGAGGAGTTTTTCCCTTGCTACACATCCTCACCAGCATGTGCTATCTTATTTTTTATCTTAGCCATTCTGATAGGTATCAGAAGGAACCTCATAATAGTTTTGATTTGCATTTCCCTGGTGAGTAAGGACTTTTCTTTTAGTGCATCATGGCCATTCAGAGAGCTGCAGCATGTGGACAGAGCCCCAGGGTGCTTTAGTTATTGTTTTGAGTGCAGTCCATCATCTTATATTGAGAAGGATCTTTTGTTTGATTTTTTTATCCTGATGTAATGTTTTTAGCATCTCTGTTGAAAACTATACTAGTGCTCTGATCTGTGTGTCTAACCCTTATGTTAACACCATGTGATCTTTTTTTTTACTATGCAAAAGAGTAAATAAAGTTTATTTAGTGAATAAAGAACTAAAGGACTAAAGAAAATAATTTGTGATTTTGATTTGGTAGTAATGTATTCAAGTAAATAAAAAGGATATTTTATGTATTAATTGACCAAATACTTTAAATAAATGTGATTTATAAGTAATAGTATCCTAAATGACATAAAATATTTATGTTTCTTTATATGAGAAATTAGGGAAGCTCAAATAAAATGAGGGATTTTACAAATGAGAAATTAAAAATTAAAATATACAAAGGAATCCTGTGAAAATGTTTATAACCTCATTCATTTATAACAATACTAACATTTATTTGTTTTTAAGACTGGGCTTCTCACTTACTATATAATCAAGGATGATCTCAACTTACTGATCCTCCTGCCTCTACCTTCCAAGTGTTGGAATTAGAGTCCACCTCCACTCCTGGCTTATATGGTGCAGGGGATAAAACCCAAGGCTTCACTATGCTAGTCAAGTGTTTTACCAATTCAGCTGAGCCCACAATGTAACTCTTGGCTCTGTCATTCTGATCTTTATGTTGATTTTCATTAAAGTCTAGGTAAGTCTATGGTTGGACAAGCTTTGGTATTTTATTCCTTTTGTTTGGGGCATATGTGGCTTTAAGTTGTTTTCTTACAATGTTTTCATTATGAATTATTGGTTATTTATTATGTTAAATAACAGATCAATGATATGATTTAGTAAGACGTGCTGATCTTAGTTTGATTAAGAAGGACAATAGAATAATCCCTTCAGCACCGTTTTAGAAATTTTTTTATTGGATATTTTATTTATTTACAATACAGATGTCATCCCCTTTCCCCACTTCCCCTTCCTAAAAGCCCCTATCCTATACCCCCTCTTCCTTTATGCGTTTATACCTTTTTGATTACATGCATGTATTAAAGTCAGTTCTAGGTTGAGGTCTAGCAATACAATAGAAGCAAATAGTCAAGGAACAAACAATACAATATAATACAATAAACACAAATAGTCAAAGAAAAAGCAAGGCATCAAACCCAGTTACATGAACACTCCAGTGATCACTGTTTCTAAAGGCTTATCAGGATGACCAAAGTATCTGAGCCTACTTCCCTGTCCTAGCCCAAGGTCATTTTCATGTCTGAAGCCTACTTCCTTGATCTAGCCTAAAATTTAGATTCCTGTCTGAAATTACTTCTTTGTTCTGGCCTAATATTTAGATTCCTGCCTGAGATTACTTCTTTGTTGTAGCTTACGATTTAGACTCCTACCTGAAATTACTTCTTCGTTCTAGTCTAGTGTCAGATTCCTGCTTGAAGTCTACTTTCTTGTCCTTGGCCAATGTCATATTCCTGCCAAGAAGCCCCTTTCCTTGTCCTTGGCCCATGTCAGCTTCTTGCCAAGCAGCCCTAAAGGCTCTCCACCTCTCTCCCTTTTTTATTTTGTTAACAAGACTGAGCCTGTCATAGGTCATTCTGACAAGAATGGTTTCCTTACCTGTCATGGAATATGCACTATCAAAGGCAATGCACTTCTGTCTTAGGTTGGTAAGGCTCTGTGCAGAATCTTACCCATCCTTGGCTTGCCAGCCTGTTAATTTAATAATTATGTCTGGAGGTCCATTTTCAGGTAAAAGCCATGTAGTTTGGCTGCCAAAATGTTGATGTTATTAAAGATAAGCTTTAACACAATGGACAGAAATAAATTATTCCTAGGACAAGAAGGACTAGCCTGATCAAGCTATATATGCCATTCCTGAACAACATGTGATCTTAATATCATGGCATTGTGCTAAATATTGAAGAAGCCTCAATTCACTCTTCCTCAGTTGACTATTTTTTTGCCTAGTTTGAGTCCCTTTTGTTTCCTTAGTTTTCAGATAACCTTGCCAGTGACTACAAAATAAGCTGCTTGGACTGTGTTTAATCTGCAAATAAAGTTGGTTAAGACTGGCATTTTTATAATGTAGACTTTCCAACTGATGAGCAAGACATCATTCTGTTTATTTATTTAGATATCGTTTGATTTCTTCCAACAATGTCATGTGGTATTCAAGGGTATTCGTTTTTATTTACGCTATTAAATCTATGTGGAGAACATTTCACTTTTGTGTACTTTTCTTTTACAACTCTGCTAAATATATTGTTACTTCTAATAGATTTTCATTAGTCACCAAAGTTTTGAAAGATAATTTTATCAGATATACCATTTCTCGTTGACCTAATTTTCTTTCAGCACTTGCAACACCCAATTCTAAAGTCACTTGCCACTATTGTTTTTAGATAAGAAGTTGGCTTTAAATGTAATCATTCTTTCTGTATGTTATTTGTCACTTGTCTCTGCACATGTTCAAATTTTTCTCTTTCTACCTTCTTGTCTGGATATCTGAGCTCCATAATTTGTGTTTGTCAAATGTTGAAAGCCCTGAATAATTATTTTCGTGTTCTTTTTTGCCCCTTTGTTTGTTTGTTTGTTTTTTCCTTGGAACGCTAATTATTCAAATTTTAGAAGGCAAGATGTTGTCCAACCCACAAATTTCTAAAACTCTTATATTTCTTTATAGACATTTTCATTTTTTCTAAATTTAACTGATGCATAAATATATAAAAATGTACATATTAGTGGGTATCTGATGGTATTTCCATAAATGTGCATATCATGTAAAGTTTGCATTAGGTTAAATATACACTCTCAAATATGTACCATTTTTGTTCTTGATTTTTTTTGCAATGTTGTATTCTTTTTATTTAAGGCAATATCTCATGTCTTATTCTAAAAATGTTAAAGTCCCCCCTTTAACTTTTTAAAATCTGTAGTGCCTTGTTACTGTCTTCAGCCATGCTCCTTCTTTCTTCTTTTGTATTATTGGGTCACTTGTATATATCTCTAAATTCAGGTATTCTTTATTGATCTTATTCAGTCTCCTATTGATCCTATTCAGTGTGGATTTACTTCAGCTATCATCCTCACAGCCTTATTGTTTCTACGTGGTTTTGTCTGTGTGCCTTTTCTACGGTTCAGAATTACCAATGCACTCACTCATTGGGACAGTTTCCTTATGTCTTGCACAGATTTTTAAGTACAGCATTTAATCCATTGTCTGTTCCCTGAAACTTAAGTCAACTGATTGTCTTCATTTCCTCCATAATATGAGTTTCATTTGTCTGTTTATTTTTCTATCGTGTTTCTTCTTGTTGTTGTTGAAAACTGGACACTGAAGCAAACATGTGTTGACTCTGGATTCTGGTTTGTTCTTCAAAGAGGTGCTATTTTTACTGTTAGTTTAAAAGGCAGATGATTTCCTTGGTAACAATAAAAAAATCTCACAAACTCTCATACCTATAGTTCTAATGGTTATTATCTCTGTGGTTTGATTTTGGCTTCCATTGTTTTTCTTTTTAAAGCTGTTCTGGGATGTTTTTTGGATTGGTGTAGCAGGAGGCTTTAGACATGTTTTCTGTTGTAAATCTTAGAACTCCCCATTCTTATTGTTCTCTTTTTCCTGGAATTTCTTTCTTTACTTTTCAAATGTTCTGCCAGCTCCATTCCTTGACTCTTCTTGGGTTGTTCAATGCAACTATATAATGTTATGTCTTATTAACAGTGCTATCAATCTGCTATTACAAAAAATGATGCAAAATATCCTTGAGTGTGTGTCATTTTATTCATCTGTAAGTGTACATGTGGAAAATTCCCTAGCAGTGAAATTTGCTAGTGAAAGACCTTTCTCTATAGGTATACAAATGTGTATGTATTTGGATATTGTTGACTAATTTTAATTTTAAAAAGTTGTGCAGAATACACCAAAATAAGTTTTGTTATTAACATTGCAAAATAATGTAATCTGATTCCTCTGTCTTCAAGTTCAGTAATCAGCTTCAGTGGATAATTGATATTCCTAGAGAAAACATCACAGTAAACACAGGTAAGAGTGATCTAAGTAATTCTTATACTCATGGGCCTGCATTGACAAATTTAGCATCACTGACTTCATAAAATAAATCAGGTCTTACCTCAGTTATTGATGACGGACTTTTCATGGAGAAATACAACACACATGTCTACTCAATCCAGGAAGTAAGCCAGCAACAGACCAAGAACAAGGTTTACACCATGTCCATTTTGGTGAACTGAATTTTTCTTAGGCTTAACTAAGCATATTGTGAGGGGTTACTTAGGAGAAATACAGATAACTCAAATGCAGCCACATCACTAGAAAGCCCACCCTCACATGGGGTGTGAGTCCCCAAAATCTGCAGTACAATATCTCTCTACAAGCATGTGTCCAGACATACAGTCAGAACATCTCTCTCTTCTGGGATGTCTGGTCAGTCTCTATCTCAGCAAATATTTACTCCCTTACACAGCTGGGTGGAGGTACCCAAGAAACTTCCTTTCTGCTCTGAATTTGTATCTTTCGGTTAACCCACTGAAGTTGCTGAGCCAAGGCAAGCTCTCTGGAGGAAATTTTGTTCTGTTTTGTTTGTTTGTTTTAGAATATGTATTGTTCAATATTATGAACTAATAATTTAGTTAATACAATCAAATCATTTTTAAAAATGTATTTATTCACTTTATAACCCAATATTAGCTCTCCTCTCTTGCCAGCATTCCTTTATGCAAGTCTTTTCCCTAAATTCACATTCTAGTTCTCTGAGAAGCCCCCTGATAGGTGTCACCCACCCACACTCACCTGCTAGTTCCTGCCAAGTTGTTGAGAGACTAAGCACATCTTTCCTAATTAGGCCAGCCAAGGCAATCCATTTAGGGGGAAATGGATTACAGGCAGGCAACAGGTTAGGGGAATGCCCTTGTTCCAGTTGTTGGGGACCTGCATGAAGAACAAGCTGTTCATTTGTTACAGATATGCAGGGAGTCTAGGTCCAGCCTGTGTTCACTCTTTGGTTTTTGATTCAGTCTTTGGGAGCTCCCAAGGGTCCAGGTTAGTTGACTCTGTTGGTCTTCCTATGAAGTCCCTGTCCTCTTAGTTCCGTCAATCTTTCTCCCAACTCTTCCAATGGCTGGCTATAAGTATCAGCATCTGTCTCAGTCAGCTGCTGGTAGAGCCTATCAGAGGAGAGTTATGCTAAAGCTAGGCTCCTGTCTGCAAGCACAACATGGCATCAGTAATAATGTCAGGGTTTTTTGCATGCCCATGAGATGGATCCCAAGTTTGGCTGATCACTGGAAGGCCTTTCCTTCAGTCTCTGCTCCATTTCTGTCCTTGCATTTCTTTTAGACAGGAACAATTCGGGGTCAAAAATTTTCAAGGTAGATTGGTGAACCCACCCCTCTACTGGAAACCCTGAATTTCTACTGGTGGTAGTCTCTTCAGGTTCCATCTCCCACTGCTGGGCATTTTGGCTAAGGAGTCCTGGAATCCTCTCACATTCCAAGTCTCTCGAACTTTCTAGAGGTTTCCTCTTACCCCAACCCCAGTAGCTGCATATTTTCATTCATTTTCCTGATGCATGTACTTACTGCTAACTGGATATGTGCCAAAAAGTACAGAATACCCATGATACAACCCAGAGACCTTAAGAAGTTTAAGAAGAAGGAAGGTACAAGTGAGGATGCTTCAATTATTTGGTTCATAAAAGGATGAGGGAGGGAAGAACGTGGGTAAGAGAGGAGAGAGGGAAGGGAAAGTTGGGGCAGGATTAGGTATGGGGGAGACAGGAGATAAGAGCCACTCTTGCACCTCAAGCAATATCTTGCTGTGCTGGTCATTGCTGTGGTCTGTAGGTATCACAGCTCTGTAGGCCTGTTGATTGATTTTCTCTCTTGGTAGTTGGCATAGCTACTTCTAGGTTAATATACCCAACTACTGGAAGTTGATGTTCCTCCTTTTCCCTCTGTGTTTTCTTGGATTTAGTTACCACCCTTGTGTTGGAGTTTTGCTTCTAATATCCTCTTCAGGGCTGGATTAGTAGAAAGATATCATTAATTTGTTTTTTCCATGAAATATCTTGGTTTCTCCTTCTATGTTGAGAGTTTTGCTAAATATAGTTGCTTGGGCTGGCATCTATAGTCTCTTAGAGTCTGCAAGACAGCTTTCCAGAATCTTCTGGTTTTTAGAGTCTCTGTTGAGAAGCCAGGTGTAAATCTGATAGGTCTGCCTTTATATGATATTTGGCCTTTTTCCTCCTCACAGCTTTTAATACTATTTCTTTGTTCGGTATACTTAGTGATATGATTATTATATAGTGGGAGGTTTTTCATTTCTGGTCCAACTTACTTAGTGTTTTCTAGGCTTCTTGTATATTTATTGTCTCCTCTTTCTTTAAGTTACAGAAGTTTTCTTCTACGATTTTAGTGAAGATGTTTTCTGGTCCTTTGAATTGGGACTCTTCACATTTTCTACTCCTATTATTCTTATGTTTGGTCTTTTCATTGTGTTCCAAATTTTCTGGATGTTTTCTATTTGGAACTTTTTACCCTTGACACTTCTTTTGACTCGTTTATTAATGTCTTCTATGGCATCTTCTATGCCTAAGATTTTCTTTTACAACTCTTGTAATTTGTTGGCAATGCTTGTGTCTGTAGTTCCTGTTCTTTTTCCTAGGTTTTTCATCTCCAGGTTTGCCTCTATTTGTGATTTTATTACTGTTTCTATTTCTAATTTTTTGGGTATTGAAGTGTATTGTACATTTTCTTCACCTGTTGGGTTGTATTTTCCAGTATTTCATTTAGGGATTTTTATTGGTGTCTTCTTTAAGTGTTCCAGCTGTTTGACTGTGTTTTCCTGTATTTTTTAAAAGAAATTATTTATATCCTTTTAAATTGGGCTGCATCATCTTCATGAGATTGGATTGAAGGTCATCACTTTGCTCTTTATGTGTGTTAGGGTCTCCCGAGCTTGCTGTCATAGGAAAGTAGTGTTCTCATGGTGCCTCATTGCATCAGCTTTTGTTGACTATGTTGTTATGCTTGCCTTTCACCTTCTGGTTGTTTCTAGTGTTAGTTGGCCTTGGTGTCCTGGATTGGAGCAGGCCTCACATGAGGTAGGCAGTGCTTTGTCTGTGGTAGAGCAAGCCACCTGGGAGACAGGCAGAGCTGGGTAGGTGGCAGTGCCAACCTGCCCTGAGCGCAGTTAGAGGTACAGACTAAAAGGGAGATAGGGCTCCAGCAGGACGGGAGAGATCTCTCTTCTGCTGAGCTCTTTGGGGTCACAGGTGGTGTAGCAGTTGGGGCAAGGGTCTCAATCTTGGTTAGAGCAGTCCTCCCCATGTTTGCGCTCTTGTTACTGAACTATGTATTCCATCATGAGTCTTCTTTTACTATAACAAAGACTTGTTTGTAGTATTTTGAGAGATGGTTTTCTTTTTTAATTTAATTTTACTTCTTATTGGTTATTTTATTTACTTACATTTTAAATGTTACCCCATTCCTGATTTCTCCTTTGCAAACTCCCTATCTCTTTCACTCTTTCCCCCTTTTACTAGGAGAGTGCTCCCCTACCCACTCCTGCCTCACTGCTCTAGAATTCCCCTGTACTGGGGCATCGGCCCTACACAAAACCAAGAGCTTCGCCTCTCATTGATTCCAGTTAAGGCAGTTCTTTACTACATATGCAGCTGGACAGGAAAAATTCTGGGTTAATATTTTTGAGACGGGTGAGTGGCCCCATCCGTCAACTGGCAGCTGTGCCTAACAACAATATATGTTCTCTACAGGTTCTTTCTCCCCTTTGTTGGGTATTTCAGCTAATGGCATGCCTATTGGGTCCAGGGAGCCTCTTGCTTTCTTGGCATCTGGGACTTTCTAGTGGCTACTCTCATTTCCCCTTCCCCCACTGCTACACACTTCCATTCAATTTCCTGAAACTCTGTACTTATCTCCTGTCTTCTCCCACACCTAATCCTGCCACCATTTCCTTCCCCCCTGCTCTCTTCTTCCCAGGTCCCTCCCTCCCTCTACCTCTGGTTATTTTGTTCCCCCTTCTAAGTAGGACTGAAGCATCCACATTTAGGTCTTCCTTCTTCTTGAGCTTCCTATGATCTGAGAGTTGTATTGTGGGTTTTTTGAGATTTTTTTTTTTCTAATATACACTTGTCAATGAGTACATACCATTTGTACTCTTCTGTGACTATGTTATCTCACTCAGGACTTTTTCTATTTCCATCCATGGTCCTGCATATTTCATGAAGTCATAGATTTTAATAGCTTAGTAGTACTCTATTGTGTAAATGTACCACATTTTCTGTATTCATTCCTCTGTTGAAGAAGGACATATGGGTTTTTTCCAGCTTCAGGCTATTATAAATGAGGCTGCTATGAACACAGTGGAGCATATGTCCTTGTTATATGTTGGAGCATCTTTTGGGTATATGCTGAGGAGTGGTATAGCTGGGTCCTCAGGTAGTACTATGTCCAATTTTATGAGGAACAGCTGGACTGATTTCCAGAGTGGCTGTAGTAGATTGCAATCTAACCATCAATGGAGGAGTGTTCCTCTTTCTCCACATTCTCACCAGCATCTGCTGTCACCTGAGTTTTTTATCTTAGCCATTCTGACTGGTGTGAGGTGGAATCTCAAGGTTGTTTTGATTTGCATTTCCCTTATGACTAAGGATTTTGAACAGTTCTTTAGGTGCTTCTCAGCCATTCTAGTTTCCTCAGTTGAGAATTCATTGTTTAGCTCTGTACCTCATTTTTAATAGGGTTATTTGGTTGTTGGAAGTCTAACTTCTTAAGTTCTTTGTATATTTTGGATATTAGCCCTCTATCCAATGTAGGATTGGTAAAGATCTTTTCTCAATCTGGGGGTTACCATTTTGTCCTGTTGACAGTGTCCTTTGCTTTACAGAAGCTTTTCAATTTTATGCCATTTTAGTTGTCTATAATTGATCTTAGAGACTGAGCCATTGGTGTTCTGTACAGGGAATTTTACCCTTGCTGATGTGTTTAAGGCCTTTCTCAATTTCACTTCTATTTGATTTAGTGTATCTGGTTTTATATGGAGGCCTTTGATACACTTGGACTTGAGCTTTGTACAAGGAGATAAAATAGATCCATTTGCATTCTTCTACAAGCTGACAACCATTTCAGCCAGCACTGTTTGATAAATAGGCTGTCTTTTATCCACTGGATGGTTTTGGCTCTTTTGTCAAAGATTTGATATCCTAGGTGTGTGGGTTTAATTCTGGGACTTCAATTCTATTCCATTGATCTTCCTGACTGTCTCTGTACCAATACCATGCACTTTTTTTTTTTATCAGTATTGCTCTATTGTACATCTTGAGGTCAGGGATGGTGATTCCTCCAGATGTTCTCTTATTGTTGAAGACAGCTTTTGCTATCCTGGGTTTTTGTTATTTCAGATAAATTTGAGAATTGCCTTTCTATCTCTGTGAAGAATTGAGTTGGAATTTTGACAGGGATTGCATTGAATGTGTAGATTACTTTTGATAAGATGGCCATTTTTACAAAGTTAATCCTGTAGATCCATGAGGATGGGAGATGTTTCCATCTTCTGAGACTTGAAATTCTAGTCATACAGATCTTTCACTTGCTTTGTTGGAAACACAGGAAGATATTTTATATTTTTTTTGTGACTATAGTGAAGGGTGTTATTTCCCTACTTTCTTTCTCAGCCCATTTACCCTTTAAATAGAGGAAGGCTGCTGTTTGTTTAATTATATATCCAGCCACTTTGCTGAAGTTGTTTATCAGCTGTAGGAGTTGTCTGGTGGAATTTTGGGAACCACGTATGTATACTATCATGTCATCTGCAGATAGTGACAACTTGACTTCCTCCTTCCCAATTTATATCCCTTTGATCTTTTTTTTTTTTGTTGTTGTCTAATTGCTCTAGCTAGAACTTCCAGTACTATATTGAATAGGTAGGGAGAGTAGGTAGGGAGAGTGTGTGCAACCTTGTCTACTCCCTGGTTTTATTAGGATTGCTTTGAGTTCTTTCCCATTTAGCTTGATGTTGGCTATTGGTTTGATTTATGTTGCTTTTTATTATATTTAGGTATGCACCTTGAATTCCTCATTTTTCCAATACTTTTGTCATGAATGGGTATTTTCTCCAAGTCTTTTTCCACATCTAATGAGATGATCATGTGGTTTTCTTTCTTTGAGTTAACTTATATATTGGATTACATTGATGGATTTCTGTATATTGAACCATTCCTGCATCCCTGAGATGAGGCTTACTTGATCATGGTGGATATTCGTTTTGATGTGTCCTTGGGTTCAGTTTGCAAGAATTTCATTGAGTATTTTTGCATGGATATTCATAAGAGAAATTGTTTTAAAGTACTGTTTCTTTGTTGGTTCTTTCCATGGTTTCAGTAACAGTGTAACTGTGGCTTCATAGAAAAAATTGGGTAGTGTTCCTTCTGTTTCTATTTTGTGTAATAGTTTGAAGAGTGTTGGTATTAGATTCTTTTTTGAGGTCTGATGAAATTCTGCACTAAAACCATCTGGTCCTGGGCTCTTCTTGGTTGGGAGACTTTTGATGACTGCATCTCTTTCCTTTGGTGTTATAGGGCTATTTAGATTGTTTATCTGATCCTGACTTAACTTTGGTACCTGGTATCTGTCTAGAAATTAATATATTTCATCCAGGTATTTTAGTTTTGTTGAGTATAGACTTTTGTAGTAGGATCTGATTATTTTTTTGAATTTCCTTGGTTATGTTGTTATGTCTCTCTTTTCATTCCTGATTTTGTGAATTTGGATACTGGCTCTGTGGTCTCTGATTACTCTGGCTGAGGGTTTATCTATGTTGTGGATATTCTCAAAGAACCAGCTCCCAGTTTTGTTGATTCTAATTATAGTTCTTTTTGTCTCTACTTGGTTAATTTCAGCCCCGAGTTTGATTATTTCCTGCTTTCTACTCGTCTTGGGTGTAATTGCCTCTTTTGTTCTACAGCTTTCAGGTGTGCTGCCAAGTTGTTAGTGTATACTCACTCCAGTTTCTTTTTGTAGGCACTTAGAGCTATGAGTTTTCCTCTTACTACTGCTTTCATGGAGTCCCAAAAGTTTCAGTATGATGTGTCCTCATTTTTCATTAAATTCTAAAAAGTCTTTAATTTTTTCTTTACTTCTTCCTTGACCAAGTCATCCTTGAGTAGAGCGTTGTTCAGTTCCATGTGTATGTGGGCTTTCCATTATTTTTGTTGATATTGAAGACCAGCCTTAGTCCATGGTGATCTGATTGGCTGCATGGGATTATTTTAATCTTCTTGTGTCTGTTGAGGCCTTTTTTGTGACTAATTATATGATCTCTTTTGGAGAAGGTACTTTGAGGTGCTGAGAAGAAAATATATCCTTCTGTTTTAGGACTGGTACGAGGGTGCATTGGGCTGTAGCACAGTGTCAGCTCCCAGGCACAAATGGAACCTGGAAGGCTATTTGGGTTTTTTCTCTGTTTGTTTGTTATTCACTTTATATTCCACTCTCTACCCTGCTCCTGTTACCTCCTCCCACAAACTTTCCATTGTCTTTCCTCCCATTCCTCTCTGAGGAGGTGAAGGACCTCCCACCCTGACATGTCAAATCTCTGCAAGCTATGAGCATCTTCTCTCACTAAGGCCAGACATGTCTGCACGTAGGCAGGTCAATTTTGTGCATACAAAGCTCACATGGTGTTTGAAATCCTGGAACTGGAGTTACAGATGGCTCTGTTGGCCTTGTGGTTGCTGACAACTAAACCTGGATCCTCTAAAAGAGAAGCAAGTGCTCTTAACTTGAACAATCTCTTCAGCTTCCACCATTCGAGTATTTGCTTGAGGATATTTTGCCTTAAGGTTCACCAGAAATGTTGGCTTTGAGTTTCCTCATCATGGTCTGTCCTTATTGGTTTGGTGTCAGGATAATACTGGGTTGTAGAATGTATTTAGAAGTAACCCTTCTGCTTCATTTTTGGGGACTAGTTGAGTGAGAAGTGTTGTTAACATTTCCTTACCTGTTTCATCAAACTCAGCATTGCCACTGTCACA
Source organism: Arvicanthis niloticus (assembly GCF_011762505.2). Lineage (NCBI taxonomy): Eukaryota > Metazoa > Chordata > Mammalia > Rodentia > Muridae > Arvicanthis > Arvicanthis niloticus. Next base: position 17,033,264 of record NC_133430.1, on the reverse strand, counting down.
AGTCCTGTACTTTCCTCTGACAAGTATTTTAAAATAATATTACACCCCTTCACAAAGGGCTTATGATTTTCATTGTCCTTGCCATAGTTATAAGAGAGAAATTATGATCTAAACTTATTAGCATTGAATACATTGTGATGGTAGCTAAATGATTTTACAATTGTTCATTATTTTACCAGAAAAAAAATGTTTGCAGAAAAATGTATGAAATTTGACACATTCATGTACCCAAAATGATTTCAAAAGAGTAATGTTCACATAGCTTCCAGTTTCACCAACATGACACATAAAAAGTTATTTATCTTTTATTTTTAGACATCGCAGCTATAGAACAATGGATTATAAAGATCACAATGCATGAAGGATTAAACATTTATGATACTGACGGGACCTTATTGGATCTTGTCCGAGGTAAATATCAGCCTAAAAAGTAGAATGTCATTTACATACTCTTTGAACAAACTTTGATGATTGACACATAGTGCCAAGTCCCAGAGTTCAGGACCATTGCTTTTATATATAATATATAATGTATATTTTAATATATACTCAAATTATAAATATATTTGAATCTCTGGGATGAATTTCATTTGAGTAATCTTTTGTTGTGCTAGTGACATCTGTTTTTTAGTACTTTAAAGGTTGTATATGTGTGATTGTGTTGTGTACATATATGCATGTGTACCATGTAGGAAGCTCAAAGAGTCCAGAAGAGGGTATTTGTTCCAGGAGCCAGCCATGGCAGATCTTATTTCTTCCTGGTTCCTCTAGAGGCAGCAGAGGGAGAAGAGTTTCTGTGGAGGGGTGAGGGTGGGGTAAGACTTTGTCTTACAAGACATGAGGGTAAGCCTTTGAGATATTTAGGGTATTAGAATGAATGTCAGCTGAAAACCATCTACTCAGATCTTTTCTCTCAAAGTAAATAGCCAGGATTGGCTATGAGACTATAGGTCTTCAACCCCATCAGAAAATCCAGAATGACTGAGTTAACTGAAGTTATGGGAAGTACTAAACATAGCTTCTAAAACTTAGCCAATTTATAGAGACTGCTGAACACCTGAAAAGCCCCTATACTACCGAACGTTGGAGCATCAAATCTTCAGCCTTCTGGCCCAGAGTCATCTGACAGACCTTAGCGATGCAGGATTATTAAGGGCTGATTACTCTGTCTAGGCAGATATAATCAGTCGACTATTCTGCATGTGTGTCCTTTTCTGGACAGTAATTTGTCTGTAGATGGAAAGAGGCAATTCTTGCCTAGTGGCTGTCACCACACAACTGGAGTAACTCCAAGGATGCTCAATTTCTTCTTAGAATCCACGACAGGAAGCTGTCAGGAGCAGACAGGTCTCTAATCAGAATGGATATTAATATATAAATATTTGTAGCGTCAGTTCTATGGATTTCTGATGTTTTGAAAACCAACTATCCATGTAAGGTAACCTGGACTGTTGTCTGTTCATTCCTCTCAGCTATTTCTAAGGGCCAGGATCAAAAGTAAGTGTTTTAGTTAGAAGAGACGACAGGTTCTGGTTAGTCAACAAAATGATGGACTGGGTATTAGGACTATCTTGTACCTCACTGGTACAATTAGGAATAAGTATGCTCTAATTGTATTTTGAGAGAAAAGTTTTACTTTAACAGGAAGAGTGATATGTAGGAGGAGCTAAGTGGGAAGGAGTATTGAGAGGAAGAGATGGAGTAAGGAGAGAAGATGAAGGAGAGGAGAAGCTAGGTGATGAGAGAGAGAAAGAGAGAGGGGGCATGGAGGCAGATGTTCACTGGTCTCCACCAGTCAAAGATAGTTTTTATATCTAGGTTGGGTATTGGGTTACGCTTCTGATTGAGCATTACCAAACTTATAAAACCTTTGATTAACATTTTAAAAAAATTGTATAAAAGCAAAAAGGAAAGAGGGAGCATGGGACAGGAGTTTTCTAGGGAGGGGAAAGGGGATGGCATCTTAAATGTAAATAAAATATAAAAAAATGATAAAAAAGAGATATTTAGGGTAGCTGTATAATAATAAAGTTTACTTATCTAAGTCTAAGTTGCTTTGCTAGTGTAGCTGACCTGTCTTCTGTAGTCCTCTGCATTCCTTTTTGTTCCTCTGAGGCCAGAAACTACAGTTTCTGGCATTTAGCACTTCATCCTCAAACAGCAAGAGATTAAGTAAAGTAGCCTTTGTTTTAATTCTGCAGGAATTACACACTCTAACTTTCAGCCTGCTAGCTGAAGTTGCAGGAAGAAAAGGGGACACTTTGAAAGGCAATTTTAGCTTTTATTTCTAAGTTGTAAAAAGTTTCTTATAACAGCTCTCTAAGAAAAAGGGGGAAAGTGGAATGCTCATTCTTCTGTTTGCTTTTAGCACTTATCCATCTTTCATAGTATGTGATCAATTGGTAAAAAGTTCCTCACAAGTTTACACATAAATTCAATCATAAATTGAATAAGAACTTTACAACAGAGAATGTTTGCGTTCATATCCAGTAGGAGAAATTATCTGGCTAAACGTTCATCAGCTGTTATTCTGATAGTAGCCTGCTTACTATCAGAAGCAATTAACCGGTGACCCTTGGAGACTGACAGAGTTCTGTAGTTTTGACTCTCAGAAAGGACTTAATAGCAGTGGTATTAAAAGAGCTTAATAATTACTATAAATTTAGGAATGCTTATAGTGTCATCATTAAGGATAAAGAAATCATCTACTTGTTTATATAGCATCACTATAAGACAGTACATCTTCATAGTTCTGCAGGGATCTGCTTGAAAGGGGTGGTAGGGTGACATATGTTTAATAATAACAGGAAACACATATTAATAGCAGCAATCTTTCCTAAAGTGAATTTCCTCTGGGCTTTGCCTAGGGGAGCAAATCTGTCATGGATGGTTGATCCAAGGCAGTCTCACCTCAGGAAGATCTCTTGGTAGTTTTGAGCTTGTTAGCTCCTGACATGTTTGAGTACCTGGAACTGGAGTTACAAACAGCTATGAGACTCCATGAGGACACTGAGAACTGCACCTGGATCATGTGTGTGTGTGTGTATGTGCATATGTATTTTATGTATATGATGTAGGTATGTACATGATATATATGTGTGTATATATGTTATGTACATATATTAATAGGTAATTTATAAAAACTTTTATTTACTTATGATATCTGTGGGGTCATTCAAAACAGTGGCTGTATAAAGTTAACTTTTTATATATTTGATCTGAATCTAAGTTTTCATTGTATCACAGGCTTATTAAAAAAATATTTGTGTGCCCACAAGCACAATTCTGGTGGGTAGATTGTTGGATTGTTTGGTTGGTTTCATTTTTCTTTTTTTTTTCAGTGTGAGGGTTGAACCTAGGCCAGAAGACTTAAGCATTGTTAGCAAGTGCTTTACCACTGAACTATAGCACCAGCACATTGCAATGCTTTTTATAATGAGGAACAACAGCAAAACATCTTGTTCAGTTTTAGTCAGAATAGTTGAAATTGTTCTTGAACTTCTTTCTCAACACAAGATCTTACTATGCAGTTCAGTCTATATTGAAGGTACCACCACCTTCTTGCCTTAGCCTCTCAAGTGCCAGGTGCCATTATAACCAGTAGAATAATTAATTGGTGTGAATAAAAGTTAGCTGGTTTAGAGGCTGGAGAGGTGGCTCAGTGGTTAAGAGCACTGGTTGTTTTTCCAGAGCACCCAGGTTCAATTCCAAGAACTCACATGTCAGCTCACAGCTATATGTAACTCCAGGTCCAGGGGATCTCACACAGACATACATGTAGGCAAAACACCAATGCACATAAAAATTGAGAGAGAGAGAGAGAGAGAGAGAGAGAGAGAGAGAGAGAGAGAGAGAGAAACAGAGAGAGAAACAGAGAGAAAAAAGAAAAAAAGACAATTTTTTTTTAAAGGTTAGCTGTTTTAAGCTCATGAACACTGTGTGTTACAAATGCTTAGGCTTCTATCTGATTGACATGAAACAGCTTAATATTTTTCTGAGATGTAACCTAGTTAAGTGTTCCATTTGGCCTGGAATATACCCTATAGCCCTGTCTGGTTCAAACTTACAGAAATCCACCAGTCTCTGTCCTAAATTACTTGGATTAAAGACATGTGTCACCATGCCCAGCCCTAATATTATTGATCACCTGTAGCACTGTAGTTAGTGTAAGATGTTAATATTCCTCAGGTTTTCTCTCTTTAATTGCATTAATTTTTTGCTGGTATTAATACCAATCTGCTATAACTCTATATAAAATTACATTTTATGGAAGAAATACTTTGGTAACCTTACAAAAATAAAGGATTATCATTAGCCTCCATTATACATTCACAGATTTAAATCTATCTCTATAGATAGGCTACACAACTTCAGTTTTTGCAAGTCTTCCACCAAACTCCCATTGAGAGTGACTCTCGAGGAATAAGTTATAAGTCTAAGAGACCTGTTCATCCTTTTTAATGCAGTTTTGTCTGTGATAAGAACTGGAAACAACATCTGTGTCTATTAACAAGGAGAGGAACAAAAGCATGCAGGTACATGCCACTCAAGTACAAAACCAGACACGTGTCAGACAGACCTGACCTCAGAGACATGGAGTGAAAACATCAAGTTGCACAATGTAGTAGGGAAGGGCTTGGGAGACTGAATGACTGTTCAGTGGATAAAGCACTGCCTGCAAAAGTGCGAGGACTGGAGTACAGAGACACATGCAAAAATTGAGCAGCTGTGGCAATTGCCCTTACTTAATTGCACCTGGGAGACAGAGACAGAGACAGAGGCCATCTTACAAGGTCAAGGGCAAGCTGAGGTCAAGGGCAAGCTAGCTAGCTAGACTAGCCTGAACCTGGGAGCACCAGGTTTTCAAGTCTGGGGGATGATTGATCCTACCACAATAAATAAACAGGAGAGCAATCAAAGAAAATGCCCAATATTAACTTTGAGCCTCCTTGTGCATGTGCAACTATATATTTATGTGTATCTACATATACACCAATGCACATACACATGCACACCACACACAATTTTTTGAAAAAAAAAAAAGAATATGAGGGCTGGTGAGATGGTTCAACCAGTAAAAGTACTTGTGATGGTTTGTATATGCTTGGGCCCAGGAGTGGCACTATTAGGAGGTGTTGTCTTGTTAGGGTAGGTGTGTCATTGTGGGTGTGGGCTTTAATACCTTAGTTCTAGCTGCCTGGAAGTGAGTAGTCTGCTAGCAGCCTTTAGATGAAGATGTAGAATTCTCAGCTCATCCTGAACCATGCCTGCTTGGATGCTGTATGCCATACCTAGATGATAATGGACTGAACCTCTGAATTTTGTAAGCCAGCCCCAACTAAATGTTGTCCTTATAAGAGTTGCCTTGGTGATGGTGTCTGTTCACAGCAGTGAAACCCTTACTAAGACAGTACTTGTCTCACAAACTTGAGAACATGAATTTAAGTCCTTGAGTCCATGGTGAAAGAAGAGAACTCACATTGCACATGCCCACACTGCCTCTACACATAGATACACATCATTCTCATGTGAATACAAGTGCCAAAGGCCAGATTTACAGGTCAGGAAAACTGTAGAGAGTTGAGTCTGCAGTAAGTGATTCAACACTCACCAGACTATTCTAAGAACAAATAAACCTTGAGTCTCTGGGGCCAGCTCTCTCTGTGACTCGAAAGAAACTCTCTGAACACAGTAAACTCGTTAAAGTGTGATGAGAAGGAAAAGAGAAAAGGAGAATATATACACGTGGACACACACACAAACGCACACACACAAACACACATGCATACATACACTCACACACATGCAAACACAGACACACACACTGAGTGGATGAAACAAAACAAGCTCCAACAATGTCATATATATACCGATACATACTGTACATACGTATATACAGACGGAAAGACACAGATAGACAGAAATATTGGATAGATGGAGCAAAACCCCTATGAGCAAGTTCCAACAACTTTACTTTTTTTCTCTTAGCCTTTTAATACCATCTAAGACAAAGTTCTGTATGTAAGAAAAAGATAACCTCATAGCCAGAAATTACATATTGTTTAAAATCAATGACCACAAAAAACATATTCTTCAAAAACAGATTGAAATCATTACACAAGATGAAATTAAAACAGGATCTTTGGTTATAGATTCTGCTTTTAAATCTCAAACCTAACTAAATGTTTTCCATCTAACTTTCTTTGCACGAGTTCATCCAAAGCAATAATTCTTTGTCATTGATTAACAAAATCTAAGCAAGCTGGTCCATAGCAGCTTTTTTTTTTTCCTATACTTAGCTGATGACAATTTGTATCTAGCAAGAAAGAGATCAATATCTGTCTTATGTTTTATTATTTGAACTCTTCTTCAGTTAAACTGGGTAATCATCTATTCTCTATTCTTATAATATAATGATTTATTGTTTATTCATAACCCTGTGTTTTCATGGTGCACAGTGAAACCTGTGGTCACATCCCTAGACCACAAGATTCTGGAACTCAGTCAAACCTTGAATAAAAAGTTTTCTTTAATCATTAACTTTTTTACGAGGCCGATTATTCTCTTCCAAATACAATTATGTACTTGCAAGGAAATAAAGCTCATGATACTCTTTCCTCACCTATGTGGCCCTGAATATTCTACAAGGAGGGGCATTCTATTCTAGATTCCCATTTTATTAGATCTTTCTGGCAGAACAACTTAAGCCATCTTTCTAAATTTTGTATCAAATACCCTAACATTCTAAAAATATTCAAGTCGAGTCAGGAATGCTGTAAAATCATTAGTTCATCTAAATAATATTATTTTAAGAAAGTCCACCTTCATATTGATTTGCAGGACAATTTTCCAATAAGATGTACAATCTCACCAAATTATAAGAAGTGAGGGTCTCCCCATTCCCCATCACACCATGCTAGATAGATGAGAAATACAGTAATTTACAAACAGGAGAAGGCACAGCAGCAGCAAGAAGCAATCTTCAGATGAAGGCCCTGGGGCTGTGCCTCTTCAAGGTATACCCATCACAGCTGAGCAAAACAGTGAACCATCTCCAAGAAGCTCACTTGCCTCCTGAAGCTCCTCCTTCTTGGAGTCTACAATATAAGAAAGTGAAATTTTTTTCTAAAAGAAGGGCTGGAGAGATGGCTCAGAAGCTAAGAGCAATTGTTGCTTTTGAAGAGGACCAAAGTTTGGTTCGCAGAACAGAAATGGTAGCCAATAACTACCTCAACTTCAGTTCTAGGGGCATCTGATACTATATTTTGGCTTCTGAGGGCACCAGGCATCATGTGGTACAAATTTGTATATACAAGAAACACACACGCGAGCACACACACACACACACACACACACACACTTGTTAATTGATCTTTAACAATTAGAAAAATACCATAATTAAACTTCAAAAATTATACAAAGCAGTGCTCTGAATTCTTCATGTATGTGTAAAGAGTAGTAAAAACATAACATGTAATAACATGGACCGGGGGCGGAGTAAACAGTTCAAATATTCAAGTGTTTTTCAAGTATGAGGATCTGAATCGGATTCCTAGAACAAACCTAAAAACTTCGGCTGTTGTCAAATAGAGTTTTAATTCTAGCACTGAGGTGGATTCCTAGGACTCACTAGCAGGCCAACTTAGGCTATCAAGAACCCCAGGCTTATGAAAAGCTCTATCTAACAGGACAGGTAGACAGTGCTTAAGGAGTGACATCGAAGTTGCCTTTTGGCCTTGATATTCACACAAACATACAACAAACACACACACACACACACTCATGTATTTTGTGTATTTGATTATAGATTTGGCATGGGACTATGGAAAGAAGCTGACAAATTTTAAATAGTATCTGTATTGTTTTATTTGCTTAAACAAAATGCAAACACTTGCCACTAAGGGTACATGTAGTGCAGTGGTTGAAGGCTTTACTTCATGTGTGAGGCCCTGGGTTTGATTCCCCAAGCCTTAAAAAATATGTCTAAAAGTAAATTGACAAAATATTGTACCAGTTAACTTTGTTCATGGTTTCTAAAAATTAAGAAAAGGCATTTATTCAATGGAAATTGTAGTACTGGCTTTGGGATTTTAATACTTGGGTAACTTATGCTAATTTTAAGCCTTAAAATGCCAATATAAATGTCATTTCAAATATTAGAAACTCTGAAATCTCACATATTGAGGTACACTGCATAAATTTTCATGATTACAGTTGCTGAGGCATTAGAAATATTATAACAATTTCAGAAATAGGATTGGTCTGTTTGAGCTGAAAGAACTCTTCCTGGGAAATTGTTGCACATTGGGGGGGGTTCCCTACTAGACCCCACACTAAGCAGAAACCACACCCAAATACCTGGTTTCACAGAGACAACCTTTATTAATGTAGGAAGAAAAGTTTAAGTGGCTGCATCATGACCTAAATCAACAGCATTCTACGACCTGGCGGTGTAATCTCAAAGTAGAGCAGAAAGGGAGGTCTGTGCTACAATGGGCTGTGATGGAGTTGCAGATTTTCACTGAGCATGTTCCTTAGGTAAACCAAGGGGGGGGGGGTCTGGACTTTGAAGCTGTAATACCTAGAATTTAGGAGGAGAAAGTGACCAATAAGGGAGTAAATCTTGGTGGCTGCTTTAGGGATGCAATCTAATGATTTTTAACAAAGCAAAGGAAATGGGGAAGAAGGGCAAAGCCTGCCAACACCAAGCTTGCTTGCTTGCCAGAGCCAGAGTCCCTCCACTCCTTGCTGAAGCACAGAAAATGATGGCATGATTGGTGTGTTCTGAGTTTGTAAAGGCTGGCAGGGATTGTGGAGACGATGTGGGATTTTACCAGCTATAACAAAACTGCATGCATTGAGCACATTGAGTACTTTCTAAACACAAGCACATTCTGAGTTATGTTTAGAAAAGGTCCCAGTATTGGGTGCTTGTCAGCCAGGAACCTGACTCTGGGGAAAGATGGCAGGAATGGAAGAAAGGCCATAACTGGTGGCTGTTGCATCATTACAACCAAGAGGTCTCTGTAATCCTCAGGCTGTAGAGCATGGAGTACAGGAGTTGAGCAATAGCAGCGCAAAGATCACACTTTGTAAAGGAGAGCAGATGGGATTCCTGATGACCGGGGCTGGAGGAACTAGGAGGACCAAGGATGACTCCTCCAATGCTATGAAGCTATCAAGTAGAGCAGTACCGGTTACTGTGAGTTAGAGATATGAGGGAACAAAGGGGAGAGCCAAGGAAAAGGCAAGGGCATGGTTCTAATTCTTTTCTCGATACTGAACACAAAGGGATGCATAACAATCCTCTTACTGCCTCCTATCTAACAGACAAGTCATGCATTAAATTCTGTCTCCTGCACATAAACTGCTTTTTAATCACAGGTCAACAGTGACCTTCACATTGGCCACTTCTCCTTTCTCTCTCTCTCTCTCTCTCTCTCTCTCTCTCTCTCTCTCTCTCTCTTACCTTAGCAGTCATCAAACCTGAAGCACTCTTTAGTTTTCCTGTTTTGTTTTCATTTTCCAGAAACAGAGTTGTTTTTATAACCAGAACAACTGAAGGGCCCCAGGAGTGGAAACTGTGCACATGGCAGTTGAAGGATTACTGTGTTAGAATAGGAATGGCCTCACAGACGCCTGTGTTTGAATGCTTGGCTCACAGGGAATGGCACTATTGGGAGGTGTGGCAATGTTGGCATAGGTGTGGCCTTGTTGGAGGAAGTGTGTCAATGTGGAGGCAGGCTCTGAGGTCTTATATATGCACAAGCTCCACCCAGTGACACACTCACTCCCTGCTGCCTTCAGTCAAGACAAAGAACTCTGGGCTCCTCAGCACCATGTCTGCCTGCAGGCCACCATGCTTGCCCCATGATGATAATCAACTATATCTCTGAAAGTATAAGCCAGACCCAATTCAATGTTTTCCTTTATAAGTGTTACTATACTCATATTGTCTCTTCACAGCAATAAAACCCTAACTAGGATGGACAAAAAGGAGACCTTCAGGAATGGTCTTTACCATAGCAAGTCAGTTCCCCTGCAGTTGAAAGGTAGTGAATGCCAACAAGTGTCAGTGCTGCTCTTGCCCTCTGTCAGTCAGATCAACTTTCCACATCAGTTCTCAGCACACCTGCAGCTTAGGTAACTAACAGTTACTCCAGTCCTTGGAAGACTATTTAAAATACAGCGTCTGATGCTTAACTCAGTTCTTTGCCTCAAGCTCCTCAGAAGTCTTAAGCAACTTCTGCTGTTGAATTCTTGTAGCTGACATTGCTTTCCCCCCGTCCAGGCTGTAGCTAGACTGAATAATACCTCCCAAAAGACAGAAATACAACTGCATGTCTTCCTTTATGCAAAGTCAGGGGAAGAGTGCACCTTCCTACGGTGTTGGTGTCTGCAGATGACTATGACAGTTTGAGGGGATAGAACTATGTTGTAGAATACAAACAACTAAGAACTGATTATTGGTGTCTCTGTTGTTAGAAGTGCTTTGACTGCTTTAAAATCACACAGCAGTATTCTTTCAAGTCTCCCTGGGCTATATTTGTACATTTCTGTTGCTTTGTCTCTTATTTTTTTTTTTTTCAAAAGAAGAAAATTTTTTATTCTTCTGGAGTTTTTAAATATCTTAGTTTGTTTAAAATGTTTTCAGTGTTCCTTTTCACCAGAAGGAAAAATAAACTGATTTTATATATGTTAAATTTGGCTTAACTTCAACCTTTTTCATATCCATGTAGGATTTCTAAGTTTTAAAACTGTAACAGTTATCTGTCAAAGGGGAGCCTTACCTACTCCAGCCTGTTGAGGAAGAACACATTATGACTCTTGAGTTCCAGTGACACTCAGCTGCACTGAGGTCCAGAGAGAGCCCCACTTCTTCTCAAATTGCATGGAATGCTTCTCAGGGAGGAAAGAACAGATATGGTGAAAAGCAGAAACTTCTGAGTTAGAATTTAGCAAAAGCAAAGCAGAGTAATTAAAAAAATAAAAACAACAAAACACCAGATCCTGGAAAATATGCTTTGCCATAGGAAAGACCCTGACTATGTGAGCTGATATGCATCCTTTGATTGGCTGAAGAGTCTAACATTGGCTTGCTTTTTTCTGTTAATCCACTCCCAGTGTCTACCTATTTCCAAGAGACTTTAGCCACTGATGATAACATCTGCTTATATTCTAGGTTTATTCTTCTTTTTAATTTATCTACTACTGTTTTGATAGAATTGGAAAAAGAAGCAAACAGACATGTTTGATTTTGAAGCAGACACTGGTCCCTAAATTATCAATATTCCTGTTCTGTGTTCCAGCTGTTGTGTTCCAAGCACAGACCATGTGACCATATATTTTGCCATATATGGGTAAAACAATATCTCCTGTTCTAAACATTCTTCAGCTGTTGTGACTTTGCCACAGAATTATTAAGGGGATTTTATTCTTTTTCCTTTGCATAATAAACATTTACCAGTTTCTAACTGATTATGTGTAAAGTCATATGTTCATGGGTGTTTGGCCTGTACACATGTTTGTCCATCAGGTGTGGTGACTGGTACCCTGGGAGACTGGAAAAGAGCACTGGATTTCTTGGAACTGGAGCTTCAAAAAATACTGCGCTGCTCTGTGTGCTGGGAATCAAACACAGGTCACCTGAAAGTGCAGCCATTGTTCCTAAGTGCTGAAACATCTCTCCAGCTTCTACTGTGTTGCCTACACCTTTGGGACAATCAAATATTTCCATTACATAGTTTTTCTAACCTCTCACCCTTTTTAAAGGGGGACTGGTGTTTCAGTTTCAAGAATACTGCTTTGATTTAAATGCCTAAATTTGCCATCCGCAGAGCCTATTCTTCAATGGAATCTTGGAACTGTACTTAGTGAGATGGAGTTCAAAAAATTATATCCAGAGGTGCAAGACATCAAAGTGACAAGGAGCCCCTGTGCCAATGATGTGGCTTTAATGGGCTTAATTATGAAGCCATCATCTAATGGTAAGCTTACCTTCTAATTGAATGTTAGTAGTAACCAGTGTTTTGTAGTCATTAAGGGTGGTTTTAAGTGGAATTACACACCGATTACAAGCAGAGAGTAAAATGTATCATTTTTCACTCTGCCTCTTCTACATGCCAGTGTGCTGTGCTAGGAGAGATACTGCTCTGTTGTAACCTTTGCTATGTGAATGGTGATTTATAACTGGGCATGGTGGCATATGCTTATAATCCTAGCTACTTGGCAGTCTGAGGCAAAGTGACTAAGTTTAAGGATAACTTGAACCCCTTCTTTTAAACCCTTCTTCAAAAACCAACAAAGCAAACCCATCAGTCAATCAATAGGAAGCTGTCCTGACTGAGTTGTCCTCAGCTCTCTAAGTTTGTTGAATATTCCCAGAGATGACCAAGCCCACTCAGTCAGTCAACGACATCTCTAGAGAGGGATTGAAGATGAAAGAAAAAAGACAATTAGACAACACTATATCATGACTCCAGCAAGCACTGAAGCAAGTGTATTTTTTTTCCCAAGCTGCTTTTATACAACTCTAAAAAGTATATGCAAAAATTGGGTTTGTTCTTGGTCAAGAAACAAACAAGGCATAAACAAAAGTCCTATGATCACTGTATCCAGGGACTTATTAGGATGATCAAGATATAAGGAATACATTCCTCAGCTGTAATTTTCCTTGAGCCTATTTCTTTGTCTTAGCCTAATGTCAAGTATTGTTGCCAATTCCCTTGAAGCAGTACCAAGAGCTCTCCACACAAAGATTTTTTAAATTGCTTCTAGTCTATCTTTGATTATGTCATGTATAAATCAGTATAGTTATTCTAGAGACACTATTTAGTCATCTATTTATTTAAAAGGTATTTTTAACCTATTGTTAAATATCTAGTGAAATATGCAGTAAAAATAGCTATTTTTCTCTAAACTCTCATTTATAATATTTTTAGCATCAAATGTATGGATTTCCCAACACTGGGCAATTTTTCTGTTTACTGAAGTGGCGAAGTGGACATCCTGAGATTTAATTCACCTTTGGCCATAGAAGATAGAGTCACCATCAATAGTCACAAGTTAAAACAGCACTGTCTCCTATTTTAGATTCCAGTAACAAGTCCCAGGCTGTAGCCTGTACTTCTAACCTGGCTGCTATAAATCAAAGGATCCTGAGTCCCTTCTTAAATTCAGTACTTTTTTAGTCTGTTCAAAGAAATCAGGGGAATTTCTCCTTCTCTACTTCTCCACTTTAACAGTATCAGGGTACTGTCAAGGATGTTACAAAGGATGAAGGTGAACACCAAACAAAGAGGTATCGGGAGTAAAATCTAGGCAATTCTTAAGCGCAGGAAGTTCTGTCCCATAGCAATGCATTACATGCTCTCCCAGGACATGGGTATGTATGTCAGCCTGGAATTCCTCCAAAGCTTGTAATTTACAGATTGTAGGCTTCACTACATAGGAATGATCAATCATTAAGTCAGCCTCTGGTTTCTCCCTTCTTGAGGCCTAGGTATGAAGGTTCAAGTCTCAACTTCAAAGTAGGGTTTGGTCTTGGCTGTATAGAGATGAAGCTGAATATCTCCTTCCCAGCCACCAGTTTTCAGAGACTCATCAAAGTAGACAATGAATGCAAATTTCCCACTTCCTATGAGAAGTACATAATGCAAAAGTTGCTACTGATGTTCAGGTGAAGAGTGAAAGAGAACACTGTCAGAATGACAAGGCTTTCTACTGAAGAAAGGTGTCTTGACCCAGTGCAGAGTGTGGCTGCTATTGAGTAAGGGTCATTCATGTTATGAACCAAGGAGATCTGAAGACAGAATGTGTAAGTTTCTTTAGGGATGCTATGTGGATGCTAATCTAAGTAATATCAGATTGAGGATATGGGGAAGGAGAGAAAGAGAGTGGAGGAGGAAGGGAGAGAGAGGGAGAGAGAGGGAGAGAGAGGGAGAGAGAGGGAGAGAGGGAGAGAGAGGGAGAGAGGGAGAGAGGGAGGGAGAGAGAGAGAGAGGGAGAGAGGGAGAGAGGGAGGGAGAGAGAGAGGGAGAGAGGGAGAGAGGGAGGGAGGGAGGGAGGGAGAGAGAGAGAGAGAGAGAGAGAGAGAGAGAGAGAGAGAGCAAGAGAGCACTTTATTAGACTGATAGATACTCTTACTTTGTCAGTTGTGGCCCAAGAGAATTAGTAGAGGATATTTTCAATCTCTCTAAAGAAGATGGTTTCCCTCCATTTACTGTCTAACATCTTCATAAACAAAGAATGTAAGAATGCTAGATCAAAAGCTCCCAACATTCATTCTCTTTTTACTACCTGTGTTCTGCAACAAAGACACTATATAATTGCTATGAAGAAAAAAACGCACCAAGAAAATTAAGGAAGAGGTTGTAGAATAATAATAATAATAATAATAATAATAATAATAATAATAATAATAATACCTATGGGGTAAAAGAATGAAGAAAAGCCAAAACACTAGCAGCTGCAACCCAAGAAATGTAGGTCACTTCAGTAAAACCTTTTGCTTTCTTTGTTGTTGTTTTGTGACAGGATATTAGTGGGTAGCTGGCTGAAGCAGCTATCCTGGAGCTCACTATGCAGACCAGGCTGGCTTCAGACTTAAAAAGATCCATGTCTACTTGTCATGTACTGGAATGTACAAGATTCATGCCATCAATCCAAGCAATAATTTCTCCTTCTGTGTCTGAATACAGTCAAAATTAAGCATCTTTAACAGTAAATGAATCATCAAACTGTGAGATAAGATTGAGAACAAACCATACACACACACACACACACACACACACACACACACACACACACACACACACACACAAATTCCCTAGAGTACCTTGTAATATAGTAATAAATTTAATCAATGTATTTAAAGTGGCAATAGAAAAAGTCTTAGTATGATTTCCTCACCTAATGTCTTAGAGTCTGTTGAATACCTCTAAGTGTAACTGTCTTCTGCTGAATTAGTTTAATCATTATCATGTTGTCATGCCTCCCTCTGTTTTTCTTATACTAGAAACTATGTCAACACAGATGAAAACTCAGCTTATTTCCCTCCTTGTTCCATTGGTAGCTCTTTCTCTTTATCCCTCTACCCGAACCAACACCCTATGCACCTCAGTAGGGCAGCCAGGCTCAGCACTACATGTTCTACCATGAGAAACACTCGATAGTCACAGGAGGCAGTGAGGTGCTTCATGAAACGTTATGGGGTTGCCTGAACCTTCTTCATCCTCCCAATGTCTTGGAAAGTGAGAGTGTGATGCAAAGTGAGGAAAGGAAAGCTCATGTTCTTTGATGGCTATTCGTGGTTGTCAACTTGACTATATATGCAGTTAATTAAAACTCAAGTAGATGGGTATTCCCACAGGGAATTTTCCTTTCATTGGATACAGCATGACCCATTTATTGTCTAGATCATTTGAGTAGGGAAGAACCACCTTTAATCTAGGCCACACCCTTTGGTGGCTGCCTTAATAAAAGACATGTAAAAATGAAGCATTTGCTCTTTGCCTGCTTGTTCTTGCTGTCATTGATAAGTCTATTCCTTCACTGGCATTAGACCCTACCTGTGGGTCCACGTTCCGCCCAGTCACTGGAGTGTGGGATAGACCACTTGGAAGCAAAAGAGGAGGAGTGCTCTTGACTGCCTTTACCCAGGACCACTGCTGTCTGATGCTGGACTTTAGGGAGGCACCAACCACCACTTAGAGGGGTGGGGAAAGGCACTTTAAAATGTGAGAGGTCGAAGCTGGGGTTCCCTGACTCCCAGAAATGGGACCAGGTGTTTCCAAATTCCTGGACATCCAGACACTGACGAGTCAAGAAGAGTTGGGAACAGAATGGTTGGCCCACAGGCCGAGAACTAAGACGAACTTGGGGCTGGGCAAATGAGAAACTCCAGATTAGCTCCTTTGTGATTGTCTTTAGCTTAGCAGCAGCTGTAGGAAGTGCAGAAAGGCATTCTATGGGAGACTTCGTCTACAGCTGTGTAGGCAAAGGCCTTCTCCATGCTCCACTGAGGGCAGTGGTTTTGATAGAAGAGACTATTTATCCCTACTGTTTATCTAGTGTTCGTCGTGAAAAATAGATGCATACCAACTTCTCAGAGTGGGCCAGAGATTATGTTTTTTGCAGTAAGGAATGTCTGGGAAGGGAAGCTTATTGGCTAAACCCTCAGGGTCTCTAGATACCTCATTAGCATGGAGAACTCTGTCCTGGAGTTACATGACCATAGGTCACGGCTCCATATGTAGGAAGTATTCCAGGCCAGGAATCTGACAGGGAGCAGGGAGGTGCCTACCATCTCAGGTGGGTGCCCAGGTGCTGGAGACTCTGAACCCACTCACCTACCAAGTTTCCTGGTGTGCTCCACTGTCTCACACCTACCTCTTAAGGATTCTGGTACACACTGAAGATGAGCTGAGGCATCCAGACCTAAGGAATTACCAACTACTGGATTCTTGGTCTTTCCATTTGTAAATAGTCATTGGTAGAATAGCTAGACCATAGTCTGCAAATACCACTTATAAGTCCCATGTAATTAATATATATTGAATTTATATATGTTTTATTTCTCTAGAGAACCCAGTCTAATATATTTTTGCATTAGTATTATATAAACCAGAAGTAGTTTTAGAGCAATTGAAATATAAGGATGAAAAATGAAAAAAATAAGAATGAAAATTTTTAATTATCTGGAATGGACTTTTGAATTTACTGACAGCTATAGTTACTAAAGGCTCTCCTAGATACTTAGAGAGTACCAAAATCTGGTGGTGTGAACTATATTACAGACTTATCAAGACTAATGCTTTGCTGATTATAAGAGGCAAGGGATTTAGTGATTGTTTTAAGTGTTTTGACAATTTAAAAAAAAAAAGAAAAAAGAAAAAAGAAAAAAGAAAAAAATGTTGTTGGATGGCTGTTCTAAGAACCTCTTTATAAACTGACAAAGGAAAAGAAGGACTTGGTGATAATATCAAACAATTTATAGCATCTCAGAATACAGTGAAAGACAAAAATGAACTCAACATAAAGTTGACCATCTCCAAATGTACATAAAGAGTTAAAAGGTGTCTAAGTTTACCCAAGAAGAGGATCTTCTCTCCAGGAATCATGGAACTCCAGTTGCAGAAAATCAAACCAAAGCCCTCACTGTAAGATTGACAGAATTAGAACGAAAATACAACTCTATGAATTCTTCATCCCTGTTTCATAACTTAGAATGGATCCTGACTGTTTATTTCTCCCACAACATATCACATTGGGTCACTATATTGATGACATTATGCTGGTTGGACCAAGTGAGCAGCAGGAAGTAACCCCTTTGGACTTGTTGGTAACACAGATACACAGCCTTGGTGGGTGTTGGCGATTACATTAAGGGCTTTATTGGTAAAGAATGAAATCCTGTATCTTGGGATTGAGGTGTGTGAGAGTATCCTAGTGAGGCTGGGAACTTTGAACCCTCAGGTTCATGAGGGTTTATCACATCTGAGGAAGTAGTCTCTTCACCTTCACCAAAAGATATATTCCTGCTTCAACCTCTGAAATATTGCCCTATCCAACTACAAGTGAGAAAATGTTTTCTTTATTTTCTGGTAAGTCAGCAGTAAATTTCCCTGAAGGATATGTCAGATAAGACAATACTAATATCCCTCAGAGCCCACAAGAGTTGCCTCTTGACCTGTAACCAGAGTTCTAGTTATGCAGGCGCCTAGAAAGTAGATAGAAAATGTAGTTCATGAAGATGTGTGCTATACTATCAGAGAACTAATTCACTCAAGGAGAAGTTTGAGGGATATGTGTGGGAATGGATTTTAAGTGTGTGGGATAATGATGAATAAAACTGAGTCAGGTTGAGGTTATTGATATGTGTGCACTGAGTAAAGATCGCAGGCTTAAATGTGGAAACTCACAAATATGGAAGTTTCAAAAAGGCATCAAAAGTTTGTTTGATTGGTTGGCTGAGGCATTTGTCAAAATATGGCCTACTGATAAAAGGTTGGAGATAGCTGTTACTCTTTGTCTTAGAACTGAGGAAGGAAATAGCAATGTTAGAGTGGGTATGGTTTATCCTAATCCTACACAATAGGAAGGCCCAGAAGACATGCTCTTCACTAACCCTATAATACTGAAAATGGTGAGAGGGGCACCAGCACATGTGAAGAGCTTTGTTGTTTCCCATCTTCTTTCTTTCTTTTTAAAATTTATTTTATTTTATTTTTACTTATTCATACATCAATCTCACTCCCCACTCCCAGTAAGCCCCTCCCACAATCCTTCCCCCCATACCCTATCCCTTTCTCCCCTATTTGGGTGAAAGCCCCCTGGGTATCCCCACACCTTGGCACATCAAGTCTCTGTGAGGCTAGGGGCATCCTCTCCCACTGAGGCCAGAAAAGGAAGCCCAGTTACAAGAACATACCCCAATTATAGTTGTTGCCTATTTCCTTGTGTCAGACTTTTGGGATGAAGATGCTGCTGCTTGGTTGGGGGAATTAAATGCAAAGGGATTAGTTGAGCCTTGAAGTAGCAGGTGGCAGGTAGCAGCACTGAATCAACAAAGACAAGGTGATTGTAGTTGGCAGCAGAGACAAAACAGTATCCACAATAGCCTGACTCATGCACAGCATAGGCAGAGTGATTTTTATGGTGATATGACTGGTGTGGACATTTAGAACTGACTATCAATAATGTTTCCAAGCATGGAATAGAGAATGATTCTACTGCATTTTTGTCTGATCTACATGACTGGAAACATTCACAAATCAAGGAAAGATTACATTGAATTGCAGCAAAAGAAAAAAAAAATCTCAGGTTCTAACCAAGTTCCAGACTTGAGCCAGTTTACAGATCCTGAACCTACTGAATGAAGGGAAGGTCAGATCCTCATGAGTAAGGACTTTGCTAAAATACCTAAGAGTTTTACTGTTGGCCTTTCCTCAGTCCTTCTGTAAAGGAACATATGACCTTTTACAAGGGTAGCTGTATACTGTAGAAAAGAAAAAAATACATTTCAGACTTCCCAGGATCTATTGGATAGTGGTTTATAATTGACACAGATTTCTGGTGAGCCTATGAATAACTGTGACCCTTCCACTAAAGTGGTTTGTGGAGGTCAGATGTTTAATGGAGTTTTGACTGAAGGAGGTCCCCGAATCATTCTGTAGTTATTCCTCATTTCAGAATGTATACTTAATACAGATATTCTGAGAATGGGGAGAACACCCACCTTGATTTCCTGACTTGTGGAGGAAGGGCTGTTATGGTTGAGAAGGTCAAGTGCAATCTATTAGACTAGCATGTGATTAGGAAAATAGTGAATCGAAGACAATTATCACAGCCCAGGAGGAATTGCAGAAATTAGTGCCAGCATCAAGCACTTGAAAGATGCTGGGGTAGTGGTTTCCACCACATCTTCTCTTTAGTCTCCTAACTGGCCTGTGCAGAAGACATATATTTCTTAGAGAATGACAGCTGACTATAAAAAGGTATCAGTAGTGACAGTGATTGCAGCTGCTGTACCAGATATTGTCTCTACTTGAGGAGTTTAGCACATGTGCTGGTACATGGTGTGCATCTATTTATCTATCAAATGTCTTTTCTTAAGTACATGTACATAAGGAACTTCAGAAGCAAGTTGCTTTCAGTTGTAAAGGCTTAGCGTATACATTTACAGTTCTACCTCAGTATGTATTAACTATCCATTCCTATTTCATAACTTAGAAGGGATATTTCTCCCACAAATATCACCTTGGGCAACTATATTGATGATATTATGCTGATTGGAACAGGTGTACAGCAGGTAGCAACCACTTTGGACTTGTTGGTAACAGAAACAAACATCAGAAGATGGAAAATCAATCCATTCAAAATTCAAGGGTCTTCTACCTATCTCAGGGAAGGTTTTAGAAGTCCATTACTATGAAGTATGCAGAGATATTCATTCTAGCGTGAAGGATGTTATTGTACCTGGCCCGCTCTCACCACCAAGAAAGAAGCACAACATTTAGTGAGCCTGTTTGGATTCTAAAGACAGCATATTCCTCATTTGAATGTGCTACTCTGGCCCATATACCAAGTGACTCCGAGAGCTGCTGGCTTTGTGTAAGGCTAGCACAGGAGAAGGTGCCTTACCAGGGCCAGGCTGCAGAGAAGGTAGATCTACCACATGGACCATATGACACAGCAGACTCAATTATATTTGAGGTGTCATTTGCAGACAGGGATGTCATTGGGAGCCTTTGGAGGGCCTAATTAGGAGAATCACCAAAGACACCTTTGGGATTTTGGAGCAAGACTCAACCATCATCTGCAGACATCTCTTCTCTCTTTGAGAGATACTTCTTGGCCTGTTAACGGTCTTACTGGAATCTGAACCACCAAGTTACCATGCAAAATGAGCTTCCCATTATGAACCATAAAGCCAGGAAGCTATGTGCACACTAGCAATCTATTACTAAATGGAAATGAAATATAAGATCAGGCCTGTTGAGGTCCTGAAGGCATAGGCAGGTTTCATGAAGAAGTTTCCCAAATGCACAGAGTTTCTTCTCCTCTTACAATGCTGCTTATTTCCAAGTATGCAACTGTAGCCTCATTGGGTGTGCTCTATATCAGCTGACTAAGGAAGAGAAGAGTAGGGCCTGGTTTACTGATGGTTCTATAGGTTATGCAGGCACAATGCATAGGTTGACAGCTGCAGTATTACAGCCTGCTTTCTAGGAGCATCAAGGCACCAGCAAAGAGAAATCATCACAGTGGGCAAAACATCAGGCAATACACATGGTTATGTATTTTGTTTGAAAGAAGGAATGGCTAGATGTGTGGTTGTTTATTGCTTCATAGGCTGTAGCCAATGGAATGGCTGGATGTCAGTGATTGGAAAAACAATGGTTGAAAACTTTCTGAGAAAGACATGTTGGGAAGAAGTATGAGGATAGGTCTCTCCAAAAAAGTAAAGGATGTGAACATACTCATATCCCATGTAAATGCCCATCAAAAGGTAACTTCAGTTGGGAAGGAGTTCAATAATCATTTAGATAAAAAGACCCATTTTTCTGAAGAATTAGCTTCTTACCCCTGCTGTGTTTGTCACTACCCATCAATCCCATAAACAATGAGGCCATGGTGGCAGAGATGGAGGATATAGATGAACTTGAAGAGGTAGACTGCCACTCACAAAAGCTGACCTGGACACAACTGCTGCTGAGTACCAGATCTGCCAACAGTAAAAACCAACACTGAGCCACCCACCCACCCACCCACCCACCAGATATGGCACCATTCCCCAGGATGAGCAGCCAGCAAACTGGTGGCAGGTTGACTACAATGGACAATTTCCTCGAGAGAAGCAAGAGTGATTTGTACCCTGATAACTACCCTGGAGTAGGTATTTATTGTACGTATGCATTTGCCTCTTCTGCACCTAATATTGTTTTGCCAAGACCATCATCTGTGCCATTCCAGAATGCCTTAAGAAACATCATGATATCCCACATGGTATTGCCTGGGACCCAAGAACTTACTTCATAGCCAGAGAAGGGCAACAGTGGGCCTATGTTCACTGGTCTTAGTATGTTCCACAGCATCCTGCAGCAGCTAGCCTGGTAAAATAATGGAATGGTATTTTGAACACACAACTATAGCACAGATTAAGTGGCAGTAATAGCCTGGAGGGCTGGGTCAAGAATTTCTAGAAAGTGGTATATGCTTTGGATAGGATCAAATATATAGAACTATTCTCTCCTATACCCAGGATGCACAGGGAAAGGAATCAAGGGGTGGCAAAGGGAATATTCCCACACAATATCACCCGTAGTGACCCACCAGAAAAAGATTTGCTCCCTTTTTTTCCCCATTTTTTTCGAGACAAGGTTTCTCTGTGTATCCCTGGCTGTCCTGGAACTCACTCTGTAGACCAGGCTGGCCTCGAACTCAGAAATCCGCTTGCCTCTGCCTCCCAAGTGCTGGGATTAAAGGCGTGCGCCACCACTGCCCAGCCAAAGGTTTGCTTCCAATTCCCACAACCCTAAGTTCTGCTGACCTAAAAGGTTTTGTTTCAGAGGGGGGAGTGCACCTGCCAGGAGACACAACATGTATTCCATTGAACTGGAAACTCAGACTCTCCTGTGGTCACTTTGGTTTCTGAGGCTCTTAACCCTAAGCGTAAGTAAGGAAAAGCAGTGTTAGGATAGCGATTGATTGATATTAAAAAGGAGAAACTGAAATGCGTCTCCACAATGAAGGTAAAAAAGATTATGTCTAGCATACAGAAGATCCTTTAGGGTGTCTCTTGGTGTTACCATACCTGTGTCCAAGGAGAAATTTCAACAGCTTAATTTAGGCAGGCTGACAAAGGACACAGACCCATCAGGAAGGAAGGACTGTGTCTCAGTTCTCTAGGCCAAGAGCCTAG
Source organism: Arvicanthis niloticus (assembly GCF_011762505.2). NCBI lineage: Eukaryota > Metazoa > Chordata > Mammalia > Rodentia > Muridae > Arvicanthis > Arvicanthis niloticus. Next base: position 17,010,841 of record NC_133430.1, on the reverse strand, counting down.
AACTTCTGAGGTCTTGCTGAATGTGAATGGAAATACAGAAAATATAGTAGATGAAGATAGTTATAAATACTAGCTAGTGTCATGTGACCACTTGAAGAAACCCAGAGTATAATTGATGTTTCTCTAATATTTTCTTAAGAATGTGTTTTTGCAGGTATTTCTGGTTTTTTTTTCCTCAGTTGTTCTTAGCATGCAATATAACACTGATTAAGAGATATTGTGGTTATTGTATTTGAAAATTTGAAATACTAAAAGAATGTTACTCAAGGAACATTGCCCCCCTATTCTAACCTCTAGAATGTGTTTGCATTTGTATAAAGCATTGCTATAGCATGTTAGGCCTAATTATGACCTATTTAAGTAAATGATATGTTTGTGTTTGTGAATGGATGCCATTAGGTCTCCACTTGCACTGCCCTTTCTGGGAAACTTGGCCCCACAACTGGAACCAAGCCAGGGGTTGTGGTGGTGGTGGTGGTGGTGGTGGTGGTGGTGGTGGTGGTGGGATGAGGGTAATCTGAGAAGAGGAATCAGGAGACAGAATGGTCTGGGGTGTCGGAGACCTCAGGTAAGGGGTGAAAGTTGGGAGAAACAGATTTCATTGGAGGCAGGCTTCATTGAGAATCTCATTTTAATTTGGGACATGGAGGGGAAACAAAGGTTATTAAAACCTTTGGGGAGTTGGTAGAGGTTTTCAGGTAAGTGTACTCATTGGCAGGGCTAAGTGGTTTATGCTTTTGACTAGAATCAAATATATGGTAATATCTCTCCTATACCCAGGATCCACAGGTCTGCGAATCAAGGGGTGATAAAGGGAATAGTCCTACTCACTATCACTCTAGTGACTCACTAGAAAAATTTTTGCTTCCTATTCCCACAACTTTAAGTTCTGTTGACCCTGACAATATAAGAAGTTGAGTTTAACTTGGCTGAACTTGACCATGACAGTATAAGCAGAGGTTAAGTTTAACTTGGCTGTGACTATGTGACCTCTTCTGCTGGGGGCAAAGGTAGGGGGCAGTGTGTGATTGTGTGCGCCAGGACACAATGGTCCGAGGCAGAGGAGGAAGTGGTCCAAACTCCTACTGATCTCAAGACAAGATTTCTGGGGTCAGACATGGCTCAACCCTACTCCTACTACAGACCAGCTCTTTCCAGTTCCCCAGTACCTCAGCCCCACAAGGGCAAAAGGTATATCATGGGAGGTACAGTTATGACCTGCTTATTAGTTTCATTTGGAAATTAACCTTGACATAAGGAACTAAGATTTTTTGTCAAATTGACAAGAGGCAAACTCATGATAGCAATTCTTGGCTGTCAGCCTCACTACATCTAGAATCTACTAAAACCTAAAAAGTCTGAATATACCTGTGAGGGATTTTGTTTCTTAATTAAATCATATAAAGTGAATAAACTCACCTTTAATCAGGGATACATCCACTGGTGGCATTTTATGTAGAGGACATAGAAGAAGAAAACTTTTGTATTTTGCCTGTTGCCCATACAATTGCTAGAAAGGGCATTCCTTTATTGGCAGTAGATCCTACTTTGTCAGGGTTCTGGCATAAGCTCAAGTCAGTTGGGACACCCAGCCTGGTGGACTGAACAATTTCTGCATTCCTGGACTTTCCATTGGTAAACAGCCATTGTTGGAGCAGCTGGATTACAGACTGTATGACATTTTAATTAATCATTAACCTTCCTCATATAAATGTGTGTTTATAGCATATAAGCATATATAATTATGTATACACATATGTGTTTTATTTCATTTGGAAATTTGAATTTGTGATGACTTAATATATATTCAAGATAGATAGATAGATATAGATAGATAGATAGATAGATAGATAGATAGATAGATAGATAGACAGACAGTCATTCTGTCAGTTCTAGTCAACCTTGTCTAAAATGGCATGGAGGAGCCTGGATTGGAGGTGTAGCATGTTTGTGTTTACAGAGTTCTTTAAAGTTGCCTGGCTCTAATTACTTATTTTCATGGTAGGTGTTTACATAGGCAAAACCATTTCCGGATTTTGGACCTATGAGGAATGCATATGGCATAATCTGACAAAAATCATCTATGCAGAACTTAATGATGGTAATCTTTCTGGCTATTTTCATCTTCATCATTTTACTTACATCAAAATTCAGTATTTATGAAATGTCTTTGATAAGAGCTCACTGTTTCTAATTTATGGTGTGGCTTGATCTCTTCCTTCAGAACACCAAGGACTCACAGTGATAGATTTGGTTTTAACAAATCATTTTTTAGTTATCCTAACCTCTTTGGGTCTTTATGTAAGTAGTGATCTTCGTTATCCAACCACTTCACAGATAAAGGTATGAAAAACGCTCTGTATTTCCTTGTTATCTCTTAATATTGTCTGTGGTATACAAAGAAATATTTTTAAATTGAGTGATGAGTAGTTGTTAAGAGCCATCTAGGATAGGTTAAGGCTAGCAGATAGCTTTCCTGCAGGAGGTCCATCGCTTACTGAATGGTCAGTGGAGGGTGAGCTCTAGGAAGCAAGGTTCCAAAGTGATCTCAGGATTGCTTCTTGCAGCTGATATACTTTTCTTCACATTATTAAATTAATATACTAACCCCTGTGATAGGGTAACTGAAAATTATTCCACCAAGAAGCAAGTAGAAGTGAAGTGGGGACTGTTTATCCAGGCCTAGCTACAGAGAATAGAAAGTTTCCTCAGGCAGAAAGACATATAAGAAAGTAAAAGCTAACATAATGCTGGGATGAAGAGAAGGAAAACGTATATTTAGATGGAGCTATATGTATACAATTAAGTTCCATGAGTAGACTAAAGGAGCAGCTACATTGTTTGGCCACATATTTGCTGGAACACAAAAGAAAACAAAGGATTTTTTGTGGCTCAATTAAAATACAAAGTTTATTATGACTCTGAAAGGTACTACATTTTAAACTTTTTCTTCCTCCCCCTCCCCCTCCCCCCTCCCCCTCCCCCTCCCCCTCCCTCTCCTTCTCCTTCTTCTTCTGTCTTCTTCTTACAGCTTTCAAGAGCAGAGTTTTGTGGATTTGAAAAGGTAAGACTTTTGATTTCCTAATACTGGTTTAGAAGATACCTATTCACTTGGTAACTTGCAAAGCAATAATTCACAATCTAGATTTTTTTTTGCTACCAAAATTATTTTTAGTTTAAACTAAATGCTTTTCTCTATAGCTATCAGGCCCTTCTCATTTCAGTAGCCACAATTTCCCACTGGTTGGTTCTCTCTGGACTTGCTGAGGTTGCTATGGAGATGGCTCACATTCAGGAGATGTAGCTCAATAGTAGAGCCTTTGCCTTACATGTTCAGGCTCTGGGTTCAATTCCAAGCAACAACATTATATTCAATGTACACAAACATTTACTTGTTGTTCTAGTGAAACATAATAATTAGAGCATGGCAATTATTTCCCTCAACTTTAAACAATAGAATACAAACCAAACTAATGAGGACATGGCTCATGGATGGTAGAGCTGTAGAGGATAGGCAAGTAGAGGATCCTGCAGAGAAAAAGCTTATCCTCATGACTCTAAGAACTACTAATCCTGTGACTCTGGGTCAGAACATCCTTGGCCTGAGGTCAGCCTCACATAAGTGAAATCATTCCTAAGGCTGTTCCAGTTTGGATTCATAGAGAAAAATGCAGGAATAATCTAAACAGAAGGAAGCGGCATGGCTTAGTTTAAGGCCCAATAATGGTTCTATATTAAAATTGCCCAGATTAATAATGATAATTATGGTATTCTACAAACCTGAAGGCTTTTAAAAAATGCAAAAGTTTTATTTTAACTGGATAATTTCAGTAATGATACAGCATGGTTCAAATAAGTAATGGGGCATTCACTCTTGAAATGTCTTTTTCTTTGCTTAGCAGTTTTATCAAGGTAAAATTCACATCGTATAAATGTTCTGTTTTTGATATGTTCATCCCTATGGTATTTTGTGTATTTGTAGTGTTGTGTAATCACCACCAGAATCAATTTAAGGACATTAAACAGTTTTCATGAATAAGTTATTGTGGGACTAATATTATTGTGCATTGATTGTATAAAGTTTATCCTTGTATTATGCAAATGCTGATTTCTCTGCCCCCATGTCTGGTTGTAATTGGGACATCATATTGTACTGCTTATTTTAAGTATTTCCTGTCTCAATGCTGTGTAAGCATTTGTCTTAGTTAGGGTTTTATTGAGGTGAAGAGACATTATGACTAAGACAACTCTTCTAAGGGACAACCTTTAATTGGGGCGGGCTTACAATTTGAGAGGTTCAGTCCAATACCATCATGATAAAAAAAAAATGGCACCATCAAGGCAGACATGTGCTAGAGAAGGAGCTGGGAGTTTTACATCTTGATCTAAAGGCAGCAGGGGAACTCTCAAGCAGGAAGGAGGAGAGTCTCAAAGCTCATGCAAACAGTGACACCTTCATCCAACAAGGTCATACCAACTCCCAACAAGGCCACACCTCCTAAGAGTACTACTCCCTGGGCTTAGCATGGTCAAACCACCACAACATTGCTCCCCATTTATTCTCTGGTTTGTCAAAAGCTGATCAGCCAATGACTGAGCAGGGTAGCAAATAGGATTGGACTTCCAACCAGCCAGGGTTAAAGTGAGAATTTATCCATGAGAAGAGGGTCCATGGATAAAGTGAGGGTCTAAGGATAAAGTGAGAATTTATCCATGAAAAGAGGGTCCAGGAGACATCCTAAGAAAACAGCTGGAGCACAGAAAGCCATAAAATGCAAGTATCTTGGGGTTTGGTCTGGGAGGTAGGCAGATTAGTTTAGGGGATTAAAATAGATCAATATTGCTGAGTTGTGCCATACAAATATTAAATAATTAAAATAGTTCTGCCTCAATTATTTGGGAACTAGCTGGGTTAAGTGAAAACTGCAACGTTATAGAAGATAATTAATCTCAGTCGGAAGTTTCTGCCACACCTTTGAGCATTCAGTTCCTGGATAAAAGACATACAAATTTTATTATTGTAATAAGCCTTAATCAGCATTAGAGCTGGGCAGATATCTACTTTCTGTGCTATGTTCCCCTTGATAATGCCATTTTATAATTTGCCATGTTCCATCTGGGAACTCTTAGCTCTTAACTCCAATTAGCTAACCCTCATGACCGTATAATTTTTTTGGACTCACCTACCCCATGATAGCTTCCTCCTCTCTCCACCTTCTTGTCTCTCTCCCTCATGGTTCTCATTAGACCCTCAAGACTAAGAACACCAAACACTGCCTAACTCAGTTCTGCTCAGCTATAGGCTGTAGACATATTTATTCAGCAATCATAGGTATCTTGGTGTGGGTGACAAGGCCATGTACCATCAGCTGCATCTGCAAGCACATGTTTTTTGCCTGTGGGAGCAGGCAGGCCTTGGGGGTCAGTATGTAGCATTACAATACTTAGCGATGTAGCATTACAATACTTAGCGATAGATGGATCATCAAACAATTTTTTTTGTTTGTCCAATAAAATGCTCTTTTTCTCCTTAGATATAAATTGAATACAATTATAACAATTATGAAAACTATAAGGTATGATAATCATTTAGAAAAGCTTGTCCATTTATATCAAGAACTCAGATATTCTATCATATATACTATCTCGGTGAGTTTAGAGTCTTATATCGAAACCATTTTCTATTCTAGTATGTATTATTAAAGTAAAAACATCTCAGACTTAGAACATCTATTTAAATTGAAAACAAATTAAGCTTATAGTAAGTCTATGACTAGTTGGTCTTCAAGCCCATCAGAGACCTGAGAAGGAATAAATATTACTTGAGTATGCAGGAATGCAGCTTCCCAAGATTATAGGAATGACAGAGACAGCAGAATTCCTGGACAGTATCCAACATTCTTCATACTGTTCCAGAACATCTGACAGACCTTACATGAAGCCGGAATTATGAAGGATTAGCTTACCCTATCTTGTTAGAACATAACAGTTGACCAGCCTGTGCCCATTTGTTCTTTTGGACAACATTCTGTCTGTAGATGAGGTTAGGGCATTTCTTGCCCAGTGGCTAGCTTGCCTCAATTGAAGCAACTCCACAAGGAGGTTATTGATGCTAATCATCTTTAAAGTGGAATGGGTGTATTGTCAAGAGCAGACCTGTCTCATAGTCAAAGATTTTTAAATAATCAAATAATTTTACATGCCAAATTCTGTGGATCTCTGATGCTTTTGAAGATCATCTATCTACTTATAGCATACCTAAGCAAGCAAAAATTGTCTGTCCCTAGCTACCCATTATCTATTTAATCCATGATGTACAATTTAGATTAATATCTCACATGGCCATTAGTTTGACTCTCTGACCATTAACAAACATTACCTATTATTTTAAACAGTTTGAAATAGCAGCTAGTAAAAGAACTGGGACTAAATCATGTATATTTAAATGGGTAACATAGACAAAATGCCTAACTAAAAATTGAAACATACCTATATTATATTGTAACACAATTAATCTCTTGAATTTTGTATCAATATACAAAGATTTATACCAATGGAAACCTTAAGCCTGTATCTGTATACAAAATTCTGTATGAATGTAGCAAAATATAACCTCAATTTTGCATCAATATATAAAGATCTATATCAATATAAGATTATGGCTATAGGATATTTTTTGTTTAAAAGAGATGATCCAATAATCTACCACTATTTTTTAAAATTTATATAACATTTCTATATCCCCTCTTTGTCTTCTCAACCCCCTACCCTTTATGTAAGGAGGAAAGAACATAGAAAAGGAAATAAAAAATAGAAATCCCTGAATGTATCCTCCCTATTTAATTTCCTCCATAGTTTCCTAAGACCATACTTATTTATAAATTATCCCTCAAAATGACAATATACGTATAATTTATAAAATGACCCAAGCCATCCTCTTTGACTTAAGGGAATGGAATGACAATCTCCTTATAATTGCTTCCTGTTGGATTGGGACAAAGAATTCATGTTTGGGGCCCCAGTAAGAAATTGGAAAAATGGATAAGTCAAAAGAAAACTAGCTCTAGCATTTATTGTCTAGTCTGTATGTGTTGAGAAAGTTCAGGGTTTAATTGAAATCTTGACTGGAACAGTCTGAAAGTATGGATGAACCAAGGTCATTTGGGATTAACAGCCCTTTTTTGAAGCTGTTTTAGAAGCACAGCTAACAGCACCAGTTTGAGGCAGAATCTAATAGGAAGATGGAGCCACAGGTCTCAAAAACTCAACATCCTTGATGCTGAATCCTGTCAGGACTATATTCTTTTTTTTTTTTCAATGAACATAAAGTTTTTAAAGATAATATATATATTTATTACTACTATAATGTATGGAAAGTGCATAGATCAGTTAAAGATGATTTTTCCCCCAGGTTTGAGCTGGTGAAAGACAACTTTCTTTATGAGTTAGTTTGAACATATAACCAAACTGTAATATAAATCTCAATTCAAGCTATATGAAAAGATTACATTATGAATCTTGAGAACTCTGGACAAACAAGATCCTTTCACTATGCATAGGTGAAGTTCTGGCTAGAGACCGTTTATGTTTCAGCCACTTCAGGACTGTATTCATGTAGAAGGATCAGTACTAAGAGGAAAACTCATAGCTCTAAGTGCCTACAAGAAGAAACTGGAGAGAGCACACACTAACAACTTGACAGCTCACCTGAAAGCTCTAGAACAAAAAGAAGCAAATATACCAAAGAGGAGTAGACTGCAGGAAATAATCAAACTCAGAGCTGAAATCAACCAAGTAAAAACAGAAAAAACTATACAAATTATCAACAAAACCAGGAACTGGTTCTTGGAGAAAATCAACCAGATAGATAAACCCTTAGCCAGACTAACCAAAGGGCACAGAGACAGTATTCAAAATAATAAAATCAGAACTGAAAAGGGAGATATAACAACAGAAATGGAGGAAATTAAAAAAAATCATCAGATCCTACTACAAAGGCCTATACTCAACAAAATTGGAAAATCTGGATGAAATGGACAATTTCCTAGACAGATACCAAGTATCAAAATTATATCAGGAGCAGATAAACCATCTAAACTCTCCCACAACACCTAAAAAAATAGAAGCAGTAAAAAAAGTAAAAAAAAAAAAAAAAAAGTATGAGACCAGATGGTTTTAGTGCAGAATTCTTTCAGACCTTCCAGGAAGACCTAATACCAATTCTCTTCAAACTATTCCATAGAATAGAAACAGAAGGAATAATACTAATTCTTTCTATGAAGCTACAATCACACTCATAATTAAACCTCACAAAGACCCAACAAAGAAAGAAAACTACAGACCAATCTCTCTCATGAATATTGATGCAAAAATACTCAATAAAATTCTCGCAAACCGAATCCAAGAACACATCAAAACAATCATCCATCATGATCAAGTAGGCTTTATCCCAGAAATGCAGGGATGGTTCAATATTCAGAAATCCATCAATGTAATCCAATATATAAACAAACTCAAAGAAAAAAACCACATGATCATCTCACTAGATGCTGAGAAAGCATTTGACAAAATTCAACATTTCTTCATGGTAAAAGACTTGGAAAGATCAGGATTTCAAGGCCCATACCTAAACATAGTAAATACTTAGGCACAGGGGAAAAGTTCCTGAACAGAGCACCAATGGCTTATGCTTTAAGATCAAGAATTGACAAATGGGGCCTCATAAAATTGCAAAGCTTCTGTAAGGCAAAGGACATTGTCAATAAAACAAAATGGCAACCAATAGATTTGGAAAAGATCATTACCAATCCTACATCTGATAGAGGGCTAATATCGAATATATACAAAGAAGTCAAGAAATTAGACGCCAGACAACAAAATAACCCCATTAAAAATGGGGTACAGAGCTAAACGAAGAATTCTCAACTGAGGAAACTTGAATGGCTGAGAAGCACCTTAAGAAATGCTCAAAATCCTTAGTCATCAGGGAAATGCAAATCAAAACAACCCTGAGGTACCACCTCACACCAGTCAGAATGGCTAAGGTCAAATTCTCAGGTGATAGTAGATGCTGTCGAGGATGTGGAGAAAGAGGAACACTCCTCCATTGTTGGTGGGATTGCAAGCTGGTACAACCACTCTGGAAATCAGTGTGGTGGTTCCTCAGAAAATTGGACATAGCATTACCTGAGGATCCAGCTATATCTGGGTAACTCCTTGTTATATACTATATATATCTCCTGGTAACTCCTGGGTATATATCCAGAAGATGTTCCAACATATAACAAGGACATATGCTCCACTATGTTCATAGCAACCTTATTTATAATAACCAGAACCTGGAAAAACCCAGATGTCCTTCAACAGAAGAATGGATACAAAAAAAAATGTGGTACATTTACACAATGGAGTATTACTCAGCTATTAAAAATAATGAATTTGAGAAATTCTTAGGTAAATGAATGGAACTAGAAATTATCATCCTGAGTGAGTTAACCCAATCACAAAAGAACACACATAGTATTTACTCACTAATAAGTAGATGTTAGCCCAAAAGCTTGGAATAGCCAAGACTCAACACACAGACCACATGAAGCTCATAAAGAAGAAAGACCAAGTGTGGATGCCTCAGTCCTACTTAGAAGGAGTAACAAAAATACTCAAGGGAGCAAATATGGAAACAAAGTGTGGGATAGAAACTGAAGGAGGAGCCATCTGGAGACCATTTCACCTGGGTCTCCATCCCAAGTACAGTCACCAAAGGTAGACACTGATGTGGATGGCAGTCCATTATGATTAAAGCTAGAGCATAGCAGCATCCAGGCAGGCATGGTGCAGGAGGAGCTGAGAGTCCAACATCTTCATCTGAAGGCAGTTAGAAGACTGACCCTACTATCCTTGGAGGAGATTCAAAACTCACCTCCACAGTGACATACTTTCTCCAACAATGCCAAACCTACTCCAATAAAGCAGTCTCCAAATAGTGCTACTTCCTGGGACAAGCATTATTGGCCAACCACCACACAGACACAGACACAGACACACACACACAGACACAGACACACACACACACACACACACACACACACAAAACCAGAATGTTACCAGTTTCTCAGGCAGGATTTCAAGGCTCCTAGAATAGACCCCCATAGTGCATAAAGGCCCATAGCTGGCTGCAAAATGAACAAACACCAGACCAGACCAAACCAAACAAAAACAGTGAGGCAAAGAAGAGGCAATTCTTTATGGAGCTCCTGCTGAGTAAAAACTGGCAATCGAAGTCCCTTTGAGAAGGAGCAATGCTGGCCAAAGGAGCCAACACCTCTGGACACAACAATTTCCCAGAGTGGAGGAGGGGTTAGGATCTGGTGAGGCAGCTGCTGGGTGGTAGAAAAGCCTCCCCCTATGAACCAAAAGACAGGGTGTGGCTACTCACAATGAAGGAAGCAGGAGGTAGGGGCAGACTGAGAGAAGGCAAGATATCAAAACAAGAAAACTTCTGACCTGGGGAAAAATATATAAAGTCATTTTTTAAACATTTTTAATGTTAAAAAAGGAATTAGTCTGGATATGAAAATTTTATAGATACATATGAATAACTTAAAATTGATAAGTTTAAAGAAAATAAACACACAAACATGAGAGGCACAGTAACAAAACTTTTGAAATTCATAAAATGCTCTTTTAAATGGTTCAAAGCTAGGAACGAAAGAGAAAGGAATAAATGACTTAACTGAAACTGACTTATTACTAATTGTGATTATTTTCCCATTGATAACCGTGATCTTTTCTTAATAATCGTATTGATTTTTTATGCCTTCTGGAAAAAGAAGGCTTTAGCAAAACAAGGTAAGGAGAGGTATGAAAAATAGATACAAACATTAAAAGAAAAATTAGAAAAAATTATTTATTTTCATATGTTTATCGGTTATTTTATTTATTTACATTTCAAATATTATCCCCCTTCCCACTTTCCCTGACACAACCCCCCTGTGTCCTCCCCTACCCCTTGCCTCTATGAGGGTGCTCCCTCACCTGCCCACCCACTCCAGCCACAGCACCCTAGCACTTCCCTAAACTGGGTAATCGAGTCTCTACTGGACAAGGGGCTCCTCCTCTCCCACTGATGCCAGATAGAGCAATCCTCTGGTACATATCCAGCTGGAGCCATGGGTCCCCCCATGCAGACTCTGTGGTTGGTGGTTTATTCCCTGGAGTCTTGAGGGGTCTGGTTGGTTGATATTGTTGTTCTTTCTATGGGGTTGCAAACTCCTTCAGCTCCTTCAGTCCTTGCCCTAACTCTCCTCCATTGGGTTCCCTCTTCTGAGTCAGATCTTTGGCTGTGTACATCCCATCTGTATGGGTCAGGTTCTGGCAGAGCCTCTCAGGGGACAGCTATACTAGGCTCCTGTCAGCAAGTGTTTTTTGGAACCAGCAATAGTGTCTGGATTTGGTATCTGCAGAAGATGGAATGGATCCCTAGGTGGAGCAGTCTCTGGATGGCCTTTCCTTCAGACACTGCTCTGCTCTATGTCCCTGCATTTCCTTTTGACAGGAGGAAGTCTGCATTATTATTTTTGAGGTGAGTGGGTGTAGAAAAATTTATAAACAAAAATAAACAGGATACTAAAAATATAGAGATACAAGAAAAAAGATTGTAAAGAATGGACAGATGCCTTAGAATAAAATTTACTTCTCATGCCATCCTTTCAAATGGCATACATAAGAATTTATATTACATCTTAGCTATGCAGCCCAAACTAACATATAAAGAAAAAAATGCCTTTCTTGCTTCTACAGAGAACAAAGAATCATCTTTAACCAAATGTTGGTCATTCTGTGGGATAAAAGTTTGTTGGAAGATTCTTGTTGCTTTAGGGGTTTGGTTATAGAAATGATAAGCAAAGGGGTAGATTACCGAATCTACTCTTAGACCAAAGAACATTAAAAAGCCATGTATCTTACAATGGCACAGACCTTTGTCTATTGATACAAATTAGAGCTATACTTGGATACATTGGTATAGATCATTGTATAGTGATACAATTTAAGTTTAAATTTGGTTACATTTGCATAGAACTTTGTATACTAATACAGATTTAACATTATATTTTGCTACATCATGCTAAGGTGTTGTATTCATGCAATACTTAAAATTTAATGTTAAGTTCTAGTCCTTTTAAAGCTGCTATTACAAACTGTTTAGGAGAATTAAAAAAACAGAACTTAGCAGTCAGACAATGAAACTCATGATCATGTTAGAAACTAGTTTAGTTAACTACAAAAATATGTTTTTTTAGATTGAATAGATAATAAATAGAAAAAACAATTCAGATGTACATAACACAAATAAATGGTCTCCAAAAAACCTCAGAGATATACAGAATATGACATTTAAAGGTATTTTATTAATCTCAGACATTTTTGTTAGTAAGATAGGTCTGATCCTAGCAGAACCTTATCCCGCTTCAAAGAACATGAAAAGCAATCAAAGAACCTTCATGTGGAGTTTGCCTCATATGTAGTAAGCTAGCAACTGGGCAAGGAAATGGCCTTGCTTCAAATGCAGACAGAATACTGTCTAAACTGGACATACTGGATTCAGGGCAGTTGATGGCCAAGCTGTGCCAGTACAGGTAGGCAAGTCCTTTATAACTCCTCCTTCATGGAAACGTCTGTCAGATAGTCTCAGCTGAAGATAGATGTTTCTGTGTTATAGAAAAATTCTGGAGGACTTTCCAGGCAGCCAGCTATCTGTTACTTTTATGGTTTTGGAAACTGCTTCCCTGCACTTCCTGTATGTAGAAGGAGATATTTAAATCAGCGGCATTCAATCTGGCTTTTCTCAATCAGCCGCCATGTTCCCAACTGGACAGTGATTTGTCTGTAGAGGAAAAGAGACAATTCTTGCCTAGTGGCTGTCTCACTATAACTGGAGTAACTCCAAAGATGCTCAATTTCTTCTTAGAATCCAAGACAGGGAAACTGTCAGGAGCAGACAGGTCTTTAATCAAAATGAACATTAATACAGAAATGTTTGTAACATCAATTCTGTGGACTTTTGATGTTTTGAAAACCAACTATCCATGTAAAGCAATCTGGATTAATGTTGTCCATTAACTACTCTCAGCTATTTCTAATTAAAATATAAAAAACACCCTAACAATAAATTCAGAGCCATGAATTTGCTATAGGCCCTTAACTCACAGGCTAATCATCTCAGATCAGTTAAAAAGAATTAAAAGACTGGGTCTAAGCATTGTACCCACCAATTTTGTTAATAGGAGAAGATATACCAATAAAACCCTTGAATTTAAAATCGAAATAAGTTTTGTACCATTTAAGAAATTATAACTTCGCTGGGCGATGGTGGCGTACACCTTTAATCCCAGCACTTCGGAGGCGGAGGCAGGCAGATTTCTGAGTTCAAGGCCAGCCTGGTCTACAGAGTGAGTTCCAAGACAGCCAGAGCTACACAGAGAAACCCTGTCTCGAAAAAACAAACAAACAAAAAAGAAATTATAACTTCAGCTTAATAACAATTAAACAGATTTCTACCAATAGGTTATGGCTATGCAATTAATCCTAGCTATTCCTCCCTGTTCCAACAAAACCACTACTTTTTTCTAGAAAGACAGCCCAATATTAACCACCTCAGCCCCCAAGCCCAGGGAATAGGGGTTCTGACTCTTCATTAACCAAATTCTTCAAGCTGAATTTGAGTGTTGAGATATTAAAAGAGGGGCAGGGGTAAGGGTAAATTGATAAGCCTCTGACGATGTGTCTTTACTGCATCCAACTGAAATTCTAGGACATTGGAGGTTTGAGCAGGTCTGCTCAGCTTCCTTGATGACTAGATACACCAATGTTATGTATTCTGCAACATACAAGTTTTGAAACAAATTTTAGTATCAAGATAATTTTTTGTTTGAATTCTGGAATCTAGTCTTCTGGTGCCTGCCTCTGTCATGTCTAATCCATATAAATCTGGGAGGTAGAAATATCTTAATCATCTATTCTGAGAACACACAGACAAAACCTTTTTCCCAAAACACATGTCTTTGAGCCAATAACCAGAAAATACCTCAATCATCTCTTATGAAAACACACAGTCAAAACCTTTCCCCAAAACAGAATCTCCTTGAGCCAGTAACCAGAAAAACCTTTTTCTTGACCTCTTTCCCGGAGGAAAAATATAACCACAAAACTGAAAATCACACTCATCTTGAAAATAAAATCAATTTAATAGCTAAAATACTGTATATGCCTATTCTTAGGCCTTTTCTATTTTTCTAAGCAGGAAATGAACTCAGAATCCCTGTGGGGCCCACATTAGATAGAACCCGAGTCTCCTGTGAGGCAATATAACTTTATGTCATCTGAATACACCCGATTTACACTGTCTTTCTGTTCGGCTCTCTGCCTAGAACAGTTTTTTATTTATACCATTTATCTGTTTGGCCTTGTACTCTAGAGCAGCTTCCACTTATACACTGTACTCGTTACTCTAGAGCCAGTGACAGTTATTCCTAAATTCCAAACCACGGGTAATAATCCCCACATGATTTGGACAAATCTGTTTATAAATTCTTTCCTAAAAGCAAATAATCCCTATATTTTAACTTTATATTTAAATCAGTAACTGCTCCACAAGGGAGGCTTATTTATTTAGCTCTCTTGGCTAAAATGTATACCCGTCTGTCTGTGGTTCTGTGCCTAGAGCCACAAACAATTTTCCTCTACCTATCTTTGTTCCGAGCCTCAGGCGAGATTCCCCAAGTGAATCAGACAAAACTGTTTCTAAATCTATCTTAAAAACAAACACTCTCAATTTTAATTCACAGATACTGTACTCTCTAGAGTCAGCTACTTTCTTCTTTTCCTGACCAAAAAAGCAACCTGCATTTCCCCACAGCAGGGGAACTCAGCTGCAGTTTTTTTGTTCAGGGTTCCTGCACTAGGAGTCACATGACTCCTATCAGCGCTAACCACTCACTCACTTTCTTCTTTAAAAATAAAAATACAACTTTTACTCTCAGGTGAATAGACTTAAATTTCTAGTGAACGCGTGCCTCACATTGGGCATCACTTGTAGAAAGAGATATTTAAATCGGCGGCATTCAGTCTGGCTTTTCTTAATCAGCTACCCTGTGCCCAACTAGCCTAGGTCTGTGGCCAGGAGCGGCTGTACCACCACTGCTCAGCCTCGGCCACCCACTGAGGTGGTCAGAGACTCCAGCTCTGTCACCCATGAGACGCCAGTGTGGGAGATGTCTCTGCCAATCTTCCACATGTAAAGGCTTTATATATTTGGTAATGCTCAATAACAAGATGCCCACACAATTTGAGGTGTAACCCAATACCCAACCTAGATATATCAACTACCTTTGACTGTTAGAGACACGTGCATGGTCACTGCCATTTTTCCTCTCCCTAGTCTTTCTCCCCAGCTCCTCCTCTTTTTTCTCCTCTTCCTCTCATTACTCCTTCCACTTTAGCTCCTCCTACACTTGTATATTCAGGTAATATTTATTCCTTTTCACGTCTCTGATGCAGTTGAAGACTAGATAGTTTCAGTATGTATATCAAGCTCAAATTGTTTAGGATTTAATAAAATGTTTTTAGGCCTACACATGTCATGATGATAGAAATTAATTTAGGTATAGAACTTTTCATACATCAAGATATGATAAATAATAGAATACGTTCTTTAAGGTTGCCAAATACATAAAGGTAAATCACATTATTTTAAGAGAAAGAGCCATTTATTGGATAAAAATGGGGAGATGTAGGCATATTATTAGGCCCTGTTTATAGAGTATCCTTGTATTGTTCAACTTCTTTGGTTACAATCTGGACATGGCATTGTAATGCTTATTCTAAGTATCTCCTGATTTAACACATGATGAACATTGCTAGCCATTTATTTCCTTATTTGTCAATAAAAGCTGAAAACTCAATGATGGAACAGGGGAAAAAGTAGGGCTGAACTTCCTCCCAGCCAGGGGAGTGGGTGAGTGAGAGGAAGTGGAGGTTCATCCATGAGGAGAGGGTCCAGGAGAAATCATAAGAAAACTGGTGGAACAGACAAAACCAGAAAGTGCAAGTATCTTGGGGATTTTGGCCGGGAGTCTGGCTGTTCCTCAGAAAATTGGACATAGGCTAGATGCCCCAGTGTATGGGGAGTTCGAGGGTGGGGAGGTGGGAGTAGGTGGATGGGTGGGGGAGAACCCTCATAAAAGCAGGGGAGGGAGGATAGAATAGGGGGTTTCAAGGAGTGGAACTGAGAAAGGGGATAACATTTGAAATGTAAATAAAAAATTCAATAAAAAATTTAAAAATTTTCAAAAAAAAAAAAAAGGAAATTGAAAAACAAATCAAAACAACAAGGGTTTCCTTGTCTGAACCCCAACTGGAAAGTTGAAACCTTCCCCTAACAAACTTTCTCATCTTATTATAATTAACATTCAACAAAAATCATTTTACTTGTCTACCATTTCTTTCTTATGATTGATTCTTAGTGCCTTTATATGGATGTTACTTGCCATTATCAGTTTTCTGTTCAGGTTTCTTTTGCCCTGTTGCAGCAAAATGTGGAACAATCACAAAAAAATAAACATATGCACCATTCTAAGTGTGGTGAAGACCTAAGAAGCTTCTGGGTGCTTTAAGAAGACACTTCATAGCCAAGAACACCATCATGCCTGTGCATTTCTTTCTTAGTTACTGTTGACAATGTAAATTGCAATTTCTTGACTTTAGTCTTCACCCTCTTATATGTGTCCAAAATTTTTCTTAATTGGCCTCACATCCACAAATGATCAAAACTTACAAAGTTTAAAGTAAGTTTCTTTCTGTTTAACATATAACTCTCTATATGACCCACTTGATGTTTTCATTTATATATTTATATAGGGTGACTATATCAGAGGAAAACTGTGGTATAATGAAAGATGTTTTGCAAACAGAGAAAGTTTTGAAGGTAAATTTTAAGACAAATAGATTTTTATCACTATAGATTACTTATATAGATCAAATAAAATGCATTAAATACAAAATTGAAAAAAGTATGAAGATAACCATAGGTATGAATTAATGGACTAAAAATGAGAAAGCCAGGTTTACTAGTGGTGTATACCTGTCATTTCTCTAACACTCAGTTGGGGAAACAGGGACACTGCAGACATGAGGCTACCCTGGGCCACATGCTGAGAGACCTTTTCTAGAAATGAATGAGAGTGGCACTGCTGCCCAATTGCAACAGAGCTGTGTCCAAAGATACATTAATAGATTGCACAAACTACCATTTTATCTTATGTAGGCAGCTTTGTTAACACTAATAGTTTCATATTAAGAGGTATAGATGTTGTTCATAATTCTTGCACCTTTGTATTTTACAGTTGATTATGTGATTATCACTTTCAACAGAAACAGGACCCTCAGTGAGGTATGATATACAAAATATTCAAAGGTAGGAAATTTTGTTAAGCATGATTTCAAGAACTGTTCTTGATATGCAATTTGGTACTTGAACACACAGCAATATTGAACCAGTCCCAGTGGTGTCTCCTTGTATACTTAATAGCAGATACCTACTTTTGTTAAAGCTAAATAAATGTATGTAGTGGCTCTTGACAAATACTCCATGCCAGAGAAGAGTTTCTTCTCAGCATTTCTAAAAATAAAATCCACCCAGAAGAAAGGAATAGATATTAAAGAATTTAATCTATGATTTCTGAGCCACGTGTAGAATTATACACATGTCATTGTAGCAATCAGTTGGTGGAGGCACACAAACCTGTGCTACATAGATCTAGAACAGCCTAGGTCACATAGTAAGAACCAGTCTGTGTATGTGCATGGGCATGTGCATGCGCGTGGGCATGGTAGTGTGTGTACCCATGCATGCATGCATGCATAAGAAAAGGGGAGAAGAACACAATGATCCATTAGCTTGTTTTCTACAGTAAGTAGTTGGAATTTATGTTTCAGAAACAATTTTCTCTCTCTCTATTTTGTAGTCCAGTTCTTGCTTTTTCAGTAAAGAACCATTTCTTCAGTGGTTACCTTGCTTATATTCTACTTCTAAAAATGAAGGATCCACTCCACATGTGATAACATTTCTTATTGACCAAGAAACTGAAAGTGGAATTTATCTCTTACATATGCAAGTAAGTCTTATAGCTCAGAGGGGTTTTGTCTGTCACCAAGCACTACAAACCAGTCTTAGCAGACCTCATTTCCAGTTTGTCATGATCTCTGGCATAGAAATTGATGAAATCATTTGTGGAATAGTTTGCTCCTGCACATTTCTTTTTATTTGTCATTCAAGTGTATAAAATGAAAGGCACAATGCTACTTGTTTTCTGATTGTTCATTTCTCACTCTTCAGGGAAAAACAAGCTGAATATTTTCCACATAAATTTAAAGTTCCCTGAAAGGGTTAGTTAAATGGACAAAGAAGGGGAACCCGTTGCCACAGATGTATATTTTTGTTGCTTAAGTCCTTAACCATGAGTATTAATTAGAATTATTCTCAAAACCATTAGAAAACCCAAAGGTTCTCCAAGTAGCTGTTCGGCACTAACTCCTAAGTGGGATGTATACATCACCCCTCTAAACCCCAATGTAACATTAAAATAAGCTGCTTTTTCAATTGAAATTTTTAAGGCAGAGTCTTACTATGTAATACTATGTATCATTGAGCTCACAGGATATGCCTGCCTGTGAACCTGAGTGCTGTAATTAGAGGCATTTACCACCATGCCTGCCTATGCTGAACTGAACGTATTTTAGATGAAACTGATGCTTTTCTGAAAAAAAAAAAAAAGACAACAAAACTTTTTAGTAGATAAATAGGTTTCAGAAGAACAATAAGAGAGGAGAAAGTGGTAGCATAAGCCTGTATATGTATCACTCTCAGACTCATACTACTTCCCTGGAAAATGATTTAGGGTAGATATTACTTACTGTCTTTTTTTCTGAGAATAGGTCTGCTGTGAGATGAAATGTGGTGGTTGTCAGGAGCCATAATGGGACAAGCTAATAACTAGCAGGAGATCATCCTGAAATGGTCTGCTTCAGATTATTATATAATCTGTGACAGGTGCATCTTATCAAGCAACACTGTAAGGGATTCATTTTAGGAAAGATTCCTGCTATTAATATTACTTTTCCTGTTATTATTAAACATGTATAACAATCACTAAGTTATAGCACACCCCTTTGGAGCAGATCCCTGCAGATTCATGGAGATCTACTATCTAGTAGCGATGCTATATAGACAAATAGATGACTTCTTAAGACTTAGTGATGACCCTAAAAGAATTCCTAAAGTTATATCAATCATTATTAAGCTGTTTTATAGTGTGACTGCTATTAGGTCCTTTTCTGATAGTCAAAACTGCAATGAGAACTCTACCAGTCTCCCAAGTGTCATCAGTTAATTGCTCTTAGATAGTAACCAGACTTCCTCTACTCAGAGCACATTCCAAGAGGTTGTAAAACAATTAACCAAATGTCATTAAAGGAAACTAATGATTTATTATAGGTGCTAGGACAGAAGATAAAATATTGCCTGAGTTTATCTATACAAAACTTCACTAATAACTTAGTTATGGTTTTAAAGCTTCAGTGAACCTGTGGAGCTAGACAGGTAATAGATGTTTACCCAGATTTTTTTGTGTGAACTTGTGATGAACTTTGTAACATATGATCATGTATTCTGAAAGATATATAAGAACTTAGGACAAAGAGATGAGACAGATAGAAATTTTTCCCTTTCCCCAGATAGAATAGAATTTTTCCCTTTCTCCTCTTAGGATCTTTCTGCTTTTCCTCTTAAATACCTTTCATAGGAAACATTTTACAACTTAGTAATAAACTGTATAATCACTTAAGTGTTCTTTTTTCTTCCTGCAACTTCAGACTAACAGAGGAAAGTTAGAGCCCAGCAATTCCTGCTGAGATAGAACAAAGGTTGCTTTGCTTAATCCTCCCCTGTTAGGCTACAGGTGTTAATCACCCAAGACAGCAGATTTTACACTCAGAGAAAACAGGAAAGTTTTTAGGACTTTTTAGAAGTTATCATCAGCATTCCAGTACAGTTTGAAAGCTAGAAAGCCCTGAGACTCTCAGATTTTAAAGCCATCACCAGAGTCCTACTCTGTGCCACCACCACTACCCTTTCCAGGCTGGGAGGCTCCTGGCAGGTAGTATCCTTTAATACAATTTGCTGCTTTTAGTTTAGAACAGATTCCTTAGTTTCCAATGCTACATTTCAGCATCAATAAAACTGATAGCTGGGCTAGTGGGGTAGAGTTATCAGTGATTTCTAATTTAATTTTGAAATCTTTCCTCCGATTATAGTATGCCCTTGTCTCAATTAAAACCGAAATAATGGAAAAGTCTAGAAATTATTAATGTGGACAAAGGATAAAAGGACAAATCTTAAGTCTTCCTTTGCTTTATCTAGGATACCAAACAGACCTTTGTCACTGTATCTATGCTCAAGGATGGGAAACCAAGTCCTAGACCCAAATTTCCTAGTTACCAATTTCCTTCCACATTCATTCATCCAGTTGGAATGGTGTTTCATCCCCGAAGCCACTTTCTGTATGTTTATGGCAATCAGGTAAGCAGACATAAAATTTCTTTCTTTCTTTCTTTCTTCTTTCTTTCTTTCTTTCTTTCTTTCTTTCTTTTTTGGAATAAGAGTGATAGTCCAACTTTGGTAGACTGCATGACTATGTACATGAAGAACTGAAGTACTCTGATGATCTAGGGGGTAGAAGTAGAAGGGGAGGTAATAAATGCTTATCAGCTGTTTATTGTATGTTAAGCTTAGTAGTCTGGAGTTGGTTGTAACCTTTCAATTTGTTCACTGGCTGATAAAAATGAGACATGGGGCACCAAGGTTCTTAATATACTGGGAATAACTCATTTCTTTATAACATTGAAAGACAGATTTTGCCATTAATCCATTGAAAGTAGGGTTTTTACCTGGTGTTTCTGCAATTAGGTTTTGCCTTCTCTTTACCTGGATTTCTCAAAGCATCCTCTTCTGGCTCTGTTGATATCTGAGCTCTTTTTGGTAATGTTCTCTATTCTTGGGTTTCCAGTCAGAGAGTTCTATTATCAGTAACCTGAAAGCTTTGTGAAGCTTTGCCAAATACCTATGGTTATCACACAAGTTAAAAGTAAGGTCACAAAACATGAAACCTGAAGGCATTCAGAACTAAGAGGTGCTGTGGTATCTTCCAGGGAAAGCACTCAGTTTACTTTCACAGTGAGATTTCCTCCTGGGAAATGAAAAATTTTAATGGCTGCTGTTTAGTCAAGAAAGGGAACAGAGTTTCTCTGTGAGCGTCTAAGATCACGACGCAGGTTACAGCTTTACTTTAAAGACATGAGCTCCTCAGTCATTAGCTTCAGAGTAACATTTCTATTTGGATAGAAAGTGGTTAAAGATTTCAGAGATTGGCAGTTGAACCCTAGAATTTCTGCTCACTTAATGACTCTCTCAGAACATCATTGTTTATGAGTAACAACTCCTTGGAGCAGACACAGATGTAGAAAGACATTGAGTACCACCCTTAAGCTGTTGAAAACAATCAGGGAAGTGAAACATGACGGCTCATCCAGACTGCAGTCCCAGCGGTCTGAAGGCTGAGCTGGGTGAACTGCTGTGAGTACAAAGCCAGTTTTGGCTCTAGTATGAGATTCCGTCTCAACAAAAACAACCTGGGCAACTGACAAGGCCAACCAAAGCTGTTTAGGTTGATTTTAGCATTGTGTCTTATTGTTAATTCATTCAGTCTTTCTCACTTGACACAACATAGGGTTTTTGAAACATTTAATTTATAGCAATTTATTCTCTCAGTATACCTCCGTATGTCAAACAACAACAACATAACAAATGACAGGCACCTGCCCCCCAGGCCCCCCCCCAAAACAAAAATAAAACAGGTTCAATGTAGTGTAGAACCAGAGAAGTCTATAAGAATATTCCTGGATTCTAACCTTTATATAAAGCTATATTATCGGTATTAGGGCTTCTTGAAACTACCTTATTTTGGTTTTTATATTAACAATTTACAACCTCTAATTTCTCCTCTAGCCATTGAATTTTTTCCCAATCATTCTGCTGTTTCTAGATTACTCTGTACATTTTGTAGACAAGCATCTTATATTCCTTAGCATGCTTTCTTCTCAACATAAATTGCATGCTATATTCTCTGTATCACACAAACTGTACTCAAATTCTAAGACTTCATCTAACAGTTTCCTGTCAAATTTTGCCAATGTGACTGCTTCATTATCTTCAGTTCTGGAATTCTCGGTATTATGGATTGAAAATGATTTTTAAAAGCGATTACTATACTAAGATTTGATGGCTTAAAAGCATATAAGTCAGGAATATTACCACAAGACCCCATGGTTCAAGCTTTTCATGAGTGTATTTTGTTTCTCTTTGAGACAGAGTCTTACACTCTGGTCCAGCCTGTCCTGGACCTCACTATGTAGCTCAATCTAGTCTTGAACCTGCCTGCCACTATTGCACATAGTTTTATGCTACTGCCTTTGCTCCAGGAACAGCTGTGCTACCAGCCCCCATCTGGCTTCCTTTTTATCCTCGACAATAGACATGACACAGTTTGTCTCTTTACAACTTGCCTTCTTGGCACAATTCCTGGGTGCTGATATCCCCCACCTGGAGAAGCATGCCCTTACCAATTTATTATCTCCACCTCTCCACGTGCCTTAAACATCAGTGACTAGTCCCACCTAGCCCCTGTCAAACATCCCTGGCCACCTGCCTACTAGTGACCACAGACCTCAGCTCCCCTCGAGATCTCACATACTAGCTGTGTTCTTTTCCCTCCAAAGCATGACAGAAACTTCTCTCTCCTTCTTTGGGTGTGCCTATCCTCCTGAGACCTAGAATTCCTGCCTGTACCTCCTGCCCAGCAATTAGCCCCTGGCCTTCTTTACTGACAAATCCGGAACCAACTGGGGAACAGGACCTCAGCATCAGAACCTTGCCCTTCATGCCTTAGCCTCCCAAGTGCTAGTATTATAGAACTATAACACTAGTCCCAGCTTGGAGAGACAAAATGCAATATAGACCCCACAATGTTTAAGGAATACAATGGAGGGGAGAATTAAAAATAACAATAATGAAAGATTTTATACAAAGTACTTTCAAAAGGAAAACCTAATACCAAGAGAAATGAAACAAAGAGGCACATTTAAATGAAAATAGAAACAAATAAACATGTGAAGAGATGCTACAATTCCTAAGTTCCAAGAAAATACAAATCGGAAATGCAGTATGTGGTGCTGGGAAGGTGGCTCAGCTGGTAAAATCACTTGCTCTGAAAACATGAGGCCCTGAGTTCAAATCTCCTAAACCAGTATAAAAGGCTGAGCGTGACTCTGCAAATCTATAAACCCCAACATTAGGAAGCAGAGACAGGCAGATCCCGCAAGCTCACTGGCCAGCCAGTATGGCCAAAAAAATAAACTTCTTGTTCAAGAAAAGACTCTATTTCAATAAGGCAGAGAGCACCCAATGTCTCATCCTGTAGTCTTTCTACACATTCACCCATACATGTGCATGCAAGACACACACACACACACACACACACACACACACACACACACACACACTGAGAGAGAAGCAGAATGTAATAAGATACCACACTCAACCACTTATTTGAACTAATTACCTTTGACAATACAAACCCTGGAAAGGTAAATCAAATGGGTGAGTGGGAAAGTAGTTGATGTGTACCTGGGTTCGTGATAGACATAGAGATATGAGGAAATCGTACTGCATATATTTTCCTTAGTATGGAGATCAGGCTAATATGTAATTTAAGGATTAGAGGCAGTTCTTAGTAAGGTGTTATCTTTTTATTCCTTTAGATATGGCTTTCAATGGATGGTGGCAATTCTTTTGAAATGCTGTGTAACTTGTTCTCACACTATATAAAAAAGACTTCTCACAGCTCTTATACTTTAGATATTATTTATATTGGAGAAGATGGAACTATTTACATGACAAAGGCAGGTGAGGAATTTTTTTTTTGTTTGGTGTTGTTTGTTCGCTTTACATGTGGGTCAGAAAGGTAAGCTGTCTGAAAAACATGTTGTCTTAATCGACTGACAATAAGGTCTCAAACAGTGGGTAATGGATTGGTTGGATTTACAGAGACAAATCATATGAACAGCCATGCCAAAGAGGAACCCTGCATTAGCATGCTATGTACCCAGTACTGTTACCCTCTCCCAAACTAAATAATAATAGATGCCACAGTGAACATACAATTGTGTCTCACATGTCATAGACAGCATATCATTCAATACGTACAACCACAATGACAAAAGGTGATTTTTCTTTGATTTTGCTGTTAAAGTAGATACAGCGTAAGTCACAGAAACGTTAGAGGTGATATCATATTAAAGATAGTTTGGTCTCCATATTGTTACAGGTTTTTTGATCACAAACCTATTGGTCTGTTGCACAATGAAAGAAAAGCTAGTAGTGACTGACCCAAACCGACTATCATCTGCTCCTTTCCAATATATTTGAAGACGGTTAGCCAGACTCAGTACCTGAATCATGAAAGGCATGGTCCTGGTATTTCTGCATCCCTATAATCTGCATTTTATTTTGCCATTCTATCATTGAGTTTTTAAAACCTTCTTGTAGTGAATTAGTGTTTCCATTTTGTTAACAATTATTAATTAAAATATGATTACGTGATTTTCCCTTTCCTTCCCTCCAACTCCTCCCATATATGTCCTCCCTCTTTCTTTCAAACTCACGTCTGCCTCCATATGTTACTTAGCTCCTTTCTCTTATAGCTTTTAATATTCTTTCTTTATTCTCTGCACTTAGTGTTTTAATTATTATGTGGTGGGGGGATTTCCTTTTCTGGTCCAATCTATTTAGTGGTCTGTAAAATTCTTGTATGTTTATGGTGATCTCTTTCTTTACATTAGAGAAGTTTTCTTCTATGATTTTGTTGAAGATTTTCTCGCCCTGATCTGCTAGTGGTATAGGTGGAGATGCAGACCAATGGGGCGATCTGTACCGCCTTCTTAAGTAGCCTCTCTTTCCAGTGCTGTTCTTGAATTTGGCATGTCCTATTTCTGACTTATTCTGTGAAATCCTTCTCTCGTTCTTCACTTTATCAACTTCCAATTAGAAGTCTTTGTTAGTGATTAAAGATGTATGCACAGGGTGTGTCTGTATTCCAGCCAGAGGGATTAAAGTTGTGTGGAGTGTCTGCATTCCAGCCAGAAGGACACAAATTTTCAGAAGGACTTTGGCCATGATCCCTTGCCAGAACAATCATGTAGGCAGATTAAAACTCCATTACACAAGTGTAGGAACACTAGGCTATAATGTTTGTGAAATTTTTGGACTTACACAAACCATCAAATTGAAAGTGAGTTTCTTGTGCCTAGTATTCAGGACTTTGTTAAAGAGTCTATGGATCTTGGGGCATTATCAGCCAAGGTGATAATTTTTCATTTAAAAAAAAAAGCACACACCCACACCCACACAAACACACACACCCACACCACACACTTTTGTAAAAGATAATAATATGATTCCTTATGACTTTTTCAGACATCAGTACTGTTATTGTACTTCTGTCCTTTCGTATTGGCTTTTATCTCTCATCTTAAATAATGTACTTTGTTTTTTTTCCCCTTCAAATCACTTCTACCTTGGGATTCCTCAGTCTATTTCTTTTCTCTATGTTCTCGTTTTACTTTCCTGGTTCCTGCAAGAAACAGGTAATTATTTCAGGTAGTCTACTGATATCTGAAGTTGGAGTTAGGAATCAGAGATGAGAAATAACATGCAGCTGTCTTTATGAGTCTGAGTTACCTCTCACACAATATGATCTTTTTGACTTCCAACCAGTTACCTGAAATTTTTACTTTATTTTCTTTACATCTAAGTGATATTCCATAGTGTTTATTACCACATTTTTATTATCAGTTTGTCAATTGAATGACATCTGGGTTGTTTCCATGTCTTAGCTATTATGGATAGAGTAGCAATGAATATGGACAAACAAGTATCTATGGAAAAGAAAATAAAGACTGCCACTGGCCATTCTGACTGCTGTAAGAGGAAATCTCAAAGTAGTTTTAATTTGCATTTCATTGATGACTAAGGCTGTTGAACATTTTAAAATGACTTCTCAGCCATTTGTATTTTATCTTTCAGAATCACAAACTAGTTTTGGTTTGCATTTCTGATGGCTAACGATGTCAAGCTTTTGTTTCTGTTTCATCTTTTGACAACCCTGTTTAGTTATATACACCCTTTTAAGTTGGTGTACTGGCTGGTTTTGTGTCAACTTAACACAAGCTGGAGTTATCAAAGAAAAAGGAGCCTCCTTTGAGGAAATGCCTCTGTGAGATCCAGCTGTAAGGCATTTTCTCAATTAGTGATCAAGAGGGAAGGGTCCCTTGTGGATAGTACCTTCCCTGGGCTGATAGTTTTGGGTTCTATAAGAAAGCAAGCTAAGAAAGCCAGTAAGAAACATCCCCCCATGTCCTCTGCATCAGCTCCTGTATCCTGATCTGCTTGAGTTCCAGTCCTGATTTTCTTTGGTGATGAACAGCAGTGTGGAAGTGTAAGCTGAATAAACCCTAACCTCCCTAACATGCCTCTTGGCCATAATATTTTGTGCATGACTAGAAACCCTGACTAAGACAATTGGGTTGTTTTGTTTTGTTGGTTTTGTTTGTGCTTGTGTATTTGTATATGAAGTTGAAGATTGACTTTTTTCAGTCTATGAAGAATTTATATTGGAATTTTAATGGGGATTCCATTGAATCTGTAGATTGCTTTTGGTAGAATAGCAATTTTCACCATATTAATTCAAGAGCATGGTACATCTTTCTATCTGCTGTCTTTTTAAATCACCTTCTACAATGTTAAAATTTTTATTCTTCAAGTCTTTCACTTGCCTTGATAGAGTTGTCCCAAGATATTTTCTAATGTGATGCTATTGTGAAAGGTATTGTTTCTCTGATTTCTTTCTCAGTGTACTTGTCATTTGTATCTAGGAAGGCTAGTGAACTTTTATGTTGATTTTATATCCTGCTACTTTTCTAAAAGTGTTTATGAACTGAAAAACTTCCCATTATGACATTTATGTATAAGCACAGAGAGAGAAAGAGAGAGAGAGAGACAGAGAGAGAGAGAGAGAGAGAGATCATATCTTCAAATTAGAATACTTTAACTTCTCTGTTTCCTGATATTTTTATCTCCTAAAAACATTGTGGTTTTTGTTATTATTCATTTTATAGTACAACAACAGTTCCTCTCCCTCCTCTCCCACAGTCCCTTCCTCACAACTTCCCCTCTTCTCCCTTCTACTCATCTACTCCTCCTCTGTTTCTTTTCAGAAAAGGGCAGGTTCCTAATGGATATCACCAGCATGGCACAGCAAATTACAGCAAAACTAGGTACACCTGCTCCTATTGAAACAAGGCAAGGCAACTCAAAAGGAGTAAAGTGTTTTAAAGGCAGGGAACAGAGCCAGAGCCCATTCCTGTACCCACCATTAGGAGTCCCAGGAAAAGAAAAAGTAACATATGTGCAGAGAGCCTATGTCAGGCCCATGCAGACTCCCTGAGTTGCAGTTCAGTATCTCTGAGCCACTATGGGCCTTATGTATTTGTTTTGCTGAGTTTTCCTATGGTGTCTTTGACCTCTTTGGTTCTTCCAAATCTTTCTCCCCTTTCTTTTGCAGGATTCCCCAAGCTCCACCTAGTGTGGGGCTCTGGGTATCTGCATCTGTTTTGATCAGTTGCTGGGTGAAACCTCTTTTATGACAATTATGCTAGATGCTAATATCTAGGTATAGCAGAATAGAATTAAGAATCATTTCATTTATTTTTTTTCCATTCATGTTTGATTCTACCATGGGACTCTGGGCAATCTAGTGCCTGCTTCCTGGCCCTCCAAGCAATGTGAGGCATGGACTCCCTCTCATGGCATGAGTCTCATGCTGCACCAGTCATTGGTTCACCACTCCTGCAATCTCCATGCCACCTTTACACCACCACATCTTGTAGGCAGAACAGATTGAAGGTGGAAGTTTTTGTGCCTTTGTTGGTTTTCTAACGCCTCCAATGGAAGTCTTGCCTGGTTCCAGAAGACAACCAGTTCAGACTCTACATCCCCCTTTGCTAAGAGTCACTCTCATCAGTTCCCGGAAGTCACTATAGTCCTGGGTTTCTGGATCATCTGAGAGATGCCTGTCCCCTCCCAGTTGTCTCTCCTAGAACTGTCTCCCTTTATCCTTCTCCTACCTGATACCTCCTGTTCCCCTCCCTGTCCCTTCCCTTTTCCAGTGTCCTTTCCCATCTACCTGCAATGTCTATTCTGTTTCTCCTCCTCAAGAGATTCACATTCCCTGTCCAACCTAAGCCCTCCCTATTACATAGCTTCTTTGGCTCTGTGGATTGTAACATTGTTATCCTTTATTTTAGAGCTGATATCCACTTGCAAGTGAGCACATACCATGTTTGCCTTTCTGGGTCTGGGTTACATCACTCAGGATGATATTTGCCAGTACACTCATTTGCCTGCAAATTTCATGATGTCATTATTTTTAATAGCTGAGTAATACTCCATTATGTAAATGTAACACATTTTCTTTTTCCATTCTTCAGTTTGGGGACATCTAGATTGTTTCCAGTTTCTGTCTATTACAAATAAAGCTGCTATGAACATAGTTGAGCAAGTCTCCTAGTGGTACATTGGAACATCTTTTGAGTATATGCCCAGGAGTGATATAACTGGGTCTTGAGGAAAAGGAATTTCCAGTTTTCTGATAACATGCCATATTGCTTTTCAAAGTGGTTGTACAAGTTTGTTCCCCTTGCTTCATACCCTTGCAAGCATGAGCTGTCTCTTGAGTTTTAAACTTAGAAACCCTATTTCTGATAGAATTTCAGAGTTGTTTTGATTTGTGTTTCCCTGATAACTAAGAATATGAACATGTCTTTAAGTGCCTCTCAGATATTAGAGATTATTCAGTTGAGAATTCTGTTTAGCTCTGTATCCCATTTTTATCCCATTTTTAATTGGGTTGTTTGATTTGTTGTTGTCTAGTTTCTATGAGGATGTGCCCCCACCTATCCCCCCACACCCACCTCCACACATTTGAATTCTCCCACACTGGGCATCCAGTCTTCAAGGGACCAATGATCCCACCTATGCCTATAAGGCCATCCTCCCCTACACATACAGCTGGAGCCATGGGTCCCTCCATATGTGCTCCCAGGCTGGTGATTTAGACCCTGGGAGCTCTGGTTGGTTGGTAGTATTGCTCTCATTATGGGGCCTCAAACCCTTTCAGCTCCTTCAGCCTTCTACCTAACTCCTCCATTGGGAACCCCATGATCAGTTCAATGATTAGCTGTGAGCATCCGCCTCTGAATATGTCAGACTCTGGCAGACCTGTAACGAGACAGCTAGCTATATCAGGCTCCTGTCAGCATGCACTTCCTGACATCCACATCAGCGTCTACCTTAGGTGACTGCACATGGGATGGATACCCAGGTGGAATGGTCTCCAGACGGCCCCTCCTTCAGTTTCTGTCCCACACTTTGTCTCCATATTTGTTTCCTTGAGTATTTTGTTACTCCTTCTAAGAAGGACCAAAGCACCTACACTTGGTCTTCCTTCTTCCTGAGCTTCATGTGGTCTGTGAGTTGAATCTTGGGTATTTCAAGCTTCTGGGCTAATATCCAATTATCAGTGAGTGAATATCATGTGTGTTCTTTTGTGATTGAGTTACCTCACTCAGGATGATATTTTCTAGTCCCATCCATTTACCTAAGAATTTCTTGAATTCATTGTTTTTAATAGCTGAGTAATACTCCATTGTGTAAATGTACCACACACTTCCCTGATGACTACGGATGCTGGACATTTCTTTAGGTGCTTCTCAGCCATTTGAGATTCCTCAGTTGAGAATTCTTAGTTTAGCACTGTACCCCATTTTTAATAGGGTGTTTTGGTTGTCTGGAGTCTAATTTCTTGAGTTCTTTGTATATATTGGATATTAGCCCTCTATTGGATGTGGGATTGGTAAAGATGTTTTTCCAATCTGTTGTTTGCTGTTTTGTCCTATTGACAGTGTTCTTTGCCTTACAGAAGCTTTGGAATTTTATGAGGTCCCATTTGTCAATTTTTGATCTTAGAGCATAAGCCCTTGGTGTTTTGTTCAGGAACTTTTCCTTTGTTCCCAAGTAGTCAAGGTTCTTCCCCACATTCTCTTCTATTAGTTTCAAACAATATAAAATACCGTGGTGTGAATATAACCAAGCAAGTGACAGATCTATATGAGAAGAACTTCAAGTCTCTGAAGAAAGAAATCTAAGAAGGTCTCAGAAGACGGAAAGATCTCCCATGCTCATGGTTGGCAGAATTAATATAGTAAAAATGGCCATCTTGCCAAAAGCAATCTACAGATTCAGTGCAATCCCTATTAAAATCCCAACTCAATTCTTCACAGAGTTAGAAAGAGAAATTCTCAAATTCATTTGGAATAATAAAAAACCCAGGATAGCAATAATTATTCTCAACAATAAAAGAACTTCTGGAGGAATCACCATCCCTGACCTCAAGCTGTACTGCAGAGCAATAATAATAAAAAAAAACTGCATGATATTGGTACAGAGACAGGCAGGAAGATCAATGGAATAGAATTGAAGATCCAGAAATGAACCACACACCTATGGTCACTTGATCTTTGACAAAGGAGCTAAAACTGTCCAGTGGAAAAAGGACAGCATTTTCAACAAATGGTGCTGGTTCAACTGGAGGACAGCATGTAGAAGAATGCCCATCGGTCCATTCTTAGCTCCCTGTACAAAGCTGTCTCTAGTCTTAAGTAGCATCTCTTCCTGTGCTATTCATGAAATGGGGGAACTGGAAAATATTATACTATATATAGTTACCCATGCCCTAAAAGATAATTTCACATGTTCTGGATCTAAACTTCAAAGATCAGATTTGTGTTTTATTTGTAATCTCTGTAAGATCAGGAATCTAGAAAAGAATGGGAATTAAAGTGTGAGAAGTAGTTATAGTAGAAGGTGTGATATGAAGGAGGAAGTGGATGAATACTGGAGGTTAAAGTATAAATGGAAATAGGAGTTTGAAAGAAAAGGGAGAAATACTTTGTAAGTTAATTTTAAATACAGTTTTCTAAAAAGAAACTTGTATGCAGGCACCCTCTAGTCCCAGAAACATTGATTATTAAAGAAAAATCTTAGTGCTGGGCTTGGGATAACTCCTTGTGAGTCACTGGTCAGCAAGAACCCCAAAAGTCTCCATAACAACATAGGGTGTTACGATTGCTCTAGGCCTATCATAGCTAGGCAGTGAGACACTATTTCTGAAAACACAAAGCTCCTTGGTTATAGGACTCAGAAATCAAGCCAGACTTGACTTGAAAATCTCCTAGGATATTTGGCTTAAATAATATACAGCTCACTCTCTTTGATATCAACATCCTAGTGATAGCTACTGATTGTGTTTGCCAGCCTAAGCTTTTCTCACAGTTTCTACCTAGGCAGAAATCCAATTTGATAGCCTCAGGGAGTGTAAACCTCACTAAGGTAACAAAATGCCTAACTTCCATATTCTTTGATTAGACAACCCCTTTGTTCTTTACTACCCTCTACTTTGGCAAACATGATCTATAATGAAGCGGAACTGTAAAAGGCTTTCCAAGGATGTAACACAAAGTAGCATGTATTTTACTACATCAGAGGTCTCAGAGCCCTACTCCCACCCCTAATTTAAACAATTTTTCATAGGTATAATATAACATTTCTTCTAGTTGTAGTATATCAGTAACAACAGGGTTCTATTTATTTCCTAACAGGATTAAAAAGATATACTATATTGGGGAAATTTGATGATGAAGTTTTCACAGTGTACTATGATCATCTGGGATACATACACAAACTGACTCCACAAAACTTTGATGCTGGTACAAATCTTTTAGGGCATGGAAATTCTCACGCTATTTTTGGAAAGGTCAGTAACGTGTGTTGAAACTGTTAGCCTTCTTTTGAGAGCAGATGGCACAGTCTATGTGCACATTAATGAGAGGGTGCTTTCTTTTGTTTGTTTGGTTAGTTGGTTGGGGTTTGTTTCGTTGTTGTTTTGGGTTTTTTATTTCTTTGCTTGTATTATGAGAGGGTGTTTTCTTTAATACATCCCCCTTTAAGATTCTAAAATTATATGTGTGTGCATATAAGTACATGTGTCTGTGTTAGGTGTGCTGAGTCTACCTTGAAGGTGAAGTTACAGGCAGTTGCAAGCCACTTGGTAGGGTACCTGAGAACCAAACTCAGATTCATTGCAAAGATCAAGTGTGTGCTCCTAACATCTGAGCCATACTTTTAGATCCATCAGGACAAACATTCTTTGCTAGAGGAAAATTTTATACACAACGTTGAACACCTCCAAAATCCTCTCTAAGTCTCACAGGTGCCCTCCAGTCATCATCATACAAGATTTCCCAGCAGAACAGGAAAAACATCTAAAACTGGATCTGTTACAAGCAACTTGGATCCTGGGGGAGTCTATTTTCTACGTTCCAAAGTTGACTTTGAAGAAATATGATTTTTGACACCTTCCATTTTAAATAGTCTTGATCACTAGTTTATTCCTTGTTTAATGCCAACATAGAGCAGAGTTTTCCAGACCTTCACAGATAATAGTAGGTACAACATATTTTTCATGATTGTAATATATAATGTTATATCCAGAGTGGGGGGCAAAGAAAATTATTACTGGCACATAGACATAAAAGTGAATACTCATCAACAAAGCAGCTAAGATTAAAATGTGTTTCATTTGTCTTAAAGAAAATTTTTGAAAAGGATGGATCTCTTTCTAGGTCAGTTTATGCCTAGAGAGATAATTTTGTGCCTAAGAGCATTTGCCACTCTTCTAGAGGACCAGAATTTGGTGCTCACCCACAGAGTGACTCATAACCATCTATAACTATAGCTCCAGAATATCCAATACATGTTTAAGACTTCTAAAACCAGTAGGTACATATATGTTGCATATATGCACACTATGCTGGTTTGGTTC
Source organism: Arvicanthis niloticus (assembly GCF_011762505.2). NCBI lineage: Eukaryota > Metazoa > Chordata > Mammalia > Rodentia > Muridae > Arvicanthis > Arvicanthis niloticus. Next base: position 16,977,677 of record NC_133430.1, on the reverse strand, counting down.
TGTCAATTTGACACAACCCTATATACATCTGGGAGAGGACTGTCACTTGAGGAATTGCCTACATCTGGCTTAGACCCAGGTCTTTGAGGCATTTTCTTGATTAATGATTAATGTGGGCAGTCACAGATAGAAGCATTCTTACATGGTCTCTGCTCCTTTTCCTGCCTCCAAGTTCTCAACAAAAGGCATATTCTTAATTTTCCCTCCCGGTGTAATAGATATAATCTGAAATAAACTATTTCCTCCCCTGACTGGCTTATCTAGATCTTATCAGATCTAGAAAGTAAACTAGGACACATATCAGTTAAATGATCTATCCACCAACCAGGCTAGGACTGTAGATCAAGAGAAAAGTGTTTTAGCATCCTCTGTCTGAGATGCACACACAAAGTAAAGAGGAACTCCATGAAAGGGACATGCCACCATGTACCTGGAGTCTAGCTTGTGGACTTGGCAAATGTACAAAGCAGAGGATGTGAGCAATCTGCTAGACATACCCAATAAAAGCAACCATCAGAATTTCACTAACATCACTGTTTTGCAGAAAGCGGCTTAGTTCCCTTCAATAAAATTTGAAATTGTTTAGATGGAGAAACTACCAGAATTTCTATACTCGGGGCAAGAGTGAAGAAAGTCTGACTTAACCATATGATTTTTTCCTCCACACAAATGATACATGCATCCTTTCTGGAAGAAAGTAATCACTAGCCCTTATTATGTGTCAGGCACTGCTATGAACTCTTCATCTTATAACAACTATTTCTCCCCATTTCCTTATTACATATGTAAGGGACCCTGGGAGTAAATAATTACCCAAATTATGTGACAGCTGAGGTATTGGTATTGGGCTTTTTATTGAGGCAATTGGTTCAGGGTCTGTCCTTTTAGACACTTTATTTTCTTAATTTTTTCACTGCTGGTGAGTACCAAAAATTAAAACACTGGGAAGAAAACATGACAGAAATGTTTGTTGGAGTCAATATTGGATAGATATGGCCCCTAACAGACTTTTGGTCCCAAACCAAACAGGTTGTACACTATTTACAACCACACATACACTTGATATCCTAAGCAGCAGGATCAACTCCAACAACCTTTTTGAAGCTGGCATTCATTTTTATTTTCACCCACTGAAAGTACTCCAAACCTGATGTTCAGTTCAGCATAAAAGAATTAGATGTCAGAAATCTAGGTAAACAGTCTCTTAAGAGATAGTCTGAACATTCTGTGAATTCAGTGAATAGGATATACTGGCAGAGACAAAAGCCAGAACCATCAAGGCACTTGGGTAGCAGTGTTCAAAGGGAAGACACTTTGTTGGACCTTCCATGACAAAACTACCAGTTGGAACCAAATGAGAGCTCCAATTAGAACTAGTCATGACAAGATCTTCTGTGTTCAGGATGGTGTCACCATAGACAACACAACTCAAAAATCTGCACCTCCAATCTCCTCACATACACCACCACACCCTCCTACACAGGTACAGAAACTTCAAACTGGGGTCTATTTATCAAACTTCTTTTTTTTCTACACATTTTTTTCTCATTCACACATGTAGATATTCAAAGATATCCAAAGATCATATGGGTATATTACACTAATCAATAAGTAAAGCAGTATCATTTTGATATCAATGGGAAACAGGCATGCTATTTGGATGACATTATAATTGAAGCATTAGACATTCATCATACAATATTTTCTTTTCTCCAATTTCAGTCGCCTGATTTGGCAATTAGAACTGCTCTAGCTCCACAATATATCTCCTCCAAAGAAATGTTTTTGTTTGCATATGTACCTCTGAATGTGCCTAAAGACATACAGTGGAAAAAGAGATTTAAAAATCTTCAACTTGGGAAAATGGTCAAGTTAAGGTAATTAATGATTGTGGTTAATTAAAAATGTATCAAGGTTAACAACCAAGAAAAAGTATCACATCTCTACTGGTCTCCACCCCACAGCACTGAAATATAAAGGAATAAAGCTCAGCATAACTCTTGAAGGGCACAAATAATGTTAAAAGTATGTCTACCTGATGTCTGTAAGGAAAGAGATGAGTTTATATTTTTATTTTCTTGTAACTGATACAAAAGCAAAAGTTCTGTCATTTCCTATTGTATAGTAAATTTGCATTCCCTAATTTTTTTTAAAAATAATTCTGGTGCATCTTCCTCATATTCCTTTATGTTTTCCTAGTAGAATTAGATCTAATTCTAAGTAAACAAACATGTTACCTGCAAATAACTTCAATTTTTTTCTTAAAATTTGTTAGCGTATTGTACCTTTGTCCTATTACATTTTATAGGCCTAATAATAAACACCTTATATAGACAATATCTTCCTTGTTGCTCCTGGGTTTTAAAAGAATATTTTAAACATTTCACCATAACATGAACTCTTTTATAGTTTTTAACCCATTGAAAAATGAAATCTCTTTCTTGTTAAATGATTTGGTGATATGGTGGCTGGAGATATGCTGCACAAATATACACATCTGAGGTCAGATCTAAAGAACACATGTGACTAGAGAGGTATACAGTGTATGCCTGACTTGGTTGCTAATCCTTGTAGTCCATTAGTAATCTCTAGTTTCATTGAGAGAGCCTGTCTCAAAAAAATGTAGATGTGGCAGAAGCAATAGCTTAGTAATTAATAGGGTCACAATGTTCTGGCAGAAGGTTCCACGTTTAGTTACTAGTTCCATGTCAGGCAAAGGTTTGGATATTTAGTTTTGACTTGTTTTAAACATAAATTAAGCTAATCCATAAAAGTACACCTTTAATTTTGATGAATACTTTGGGTTGTTATTGATTCAATATTCCTGATTTATCATTTTGTGTTATCTATCCTGAATTTCTGGACTTAAGTCTATTTAGGACTTTGGCATCTGTGTTCATAAATGAAGTTTATCTACAATTTTTTTCACTATTAACAAGATTAGAAAACCTCATAAATACTGTTTTCTAGAAAAATCTTAGGATAGTAATTTTATCTGCTTTAAAAGTTTGCTTTTGGAAATGTTTTGAAACGCTATGTACTTGGAATAAAGCCACTTATGCAGTCAATTATTGTGAATATATTTGTGGGGAGTAAAAGTTTTACCTCTGGCCTTTTAGGAAATTTTTATATCTGAGTCTAAGGATTAAATTGACATAAACTGAAACAAATCACACAATTTTACTTAGCATAAGATTTATGTGTCATGGAAAACCTTATAAAAATAAAGAACGAATTTGGCAGCTCATGTTCTGTTTATCACGGAAGTATTCAATTCTATTGTATTCTCTTCAGATTATGCCATGACCAAGCAATGTTTTTAATTATGTCTTAGGAACAGAGAGGGGCTTCAAAGTCTCCTGAGATCTCCATGACTTTCATGAGGGAATGTAAATAGGCTTACTTTGTAAGAGTCTTTTGTGAATAATCACAACTGTTGTAACTTCAAGGGGGTAGTTTCCATTTTATGTACATGCAACAGAGAGTCCTACAACTTTACCCCTTCCTTTGGTTCTTACATTCTTTCCAGCCATCCATTTCCCAATGTTTCCTGAGCTGTAGAGAGGTGATATAGCTTGGACATTTATTGCCCATTTGGAGATAAGCACTTGTCCACTTGCCATACCAATAGTTATTTATTATCAGCACTTTGGACAGTTCTAATTCTGTGTGCTAGCTGCATCACTGCCTCACATTTGACTATATATGTATATATATACATATATGTGTGTGTATATATATGTGTGTGTATATATAGTTAGATATGTGTGTGTGTGTGTGTGTGTGTGTGTGTGCATACACACATACACACCCACACTTCAGATCTGCCTGCCCAGATAACAGTGCTGCCTACAGTGGATTGAGCCTCCCTACATCAGTTAACAATGAAGGCAGTAACCTACAGACAGGCCAACAGGCTTCCCTCTCAGATGAATCTAGGCTGTGCCAATTTAGTCATCAAAACTAGCTAGCACAGGAGGCTGAAGAGTTAAGTGGTTAAAAGCATTTGTTGCTCTTCCAGAGGAAACAGATTTTGTTCACAGGGATTGAATGCCTTCTTCTGAACTATACCAGTACCAAGCAGACATGCAGCGCACATATATACATGTATGCAAAACACAAATACCCATAAACAAATATATATCCTAACTAGAATAAACTCTGATAATATAACTATCACAGAGCCCTACCTCTTAACGTTATTTCAAGGAACCAATTCTCAATACACGAATGATAAAATACAAAGAACAAAGAAATTATAGCAACATTCTAATGACTAGACAAAAGCATACAATTGGATAAAGAAAAAACAATTAGATCTCAAATGTACTATGAAGAAAACAAAACAGAGACATGGGATATAAGGATTGAATGCTGAGAACAAATAACAGAGTGCCTAGCAGAGAGCTGTCGAAGTGAAAGAAATCCAGATGAGAATCCAGTGGCCAGGAAATAATGTGGGGAGTGTTTAATAAGCAGGAAGATGACAAGTGCTTGCAAGTATGTTGAGCTGGCATAACATCGGGGAGAGGGTAAAGGTCATATTATACAGCAGTAGACAGGCTGCATGAGGAGTGTCAGCAGAAACCATTGCAAAATGCTATGGTGAAGAATGAAAGAATTCATATTTATAAATATTCACTCTGACTACAATGGAAAGGGTGAAACAGGGTAAGAGTAAAAGGTGCAGACACTTCAGGGTCGATGAAGAGAGAGCAGTAATGGTGCTGAAACAGGTGCACGTGAGAGAAGGCAGGACTTGGTGGATTCTGGTAGAGTTGTGGTGAATCAAGGACCAGGTAGGTGGCTGATAAGATGACTCAGCCAGTACAAACACTTGGTGTACAAGCCTAATGACTTCTAATTGATCCCTCCAACCCACAATGGAGATATAGAAACCAATTCCAAAGGTGCTATGCACACAGGTGGCCACCGTGATACAAACCATACATACCTTAAGCATCACAATAAATCAATTGTTAAAAGAATCCTAGGGAAGTTTGGTTTGCAGCTCAAGCAAATGCTGTCATTTTCTGAGATGAAGAACTTGAAGATTTGGCAGATATAAATTTTACATTAGAAATTTAAATTTAAATTCTGAGGGTTGAAAGCCACTGGTTTAGGGGATTAACATCTGTAACCTAATGTGGGGCAGGAGGTGGGGGGTGGATTAAATAATTTGGCCTTTGTTCTATCTGTGCAGGAATTGCATGGCTCTAACTTTCAACCTGTTAGTTGAAGTCACAGGAAGAAAAGGGGACACTTTGAGAAGTGAATTTAGCATTTATTTCTAAGATGTAAAACATTTCCTATGAAAGCTCTCTAAGAAAAAGGGTAAAAGCAAAATGCTTTTAAATGTCTGCTGGATATTTAAAAGACAGTGTGAAGACAACCTGAAGTGGACAGTTGGATACATGACTCTTTATGCAGAAAAGAGCAGACACATACATGTGGCAGTTGTTCACATACACATGAGTAACTCTATTGCAGGAGATTATGACATAAAGAAGAGTCATTCAAGTAACAGGACTGGGGCAGGTGTGAAGCTGAAAATGAGTAGTCAGGGATAGAAAAGCCTAGAAGGAGGCATCTAAACCCAAAACAGGATACTTCCAAAAGCACTCCAGCACTGGGAGAGTAGCTAAAATAAGGACCAAGAAGTCACTTTAAATTTGGATGTACTCTAGGGTAGAATGTTCTGGATGGAAGCAGTTTCACTGACATGGGATCCAGGCAAAAAGCAAGCTAGAGCATCAGAGCAGTTACTTGATGTATCCATTCCCATTGATGACAGTCATAGTAATACAGCATTTGTCTACTCAGCAGCGATTGTTACCTCCAGAACACACTGATCCCTTAATGTAAGCCCATCCCTTATTGCCCTGGTCCCCCTTATTTCTTCTTTTAAGGTTTATTTCTCTCCTCCTTTTGAACCACACAGTACCTGATCACCTAATAGCAATTCTTGACACTTAGAGACTCCAAATGGGAGGAGTTGGAGGACAGCTTTGATAATGGAGTTGGCTGCTGGCCCTAGCCATTAATTACTGGAGGTCAGGCCTCTATCCCTGCCTTGGGAAGATTAGAATCACCACGGACCTTCTATACTTGGAGAAGGGAGGAGATGTCGGGGCAGCCCTGCTTATACACTGAAGGCCTAAAATCAGCCATAAGCCTAAAATCAGCAATAGGCCTGACATACATGCCTGCTAAAACAAAGTCTTGGATCTCTGTGGAAAAACACTGAAACAGATGGCTATAAGCTATTGTAAACAGGCAGCTTCTGTGGAAATTTACCAGCCTGTGTAGTCATAGACCTTGTAAATAGGCAGCCTTCATGGATAGTACCAACTTAAATAAGGACAAGTGAATCATAGGCAGAGTCATAGTGACCTGTCCCCTGAACCTTCACCCAGCTGATACCCTGTTCTGAAAGATATCTGTACTCCCCCTGAACACCTATGCTCCTGTGTCATCCCCTTCCCCACATCCTGCCATTTTGTGTTTATAACCCCTGTGTTAAAAAGTAAAAATTACAATTTGATAATATAAAAAAATTAAAAATTAAAAAATTATAATCACAAAATTAAAAAAGTAAATAAATAAAAGAATACACAAATAAGTAAATAAAAAATTAATTAGAAAACATTGCACACTTGCTCAAACTAATAAACTATGCATACATAACTTCACCCACAGATCATAACTCTGGCAGGGTTCACTTTTTTGAGATAGGAAATTGCTGTGTAGCCTAAAGCTGGCCTCAAATCCTCAATCCTCCTGCCTCAGCCACCTGAGTACTTCCATGGCCAACCTAGGTTTCAGTTTTGATGCCCTTTCTGTGGGTTGGAACAAGTGTATATTGGCATTATAGTGTACATACCATAGTCTTGTATGAAACTTCCCATGTCTCACCTGGTAATCCTTGTCCCAGCTCCTGGCAACTTTTTTGTTGTTGTTGCTATCTCCTTAGATTTGCCTGTTCTAGAATACAATGTAGTTGGAGTTATATACCCTTTTGAAGTTAGCTTCTTCTACTTAGAGTATGCCTTAAAATTGCTATTACCCTGCTTAAATAAGACCATAAGAATTATTGAGTCAGTTGATAACGCTAACAATAGAAGGGGAAAGTTCATGGGCCCCGCCACTAGATAAGAACTACAGGCAAAAAGAAATGCTGAGAGCTGGAAAATTAGTCGTTCTCAGGCATGAGTCCCTTCATTGGTTATCCAGTATCAAGTTTTCAGCCCTGAAAACATCATGCACACATACAAGTACAGTAAATGGATTAAGCAAAGCATGTGTGTGTCTATCTATCTATCTATCTATCTATCTATCTATCTATCTATAAATTTAGAAGAAAAGAGGTAATGAATTTGAAAGGGACCATGATGAGGGAGGAGCAGACATGGGAAGGGTTGGAGGGAGGAACTGAAAGTAGGAAGTGATTTCATTATATTTTAATTCCAAAAAACGTAAAAAATATTTCTACTATCTTTTATTGACTTGATAATTATTTAGTGATGATTCGTATTCCACTGTCTGTTTAGACCACATTTTATATAACTATTCACCCATATTTTAAATTTGCTTTTATTATTTTATGTATTGTTGTTTCATTCAGTGACCATGGAGGCTAGAAGAGATCCCTAGGCTAGAAGAGTTGTGTTGAGGGAGATATTTAAAACAGCAGCTCCCAATCTTGCTTGTTCTTAATTAGCCACAATCTTCCCGACTAGGCTAGGCCCGAGGTCATGAGCAGAGGCATGTTGTCATTGCTGTCGTGGCTCAGGCTGCCAGCTCAGGCAACTGGCTCAGGTGGCCAGAGACACTGGCCCTGCAACCCACGAGACACCAGCATGGAAGATGGCTCTGCCAATCTTCCACACTGTCTCCACAAGGCTAGGTTGGGCCCAGACCATCCTGCCATCTACGTGGTACCTGGTAGAAATGAGACCCTAAAGTTTAAAGATTAACCAAAGGCTTTATATGTTTGATAATGCTCAATTAACTAGATGCTCACACAATTAGAGGTGTTTCCCAATATTTAACCTAGATATAAGTTATTACCCAGGACTGCTCCCAATACATGTGTGGTTCTCCACCCTCCTCCATCTCTGCTCCCCTTAGCCCCTCCTCTTTCTTCTCCTCTTCCTCTCCTTACTCCTCCCACCTTAGCTCCTCCAAACTTGCAGGGAAAATATGCTGCTACACAGTTGCATGTGTTTGTGAGTTGCTATGTGGAGGACCAAACCAGGTCCTCTAGAAGAGCACCCAGTGCTGTTAAATACTGATTATCACCTCACCCCCAACTTATTCACCAAATAAAAGACATTCCAGCTGCTCCCAATGAACAAACTGCTATTGGTATTTATATGCAGGTTTTTGTATAGACATGTCTTTTCAGTTCATTTAGGTAAATACCTAGAATATTGCATAAAAAAAAATTTGAGATTAAATAAACTGCCTAACTTGCCATACCTTTCTATATTCCCACCAGCAATAAATTAGAATTTCTTTCATATCTGGCCAGCATTTGGCATGGTTAGTGTTAGGGTTTTGTTATTTTGTCACTTTCTGTTTTTTTTTTTTTTTCATTTCCAGTTCCCTGATGATGAATTGCTTTTTCTGTCCTTATTTGCCATCTACTTGCCACTCTCTCTCCCTCCCTCCTTTCCTCTCTTCCTCTCTCCCTCCATCTCTCTACCTCTCTCTTTTTCTTTCTCTCTAATTCCTCTTGCTTTTGCCCTCTCTCTTTCTCTCTCTCTGTGTATGCACATGCACGTTTGTGCATCTGCCTGAACCAATCTCTGCCGTCCTGAGATTACAAACCCTCTCTACCATACCTCATTCTCTTTGCTTGCTCCCTCTTCTTTCTCCCCACCTCCTCCTTTTATACCTGTCTGTCTTTAGTCTGTACTCCTCCAGATGCCTCTGGCTATTAGCTTCATCTTATCTACAATAAAATTTACCCTCCACCAGACCTAAGAGCAGTAATTTCCTCTTTTTCTTTTCTTTCTTTTTTTTTTTTTTAATTTTTTCATTCAAATGTGAACTGGTGAAATACTTTCTAGAAAACTTAATTTATATTCATATTCATAGTGAATTCACATCTATTTCCACTCAAGTATCATCTCTTCTGAATGCTGACATTTATAAATATTTGTAGGATGGATGTTTAGCATTTGCCTAACATTCATGAAGGACTAGATTTGAGCCCCAGCACTAAATAATGATAGATGATAGACAGATGATAGATAGATAGATAGATAGGTAGACAGATGTATAGATAACTTTTGCTCACTTGCAGTGTGAAAAATATGTTGTATATGTCATTTTGCCAACAGCTAAAAAGTTTGAACAACTGTTAGACAAAGAGTCATTTGTTAGCTGGTATATTACTATTATCAATCATAACATTTTATTTTATTTTTAAACATATTTTATTTTTAAATTACACATTATTGTGGCTGCTCTTTTAAGTCACTCGGATATCCATTTTTTTATGGTTGTTGATTTTTTTTTTTTTTAGTAAAGCTGGAATTGCTTATATTATAAATGTATTTATACATGAAGATGAGCCTGTGGGATTTCAGTCATCAATTCACATAAAATTAATGGACCCATTTTCGATGGAAAATGAAACAGAGAGCCCTTGTTTACTTAACAATATTGAAATTAAATATTCTGGAAAAATATACTACACACTTACACTTCAAAAAAAAGGTAAGTATAACAATATAACCTATCTCTTTTGGCTTCAAAAATTAAAAGTTAAATTTTGAGAAGGTTACATATTTCTTTTTAATGTAATAGTTTTAATATGAGTGTGTATGTGAATGTGTATGCATATGTATAGTGAATGTGTGTGGATGTGGTATGTGTGTATAGGTGAGTCTGTGCATATATGTATATAAGTGTGTGTATTTGTGGCTATCTGTATATGTGTGAGTATGTGTACTTGTGTGTGTTTATGTGTGAGAATATACATAGATGTATGTGTCCATGTTTATGTGTGTGTATGTGCACGTGTGTGTGAATGTGTGGGTGCATGTATGTGTATGTTTGTGTATGTATATATGTATGTTTATGTGTGTATGGGTATGAGAATGTGTGTGTGTGTCTGTGTGTGTGTTGCTGAAAGATTGAACCTAAATCCTTGTATATATTAGACAAATACTCTACCATTTCAGTTCTCCCCTTATTACCAAATTCTAGTCCAACTGGAAATCAAACAAAGATTACTGATACTTAAGTTATAGGATCAGTTGTTTGTAATGTAACAAAATATACCTACAACTTTATTAATATATTTTCAATAAGTAGTCTTTATTATTTATTATAGTGAGACTTATTTTGTTTTGAACAGTGCTCAGAAGAAGTTAGAGAAAATGAGAATTTTTTGTCAATCAAAATATATTTTGAATGAAATATTTTAAAACTCTTTATTAAAAAGTGGTCAGGAATGATGATGCAATACCTTTAATCCTATCATTTAGGAGGCAAAGTCTGAGGTAGGCAGATCTTTGTAAGTTTCAGGGCAATTTAGTATGGATACCCAGTTCCAAGCTAGCGAACGATATATAGTGAGACTTCTCAGGAGCCAACAAGCTAATAACTAGCACGGGATCTTCCTGAGATGACTTCACCTTAGATTAAAATCTATAGAACTTTGGTAGGCAAGGCCAAGAAGAAAATCACTTCAGGAAAGATTCCTGCTATTAATATGCTTTTCCTGTTTTATCACATATATAACAATCACTAGGTATTAGCCCACACTTTTGAGCAGATCTCTGCAAAACAATGAAGATGTACTTACTCTCTTGTAGTGATGCTATATAGACAAATACATGATGTCTTATTTCTTAATGATGACCCTATAAGCATTCCTAAAATTATATCAGTATTTACTAAGCTCTATTCTAGTGGGACTGCTTATTAGATCCTTTTCTGATAGTCAAAACTGCAATGATAATTCTGCCAGTCTCCCATGTGTCACCAGTTAATTGCCTCTTAGATAGTAAGAAGACATTCTAGTACTCAGAGCACATTCCAAGACACTATAAGCCATTAACCAAAGGTCATAAAAAAGGGAACTAATGATTTACTATAGGTACTAGGACAGAAGATAAAATATTGACTGGGTGTATCTATCTATACAAAATCTCACTACTAACTTAGTTATGGTCCTTTAACTTTCCATGAATCTCTGGAGCTATAAGAGGTGATGAATGTTTAGCCAGATAATTACTCCTAATGGACATACATGTAAACATTCTCCATTGTAAACTTCTTATTCAAGTTATGATTTGAATTTATGTGTAAACTTGTGATGAACTTTTTACCATGTGATGGTGTATTCTGTAATACCCTAGATCAGTGGCTTTTAATACTCAGAATTAGAAAGAATGTTTTTAGGACTTTTTAGAAGTCATCATCAGCATTCAGTATAGAGAGCTGAAGACAGAAGTGTGCAAATTTCCCTTATCCTTCTTAGGATCATCATGAGCATTTTGCTTTTTCCCCTTTTCTTAGAGAGATTTCATAGGAAATGTTTTACATCTTAGAAATAAATGCTAAATTCACTTTTCAAAGTGTCCCTTTTTCTTTCTGTGACTTCAACTAACAGGTTGAAAGTTAGAGCCATGTAATTCCTGCACAGATAGAACAAAGGCCAAATTATTTAATCCACCCCCCACCTTCTGCCTCACATTAGTTTACAGATGTTAATCCCCTAAGACAGTGGCTTTCAACCCTCAGAATTAAGAAGAATGTTTTTAAGACTTTTTAGAAGTTATCATTAACATTCAGTATAGAGAGCTGGAACATCTGGAGACCCTCAGTCATTAAAGACACAACAGAGTTCCACTCTGTGTCTCCTTTCAACCCACTCCAGGCTGGGAAGCTCCTGGTAACTTGTGTCATTCTTTTTCAAAAAAATTATGGAAATTTTGCCCTACATAATAAAACTAAGTTTGAACTGGGCAGTGGTAGCATATGTCTTTACTCACAGCATTTGTGAACCAGAACCAGAAGGAGGCAGACTTCTATGAGTTTGATGTGAGCCTGGTCTACAGAGTGAGTTCTAGAACAGCCAGAGCTACACAGAGAAACCCTGTCCCAAAAAGTGAAAACAAACAAAACAAACAAAAGGTATTTGAATCTCTATTATAAAGGATATTTCTATTTCTAATTATTAATGATAGATACACAACAGAAGTTAATAGGCTTTGGGGCTAGATGGGTGGCTCAATGATAAAGTATTTACTGCTTTTGTGGAAGACCCAAGTTCAGTTCTCAGCACCAATCCCAGGTACTCAGAACAGCTTGGAACTCCAACTCCAGGGGATACAATGTCTCTGCTCTCTGAGGGCACCTATACTCACATGGACACACACACACACACAACTACACATAATTAGTCTTGTTAATTTAATGATGGATTTAGGTTTTGAGTAACCAAGAAGACATTAGAGCATTTTGCTAGAAAATGACCTGTTGTGACAGTTTGAACAAGATCACCAAGTCTTCTGTGACTGGGCAGGTAATATTGACAAACCATAGAGAAAAGCAGAAAAACCAGATGAAGGAAGTCATCAGGTGGGAGACCATGCTACATTTTAGGTTCCTATTACTTATGCAGTTGCCAAACCTGCATCTGCCAAGCATGCTCCAGTACAAAAAGAAGGAGGTAAAAAGAGAGAAAGAATGAATAAACCTGAATACCACTAGGTGGTTCACCCCTGAGCCCTACCACTTGGGACTCAGAGACAGTAGAGACATGAATTCAGGGTCAGTCTCAGCTACATAGCAAAAGCCTGTTTTGTTCATTTCTATTGAAAAAAAAAAACCCACAAACTCTTTCCAGATCTTACCTACAACTCTATTATCTCAACTCTCTGTCTCTCTCTTACTCTCTCTCTGTTTCTGTATGTCTCTCTCTCTCTGTCCCTTTCTCTGTCTCTCTTTCCTTCCCTTTCTCCAGCCTCTCTCTCTCTCTCTCTCTCTCTCTCTCTCTCTCTCTCTCTCTCTCTCTCTCTCTCTCTCTCTCTCTCTCTTCTTCATTCCTTCCCTCTTCCCTTCCTTCCTTTCTTTTCTTTCTTTTGTCATTTTATATCCTAATAGGAACCACCTTCTCATCCCAGTCCCCCCCCCCCCCGCCTCCACACACACACAGGGAACCTTCCTTCATTCTCCTCTCCCCTCCTCCTCTGAGAAGAAAGACCCTCCTGGATAAATCCTCAATACCCATCCCCTCCCCATCACCTCATTTCTCTGCAGGACTAAGTGTATGCTCTCCCACTGAGGCCAGACAAGGCAGACCAGTTAAAGGAATAGGATCCACAGGCAGGCAACAGGTTCATGGCCAGCCTCTGTTCCAGCTGTTGGTGAACCCACATGAAGACAAAGCTGCACATCTTTCACATATGTGTGGTGGCTTGCAGGGGCGGGTAGGTCCAACCCATGCTCACTCTTTGTTTGGTGGTTCAGACTCTTGAGAACCCCCAAGGATCCAAGTTAGTTGACACTGTTAGTCTTCCTGTAGTTTCCCTGTCTTCTTTGGGCCCCTTAATCCTTCCTCCAACTCTTCCAGAAGACTCCCTTAGTTCCATCTAATGTTTGGCTGTGGTTCTTTGCATATATTTCCATTAGCTGCTAGGTGGAGCCTCTCAGAGGACAGTTATGCTAGGCTCCTATCTGCAAACAAGTATCAAGGATTGGTATTTGTCCATGGGATGGGACTCAGTTTGGGCCAGTCAATGGATGACCATTCACTCTTTCTCTCTTCTATTTTTGCCCCTGCACATTTTAAAGGCAAGACATATATTTTGGATCAATGATTATGTGAGTAGATTGCTATCCTTATTCCTCTACTGGGAGTCCTACCTGGCTATTAGAAGTGGCCATTTCATGATGCATATCTGCAAGTGCTAATAGTCTCAGTAGTCACCCCCATAGACAACCTGGGATCTCCCCCACCCCGTCCTAGTTCTCTGGTCCATCCTAGAGATGCCACCTGCCTGGCTTCAACCTCTGATTTCCATTCTCTCTCCCTTGCTCTCCCTACAACTTATCCCCTCAACCTGGTCTTCTCCCCATCCCCTTTCCCACTGATTTCCCTCCCTCAGTACACCTCCCATATCTATTTTATTTCCCCTTTTGAGAAAGACTCAAACATCCTACCTCCTTGTTTTTAGGCTTCCTTGGCTCTGGATTGTAGAGTGCCTAAGCTGTAGTTTCTGGCTAATATCCACTTATAAGTGCATGTCCTTTTGGGTCTCAGTTACCTCAACTCACAAAATATTTTTAGTTCCATCCACTTGCTGCAAAACTCATGATATCCTCATTCTTAGTAGATAAATAGTCTTTCATTGTGTAAATAAAGCACATTTTCTGTACCCATTCTTCTGTTGTGAGACATCTGGGTTGTTTCCAGCTTCTGGTTATGAACAAATAAGGCTGCTATGAACAGAGTGGAACAAGGGCCCCAGTGACCTGGTGGTGCATCTTTTGGGTATATTCCCAAGAGTGGTGTAGCTGGATCTTCAGTTAGATCCATTTCCAATTCTTTGGGGAACTTCCAGTTTGATTGCCAGAGTGGTTGTACCAATTTGTAACCCCACCAGCAATGGAGGAGTGTTCCTCTTTCTCCACATCTTCACCAACATGTGCTGTCACCTAAGGTTTTGATCTTACCCATTCTGATTGGTGTAAGGTGGAATCTCAGGGTCGTTTTGATTTCCATTTCCATGGTCACTAAGTACTTTGAACATTTCTTTAAGTGCTTCTCAGCCATTCCAGATTTCTCTGTTGTGAATTCTTTGTTTAGTTCTAAACCCCATTTTTGTATGGGGCTGTTTGGTTTCTTTGTGGTTAGCTTCTTGAGTTCTTCATGCATTTTGGATATTAGCCCTCTATCAGATGTGGGGTTAGTAAAGATTTTTTTCCATATCTGTAGGTTGCTGATTTATTCTATTGGCTTTATTCTATTTGCCTTACAGAAGCTTTCCAGTTTAATGAGGTCCCATTTATCAATTCTTGATCATAGAGTCTGAGCCATTGGAGGTCTGTTTAGGAAATTTCTCCCTGTGCTAATGAGTTTGAGGCTCTTTTCTACATTCTATTAGATTCAGTGTATCTGGTTTGATGTTGAGGTCCTTGATCCACTTGGACTTGAGCTTTGTGCAAGGTAACAAATGTGGGTCTATTTTCATTTTTCTACATACAAACTGCCAGTTAGAACAGCACCATTTGTTGAAGATGCTATCTTTTGTCCATTGTATATTTTTGGCTTCTTTGTGAAAGATCCAGGGTCTGTAAGTATGTAGTTTTATATCTTGGTCTTAAATTCTGTTCCACCGATCAACATGTCTGTCTCTGTACCTATACCATGCAGGTTTTATCATGATTTTTCTGTAGTATACTTTGAGTTCAGGGATGGTAATTTCCCCAAAAGTTCTTTCATGGTTAAAAATTGTATTCGCTATTCTGGGTTTTTTGCTTTTCCAGATGAATTTGAGAATTGCTCTTTCGATGTCTTTGAAGAATTGTATTAGAATTTTGATGGGGATTGCATTGAATCTTTAGATTGCTTTTGGTATAATGGCCATTTTTAGTATGTTAATTCTGCCAACCCATGAGCACGGGAGATCCATTTTCTGAGATCTTCGATTTCTTTCTTGAGAGACAAAGTTAGTGTCATACAGATCTTTCATGTGTTTGGTTAGAGTTACCCCAAGATGTTTTATATTATTTGTGACTATTGTGAAAGGTGTTGTTTCCCCAATTTCTTTTTCAGACTACTTATCATTTGTATAAAGGAAGGCTACTGATTTGTTTGAGTTAATTTTGTATCTAGTCACTTTGCTGAAGTTGGTTATCAGCTGTAAAAGTTCTCTGGTAGAATTTTGGGGGTCTCTTATGTATACTATCATATCATCTGTAAATAGTGTTACCTTGACTTCTTCTTTGTCAAATTGTATCCACTTGATCTCCTTTTATTGTCTTATGGCTCTAGCTAGAACTTGAAGTACTATTTTGCATAGTTACAGGGAGAGTGGGCATCCTTGTCTTGTATCATATTTTAGTGGGATTGCTTCAAGTATCTCTCCATTTAATTCTATATTGGCTGTTAGTTTGCTGTATGATGTCTTTATTATGTTTATGTATGGGCCTTGAATTCCTGGTCTTTCAAGTAATTTAAACATGAATGGGACTTGTAGTTTGTCAAATGTTCTTTCAGCATCTAAGGGGATGATCATGTGATTTTTTTCTTTGGGCTTGATTATATAATGGATTACATTAATGGATTTTTTATATATTGAACCCACCTTGCATCCCTGGGATGAATCCAACTTCATGGTGGTGAATAATGGTTTTGATGTGTTATTGGGTTCAGTTTGTGAGAATTTTATTCAGTATTTTTGCATCGATCTTCATAAGCAAAATTGGTCTTAAGTTCTCTTTTTTGGGGTCCTTATGTGGTTTAGGTATCACAGTAATTGTGGTTTCATAGAATGAATTAGGTAGTGTTCCTTCTGTTTTTATTTTATGGAATATTTTGAGAAATATTGGTATCAGGACTTCTTTTAAGATTCGGTAGAATTCTGTACTCAATTCAACTGGCTCTGGGCTTTTTTTTTGGTTGGGAGGTTTTTAATGACTTCTTCTATGTCTTTAGGAGATATGATAGTTTACCTGCTCTTGATTTAACTTTTGTATGTGGTATCTGTCTAGAAAATTATCCATTTCATCTGGATTTTCCAATTTTGTTGAGTATAGACTTTTGTAGTACGATCTGATGATTTTTAAAATTTCTTTCATTTCTGTTGTTATGTCTCCCTTTTCATTCCAGATTTTGTTATTTTGGATACTGCCTCTGGGCCCTTTAGTTAGTTTGGCTAAGTGTTTATCTTGTTGATTCTCTCAAAGAATTAGCTTTTGGTTTTATTGATTCTTTCTATGGTTCTCTTTGTTTCTATTTAGTTGGTTTCAGACATGAGTTTGACTATGACCTGAGTTTGATTATTTCCTGCTGTCTACTCCTCTTGGGTGTGTTTCCTTCTTTTTGTTCTGGAGCTCTCAGGTGTGCTGTTAAGTTGCTAGTGTAGGATATCTCCAATTTATTTTATTTTATTTTATTTTTATTGGGTATTATATTTACACTTCAGATTTTATCCCCTTACCCTATTGCTCCTACCACCCAGGAACACCCTATACCTCCTGCTGCTTCTATGAGGATGTGTCCCCACCTATCCCCCCACTCCCAACTCCCCACCCTTGAGTTCCCCTCCACTCGGCATCTAGCTTTCTTGGGACCAAGGATATCCTCTGCCACCTATACCCAACAGGACCAAAGTCCCCTACATATACAGCCTGAACAATGGGTCCATCCATATGTGCTCCAAGGCTGGTAGTTTAGACCCTGGAAAGCTCTGGTTGGTTGGTATTGTTGCTGTCCTCATGGGGCCTCAAATCCTTTCAGTTCCTTCAGTCTTCTCTCTAACTCCTCCATTGGGAAGCCCTTGATCAGTTCAATGGTTAGCTGTGATCATCCACCTCTGAATATGTCTAGCTCTGGCAGACATCTAAGGAGACAGCTATATCAGCCTCCTGTCACCATGCACTTCCTGACATCCACATCAGCATCGACCTTTGGTGACTACACATGGGATGGATACCCAGGTGGAATGGTCTCCAGACAGCCCCTCCTTCAGTTTCTTTCTTTTTTTTTTTTTTTTTCGAGACAGGGTTTCTCTGTTTAGTCCTGGCTGTCCTGGAACTCACTCTGTAGACCAGGCTGGCCTCGAACTCAGAAATCCGCCTGCCTCTGCCTCCCAAGTGCTGGGATTAAAGGCGTGCGCCACCACCGCCCGGCCTCCTCCTTCAGTTTCCGTCCCACACTTTGTCTCTATATTTGCTCCCTTGAGTATTTTGTTATTCTTTCTAAGAAGGACTAAAACACCCACACTTGGTCTTCCTTCTTCATGAGCTTCATGTGGTCTGTGAGTTGAATTTTGGGTATTTCAACCTTATGGGATAATATCCAATTATCAGTGAGTGAATATCATGTGTGTTCTTTTGTGATTGGGTTACCTCACTCAGGATAATATTTTCTAGTCCCATCCATTTACCTAAGAATTTCTTGAATTCATTGTTTCTAATAGCTGAGTAATACTTCATTGTGTAAATGTACCACATTTTTGTATCCATTCCTCTGTTGAAGGACATCTGGGTTCTGTCCAGCATCTGGCTATTATAAGTAAGGCTGCTATGAACATAGTGGAGCATATGTCCTTGTTATATGTTGGAAAATCTCCTGGGTATATGCCCAGGAGTGGTATAGTGGGGTCCTCGGGTAATGAATGCTATGTCCAATTTTCTGAGGAACCACTAGACTGATTTCCAGAGTGGTTGCACCATCTTGCAATCCCACCAACAATGGAGGAGTGTTCCTTTCTCCACATCCTTGACAGCTCTGTACCCCATTTTTAATATGATTATTTGGTTGTCTGGAGTCTAATTTCTTGAGGTATTTGTATATATTGGGCATTAGCCCTCGATTGGATGTGGGATTGATAAAGATCTTTTCCCAATTGGTTGGTTGCTGTTCTGTCCTATTGACAGTGTCCTTTGCCTTACAAAAACTTTGCAATTTTATGAGGTCCCATTTGTCAATTCTTGATCTTAGAGCATTGGTGTTCTGTTCAGGAACTTTTCCCTTGTGCCCAATATTCAAGGTTTTTTCCCCACCTTCTCTTCTATTAGTTTCAGTGTATTTTGTTTTATGTGGAGGTCCTGTATCCACTTGGATGTGAGCTTTGTAAAAGGAGATAAGAATAGATGGATTTGCATTCTTCTACATGCTGATCTCCAGTTGAACCAGCACCATTTGTTGAAAATGCTGTCCTTTTTCCACTGGACAGTTTTAGCTCCTTTGTCAAAGATCAAGTGACTATAGGTGTGTGGTTCATTTCTGGGTCTTCAATTCTATTTCATTGATCTTCTGGCCTCTCTCTGTCCCAGTATCACGCAATTTTTTAAATCACCGTTTCTCTGTAGTACAGAATGAGGTCAGAAATGGTGATTCCTCCAGAAATTCTTTAATTGTTGAGAATAATTTTTGCTATCTTGGGTTATTTGAAAATTTGAGAATTTCTCTTTCTGTGTGAAGGATTGAGTTGGGATTTTACTGGAGATTGCATTGAATCTGTTGATTGCTATTGGCAAGATGGACATTTTTACTATATTAATCCTGCCAATCCATGAGCATGGGAAATCCTTCCATCTTCTGAGACCTTCTTTGATCTCTTTCTTTAGAGACTTGAAGTTCTTGTCATATAGATCTTTCACTTGCTTGCTTAGATTCACATCAAGGTATTTTATATTACTTGTGACTATTGTGAAGGGTGTCATTTCTCTAATTTCTTTTTCAGCCTATTTATCCTTTGAGTAGAGGAAGGCTACTGATTTGTTTGAGTTGATTTTATAACCAGCCATGTTGCTGAAGTATTTTAATCAGGTTTAGGAGTTCTCTGGTAGACGTTTTGAGGTCAATTAAATATACTATCATATCATCTGCTAATAATGATATTTGGAGTTCTTGCTTTCCTATTTGTATCCCTTTGACTTCTTTTTGTTGTCCAATTGCACTAGCTAAGACTTCCAGTACTATATTGAATAGTGGGGAGCCTTGTCTACTCCCCGATCTTAGTAGGAATGCTTCAAGTTTCTATTTAGTTTGATATTGGTTACTGGCTTGCTGTATATTGCTTTTACTATGTTTAGGTATGGGCCTTGAAATCCTGATCTTTCTAAGTCTTTTACCATGAAGGAATGTTGAATTTTGTCAAATGCTTTTTCAGCATCTAGTGAGATGATCATGTGTTTTTTTTCTTTTAGTTTGTTTATATAATAGGTTACATCGATGGATTTCTGAATATTAAACCATCCCTTCATTCCTGGGATAAAGCCTACTCGATCATGATGGATGATTGTTTTGATGTGTTCTTGGATTCAGTTTGCCAGAATTTTATTGAGAATTTTTGCATCAATATTCATAAGAGAGGTTGGTCTGGAGTTCTCTTTCTTTGTTGGGTCTTTGTGGGGTTTAGGTATGAGAGTCATTGTAGCTTCATAGAATGAATTGGGTATTATTCCTTCTGTTTCTATTCTATGGAATAGTTTGAAGAGAATTGGTATTAGGTCTTCCTGGAAGGTCTGATAGAATTCTGCACTAAAACCATCTGGTCCTGGAATTTTATTTTATGGGGAGACTGTTAATGACTGATGCTGTTTCTTTAGGGGTTATGGAACTGTTTAGGTGGTTAATTTGCTCCTGATTTAACATTGTTACCTGGTATCTGTCTAGAAAATTGTCCATTTCATCCAGCTTTTCAAGTTTTGTTGTATAGGCTTTTGTAGTAGGATCTGATTTTTTTTTTTTTTATAATTTCCTCAGTTTTTGTTGCTATGTCTCCCTTTTTCAGTTCTGATTTTATTAATTTGGATACTGTCTCTGTTACTTCTGGTTAGTCTGGCTAAGGGTTTATCTATCTTGTTGATTTTTCTCAAAGAACCAGCTCCTGGTTTTGTTGACATTTTGTATAGTTTTTTCTGAATTCCTGGATGCCTTTAATTTCTTTCTTTATGTCTTCCCTGACCAAATTATCACTGAATAGAGTTTTTTCAGCTTCCATAAATATGTGGGTTTTCTGTTATTTTTGTCATTTTTGAAGATGAGCTATAGGCCATGATAGGATGGATAGGATTATGTCAATATTCTTGTATTTATTTAGGCTTATTTTGTGACCGATTATATGGTGAGTTTTTGAGAAGGTACCATGAGTTCTGAGAAGAAGGTGAAATGTTCTGTAGATATCTCTTAAATCTATTTGATTCATAACCTCTATTAGTTTTATTGTGTCTCTATTTAGCTTTTGTTTCATTCATCTGTTCATTAGTGAGAGTGGGGAGTTGAAATCTCCCACTATTATTGTGTGGTGTTCAGTATATGTTTTAAGCTTTAGTAAAGTTTCTTTTTTTTTAATGTGGGTGCCCTTCCATTTGGCACATAGATCTTCAGAATTGAGAGTTTCTTTTGGTAATGTTTTCCTTTGATGACTATGAAGTGTCCTTTCTCATCTTGCTTGATAACTTTTGGTTGAAAATTTATTTTATTGAATATTAGGATGGCAATTCCAGTTTGTTTCTTGGGACCATTTGCTTGGAAGACTTTTTCCTGCCTTTTACTGTAAGGTAGTGTCTGTCTTTGTAATTGAAATGTGTTTCTTGTATGCAGCAAAATCCTGTATTCCTTTTTCATACTCAGTTTGTTGGCTTATGTCTTTTTCTAGGTGAGTTGAGTCCACTAATATTGAGAGATAGTAAAGACAGATGATTGTTAGTTCATGTTATGATTGTTTTTATAGGTGGCATTATGTGCATGTGATTCTCTCCTTTTGGCTTTGTTGTGAGATGATTAATATTTTGTTTTTTCTTTGATGTAGGTACCCTCCTTATGTTGGAGTTTTCCTTAGAATCCTCTGTAAGGATGGGTTGGTAGCTAGATACTGTTTGAATTTGGTTTTGTCCTGAAATATTTTGGTTTCTCCATTTACATTGATTGATAATTTTGCTTGGTATAGTAGCCTCGGCTGGCGTTTGTGGTCTCTTAGGATCTGCATGACCTCTGTCCAGGCTCTTTCGGCTTTTTGTGTCTCTGTTGAGAAGTCTGCTGTAATTCTTATAGGTCTGCCTTTATAAGGTATATAACCCTTCCCCTTGCAGCTTTTAATACTCTGTCTTTGTTCTATGTATTCAGTGTTTTGATTATTATGTGATGAGAGTATTTTCTTTTTTGATCCAATTTATTTGGTGTTCTATAGGCTTCTTGTACATTTATGGCCTTATCTTTCTTTAGGTTGAGAAAGTTTTCTTCTATGACTTTATTGAAGATGTTTTTTGGGTCCTTTGAGCTGGGCATCTTCCCTCTCCTTAATTCCTATTGTTCTTAGATTTGGTCTTTTCATTGTATCCTGGATTTCCTGGATGTTTTGAGTTAGGATTGTTTTTTTCTTGGACAGTTGTGTCAATATTTTCTAAAATATCTTCTACATCTGAGATTTTCTCTTCTATCTCTTGTATTCTGTTGGTGATGCTCACATCTGTAATTCCTGACCTCTTTCCTAGGTTTTTCATTTCAAAGGTTGCCTCCATTTGTGTTTTCTTTATTGTTTCTACTTCCACTTTTAGGTCTTGGGCCACTTTGTTCAATTCCTTTGCCTGATTGTGTTTTCCTGTATTTCTTTAAGGGATTTATTTTTTCCTCTTTAAGTGCTTCTACCAATTTCCTGTGTTTTCCTGTATTTCTTTCTGTGAGTTATTTATATCCTCCTTAAATGACTCTATTATCTTCATAAGATAGTATTTTTTGATCTGCTGCCTGATTTTCAGGTGTGTTGTTGTATCCAGGGCTTGCTGTGGTGGAAGAACTGGGTACTGATGAAGCCAAAGTATACTGGCTTCTGTTGCTTATGGTCTTGTGCTTGCCTCTCACCATCTGGTTATCCCTTGTGTTTGTTAATCTGGGAATCTCTGTCTGGAGCCTGCCTCTTGTGTCCCTGGGTTCCTTCAGGTCTCCTGGTAGGCCTGTAGCCCTAGCTGTGTCCCTGGATCTGGCAAACCTCCAGTGGGGTTTTCAGAGGGGTGTATATGCTGGTGACCTGTCGATCTGATTGCAGTGGCTCTTCTTGGAGACCTTCAGACTGTGGAGTTTTTGAAGGGGCAGAGAAGCTGCTGATCTGTTGCCCTGGCTGCAGCAGATCTTCTGGGAGACCTTCAGACTGTTAGGTCTTCAGAGGAGCAGTCAAGCTGTTGCCCTGTGTGTAGCTGTTCTCCCGGGAGATCTTTGGACTGTGGGGTCTGTTGCCCTGTGTGCAGCAGAACTCCAGGAAGGCTTTCAGATTGTTGGGTCAGTTGACCTGCATGCAGCAGAGCACCTGGGATGCCTTCAGCCTGTGTTGTCATTTGCCCTGCATGCAGTGGAACTCTTGCGATGCCTTCAGGCTGTGCTATCTTCAGGGAAACAGATAGACTAGCAGTCTGCCTTGGCACTAGGTGTTGGCCAGAAGGCTACATTTTGGATTTTAATTACCACAAAGGACAGGGAGAGCCTTGGAATCATATTTCTCTGTCTTCTCCTTTTTCCTTAATGGGACATGATTGATGGTATGGTTTTAATTTGAAGTCCAGGGCTGGAAAGTTAGCTCAGCAGTTAAAAGTATTCGATGCTCTTATAGAGGATCCAGGTTTGATTCCAGCACCCACATCGTAGCTCACAACCATTTTTATCTCTAGTTTGGGAGTTGTGACATTCTTTTCTTTCTCTGAAAGCATCATTATGTTTGTGGTACACTTACATACATGCAATGAAACAAAAATACAGATAAGAAATCTAATGCTTATCTTTTAAATATGAAGTGTAAGTATTTATTATTCACAAAGAACAAAAAAAGGAACAAGAAGAAGGATAGGAGAGATAGGTAAAGAAGGAGGGGGGAAAGGAGAGAAGGTAGGTTCTTCTGTGTGTGTTTTTTCCTGCAGAAATTTTGTCTTGGTTTATGTCTTTTAGCTAATGGATATGCATGTTTTCCTTTCATGTATGTATGTGGACTATCCATGCCTGCAGAAGTCAGAGGATTTTGAACACCAGCCCTGTGTCCTCTGGAAGAGCAGCAAATGCTCTTAACCAATGATCCATCTTTCTAGCCTTTCTGCTGAGAATTTTATACAATGATTGTAAAGTAAACATTAAAGAATAGCTTTGCATATGGCATATTCTTAATATGCCATATTAAAATACAGTGTTTCTATAAAATACTGTAATTTAGTTGTAGCTGAAGTTTGGAAAATGTTCTGAGGCTATGAAAATCATTTTAAATAGCCAGATGAAACCCTTGTTAGTTATGATCACACTTGCTTAATCAACATTAACTGTTTTCTTCTATATTATATTTTCTCTATATTATCTTCAGATCCCAACTATGCGTTTAAAGCTTCAGATGTAGAAAAGACTGTGTTAGTACCTGGCCATAGTAGCTTCTTGATCACAGAAATTAAGGATCAATGGACTGCTTCAGCCTTGGCTACTATGCCTAAAACAATAAAATCAACATTGAACTTTTCAGAAGGCTCTTGGTTCATATTCAACTTTGGCACAGTTGGAGGACAGGCTTGGACCATAACCTCAAAACCATGTAATTATTGGATTCAAGAAGATAGTCATGATTTTATGTCTCTTAATCTTGTGAAGTATATTGATGTGGGAAACAAAATAGATTATAAATTTAAGTTTATTCCAAAGTCAAAAGGTAAGCTTGCTTTTATTGAAAAAAAAATCCATGTTTCTTTTCTTAAGTATAAAACACATTCTGATATTCAATTTGGCTTTCCTGATTGCTAGTCTTCTACTACTAACAGGTTGTTCTAATTATGGTTATATTCTAAGCTCTATATTGAATATTTTATAGACATTTTTAATGTTTATAATCACCCTAAAATCTAGACAATAATCACAACAAAGGAAGAAAATGTGGAAATAAAGGTAAATTCATAGTAAACACTTTAGTCATATTTTAGCATAGATTTTTTTTTGTCTTTCTAAAAGGAAGCTTTAATTTCTTTGTTACAGCATTATATATCTTATGTATTTTTAAAGAACATGTTTATTTTTATTTTGTGTCTATGAGTGTCTTGCCTGCATGTATCTGCACCATGTGTCTGACTTCGGTGTCCATAAGGGGGTTCCAGATCCCCTAAAATACATGTCGTAAGCTACCATGTGAGTGTTGGGAATCAAACCAAGTTCCTCTGCAAAAATGTCAAGTTCCCTTAACCACTGAGCACTCAATCTCTCCAGCCCCTATTTCAGGTATTTAATTCAAGCCAAACATTTTTTACACAAAATAAACTGTATCTTTGATTTTCACATAATTATTTTAAAACCTGTGAAGCTATGCTGGGAAGATGGCTCAGCAAGTTAGGACACTTTCCACCAACACTGCCACCAGAGAACCATAGTCAAAATAGTGGAGGAGAAGAATTAAGAACCAAGTCCCACAAATGGTCCTCTGACCTTCCCAAGAACACCATCTTATGTGCAGACCTGCATTCATATGCAGACACAAACACACACACTCTCACGCACACACATATATGCACGCACACACACACTCACAAGTGCACAGAAACACACGTGCAAATGCATTTTTAAGTAAACAAATAAATTTTAAAATAAGTAAAACTACAGCAATAATAAAATACCTGTGAGATGTGAGGGCTGATGAGAAGGCTCAGTGGGTGGAAGTAGTTGCCATGCAACTCCAATGACCCATGCTTGGCCGCTGGATTCCACAGCTGAGAGAGAGAATTAACTCCCAAAAGTGACTCTCTCTGGCCTGCACATGCCCACCATGGCTTTCATATACGCACACGTGAACACACACATATTGTATACGCACAACAATAATGAATTAGTAAATAATCATAAGAAGTTTAAGTATGTGAAAACAACACTTCCACGTTGTGAGGTTTCTCTGAAGTAATGGGATGTAATGAGCCATTAGAAATATTAGCTAGGAAAGGACCAGGTCCTGGGACAACTATAGGCAGTATGGCAAGGTAGCAATTGAAAAGAGGAAGGCATAGATTGTGTACATTTAAAGACATAGATTGTAGATGAGAGCAGTGGGAGAACTCACAGCAGGGCTGTCTTGAGCTTGATGAATCATCAATAAGAAGTACTTGTTTGAGGTTGCCAGACTTTTTTTCTGGTTGGAGTTAATAGGATAGAAATTGTATACATAGGCAAGACAGTGGTACTGCTATGACCATTGTGAGATTATATATATATATATATATATATATACACACACACACACACACACACACACACACATACATACATACACACTTTAGAGTACTGACATGTATTAGGTTTCAATAGAGGATGAGTTGGAGCAGGAGAAATAATCAAGCAATTTCAGTTAAGTGTAGTCTAGTTGCTTATTCAATGCTGCGAGTACATATTGGTTCTAAGTTCTCACTGTTCACAAAGCCAGAAGAGACAAACCAGGTCCTGTGAGATGATTGCTCCTGCTTATGTGCGCAGCTCATATTATTCCCACTTCAGGTTTAGGGCAATAATGCGGAACGGAGTTCTGACCAGCATGTGGAAAGACTGGGAGAAAATGCCTCAGTTCCTCTTACTTTACATCTTCATTTTTGAAAAGGCCTGAGATACGTTAGATACTGTGGGATTTCAGGCCTCCTGCTCATAATAATGAGCTCAGGTGATTCAGTGAGAGACTCTTGCTAACCCAAACAAAGTGGCGGGTGCCCCACTGAGCATGAAACATCCATTCTATAGCCTCAAGTACAAGTCCTTTCTCCCTCTTCCCCACTGATTGGATTTTACAGAAGGTACAGTCCTTCCCATCTGACATCTCAACTTCATCACCCGTTGTGCACCACTCCTCTCATTATCTCTGGAATTTATTCCCACATCCTGTTGTGCAAATGTTCAGTCTTGGACATCAGCTATTGTGAATGTTGCCTTGTGATATAACTGTGCCAGTATCCGCTTTAGTCATGTCCCAGACCATGGCCTCTCTTAATATGTGCATTTAGTCACATAGTAGGGTGTCTGAATTGTTTTGATTTTATTAACCTTTGTTTTGGTTGTGTTTGTGAGGCTATATGTTTACATACATAGACCACAGTGCCTGTGTGGAGATCAGAGCACAACTTTTGGGAGTAATGTCTTTCTGTCTAAACTATGAGTCCCCAGAATGGGACTCAGGCCATCTGAATTGTAAAGAGCAAATGTATTTACCCTAACCCTGTATTTTTCACTAGAGATAAGCATTAACTTTGAAAGAAGGGTAGCCAAAAAGCAGACAAGCAGGAGTAAGCCTTTGGGATGAGAGACACAACATCTGATGTTTCTCTGAAACCCTAAGGCATCTGTGTATGGAAAATGGAGCATCATATTTTATCTATAGGATTGCTACTTTGTTTATGGATACTCTTTGGACAACTAATATGTGCATGCAAAGTTAAGCAGGTGTCTGGCCCAAAGTAAAGGACAGATCTGAAATGTAGGTGGGAGTGCCAGGCTTTTGTCTTCCTAGTTTCCAAGTGTACTTTAATAGAAGTCGATGGTTTTTTTTTTTTTTTTTTTTTTTTTTTTTTTTTTTTAACAAAAGAAGTTTCTAGGTCCCTGTTCTGGAATGTCTACACAGAGATGTCAAACTTCTCATCCCACTTAAGTCACTCTTCAGACATCTGCAAGTTCAAGTAAAGAGTCAATGCTTTTCACAAAGCTTTCACAGCTCTATGAAGGAGCATGCACAACTGTTACTGCCTACACTGCGGCAGAGTCTTATCTACAGAAATTCAAATGTAAAGATATTAACATATGAAATCCAAACTTCACAATGTTTTAATCTCTATGGGTAACACACATCTATTTAGAGATAAGGGGCCCAGAGTTTCTTTATCTTCTGTACCCTGCCTGTCACTAACTGCCTTAGATTTGCCTCTATGTGGGTACAAGTCTAATCAACAATGGCAGGAGATGCCAGTGTGAAGAAAAGGCTTTCTTCTTCCAGCAAGTAAGAATCCAGTCGAAATAATTTCCTAAGCAATGTCTCTGCAGAAAACGAAAGAAGAAAAAGTTCTTACTGAGAAAAATTATACATCCTTCACCTAGGACTGTTTTACGGAGGGGGACATTTTTGAGCAAGCTCAGTTCAAGTCCAAGGTCATGCATTGTTCATAACTGGATGTGGCAGTTAGAAATGCCACAGGGCAGAAAACATAGTGTTACAATGAGCAAAGTTTACCCTAGCTTACCTAAAAAGAGTGAGTCAGAGAGACTGGGCTGTTGTTTCTGCTTCCTTCAATTTCTCTGGAGGAGATTATCACAAAACAGTACATATCGATGCAAATCTTTGAAAGGAGCACTTGGCTCACATGGCTATTGCAGAGAACTGAGTTCAAGGATACTAATAGTTGTTTAACAGGCATCAGCTTCCTCAGCTCCATAGTTGTAGGTAATTGTACCTACAAGTACCTGCCTCATCAGAAACATAAGCAGTAGTACCCAAGCAACCTTGCTATCCATCTGAGAACCAGGGTAAGCAAGGAGGAGTGAAAGAGAAAAAGTATTTTCTGAGGAAAACATCTCTGAAGGTAAATTTTTCTAAGAACTATTAAAATTGCCAATCATTATTTAGTTGTGTTTATAATTTTCATTATGTAATGTTAACTGTTGGCACTGATTCCATAGGTTTAACAACATATCCTATCCCTTCAGTCTCTATGCTGGTTGGAAACCCAGCATTGGTGGAAGTTAAGACACAAGGTACCTTTGACCTCAATGATAATTATTATCTGAATGTTCACATAGCTGGCAAATTTTTTCAAAAAGTAAGTGTTTTTTATCATTTTTATGACAAAACAGTTTATTAGATATAGAAAATGTTGACTTAGAGCTATGAAAGAGAAACTTAATCCTTCCATTCATCATAAGTAAGCATATTTAACATGTGTGGTATTTTATAAGGCAGGGTGGAGATTATGATAAAAGAAATATGTGATCTGGTCAGAAATACTACATACCTTTAATTCCAGCATACTGGGGACAGGAGCAGACAGATATATGAGAGTCTGTGCCCAGCCAGATCTACAGACTGAGTTCCAGGCCATGCAAGGCTACATAGTAAAAAAAATTTAAAATAATAAAAAATAAAATACTTTTATGTTTTTACATTTTTAAACCTCTTTTCTAAGTTAACTTTTGTGTTCTTTAATTGTTAATCATAATTTCTACTTCCCCCCTTTTCCCCCACCCTCTGCCCCTTATTGTTTCATATTTTACCTTAATATTTCAAACTTCAACTCTCACTCTATATTATTTTTGGTCATTTTATTTTATATGATTATTGATAGTATAGTACTTGGCCTTAATTGATATATTTTATTATATTTTTATATCTGATTTAGTTTGATGATGCTACTGTCAGTTTGGTTCTTCCTCCTTAAGTAATGCTAAGTTTCTAATAGTCAGCTTTCACTACCAACTTGATATAATCTACAATCACCTGAGAAAGGGGTCTCAATGAACTTTGTCTAGACTAAGCTGACCCGTAAGCATGCCTAAGAAAAATGATTTTAGTTAGGTTGACAGAGGAAACAATACCCACTCTGGATAGAGCCCCAGCATTTCATGGGATGGACAGTGGACTGAATGAAAATGTACGATGTGAGCACTAAGCTGGGGGTGTTCATTCATTGCTCTCTCCTTTTCTTTTTTTTTTCTTGGGTATTTTCTTTATTTCTAATATTATCCCTTTTCCTGCCCCCTGAAACCCCTTATCCCATTCCCCCTCACCTGCTGCTATGAGGGTGTTACCCACCCACTCACAATTCCCTGACCTCAAATTCCCCTACACTGGCGCATCCAGCCTTCACAGCACCAAGGGCCTCTCCTCCCTTTGATGCCCAACAAGGCCTTGCTCTGCTACATATGTGGCTGGAGCTATGGGTCCCTCCATGTGTACTCCTTGGTTGATGGTTTACTCCCTGGGACCTCTGGGGTGTCTGGTTGGTTGATATTATTGTTCTTAAGGGGTTGCAAACCCCTTCACTTCCCTCAGTCCTTTCTCTAACTCCTCCATTGGGGACCCCATGCTCAGTCCAGTGGTTGCCTGTGAGCATCCCCTCTGTATTTGTCAGGATCTGGCAGAGCCTCTCAGGAGACAGCTATATCAGGCTCCTGTCAGCATGCACTTATTGCATCCACAATAGTGTCTGGGTTTGGTGACTGTGTATGGGATGGGTACCCAGGTGGTGCAGTCTCTGGATGGCCTTTCCTTCAGTCTCTGCTCCACATTTTGTCTACGTATTTGATCCTGTGAGTATTTTGTTCCCCTTTCTAAGAGGGACCAAAGCACCCACACTTTGGTCTTCCCAGGGTTATATCCCAGCATCATATATACCAGGTATGTTAATGCACACGTATAGTCCCAGTACTTGGAAGGTCAAGGAAAGAGAAAAGAACCAACTCATGCAAGTTGTCCTATGAACTACACAACATACACACACACACATACACACACTCACGCACACACACACATACACCAGTGTAAGAAAGAATAAGAAAAAGCAAACAAAACAAATAAACAAAAGATAAGACTATTTGTATTAAGAATTTTGAATACCTGATTTGATGTTTTGTATCTCTCTACTTGTCATTTATTCTTTTCCTTTGGCTAGCTTGCTATATGCTTAATAAACTCATCCATTCATAACCAAAAATATAGCTATCATAGGTCATTCTCTGGATCTTTAAAAACAATGTAGTTTGGATGTTCTAAATCTCATTTTTGGCTCTTTCCAGGGTTTCACAACACTAACACTGAATGTTTGGGAGGGATCAGGTTCATGCATGACTACTGCACTTCTGTTAACCATAAAGAGCAGCTGCAGTTACCTCAAGACTATGAAACACACTCCTGGCAGAAACATACCACCTAAAGACTGGATTAGTGGAGTTCACAAGGACAGTCATGGTTTCAATATGATCAAAACTCTGCCGGTAAGAAATCTAGCTATAGCACCTTTAAGAGGACAAGTGATATATGTGTCCCAGGCGCATCTATGGCCAATCTGTGTTATCATTTCTGGTTTAGTGGCTCTAGCATTTCCATCATTTTTCAAATCCTGTGTCATTTTGAGAACCTGATGGTGATAATTCATTTCTAAACTGTGAAACCTTTCTGAAATAACTGTTTTTTCACTATCTTTTCTCATGACCAGTAATTATTAATAGGATGAGGGTATAACTGTGGGCATCTGTAATACATGCAGCTATTTTGGCTTAAAATGACTAGTTTCATGCTAATATATCTGACTGATTCTAATTCTCTTTGGGTATGGATGTTTTGATTGTTTTTCCTTAAAAAAGTCTCAAAATAATAAACTTGAAGATTCAATTCTCTTGAGAACAGTCCCATTTCAATATATAATTTTTGCTTTCATTTCATAGTATCTGTAAGTCTTTCAATGTTGTGTTTGTATGTATGGGAATGGCCAGCACACACATGTGGAAGTATGTATGCAGGTATGTGTGTGCAGGTGTGCTTGCCTATGCCGGCTTATGTATATGACAGTAGTTAACAATACAATGTCTTCCTCAATAGTTTCTCTGCCTTATACCTAAAGCAAGGTTTCTCATTGAGCCTAGATGTCATCAATTTCCTTAGATTGGCCAACAGTTACCAGGAATGGCCTCTTCTGCCCCCAGCATTGGGCTTATGGGTTAGTAATACCACAGTTGGTTGCACTTGGGTACCAAGATCCAAATGTGGGCAGGTGCTCACACTTGAGTGGCAGACACTACCTAACAATTGAGACATCTGCTCAGCCATCTATTTAGTTATGGTGGTTTTTTTATGTGGGGAAGATACTAGTGCTCCACGGCTAATGGTTCTTCATCAGCCAAGGGGACCAGATAACTCAATGGGATTTGGTACACAAAGAAAGATCCGTCAAGCTGATATCACTGACTAACCCCAACCACAAAGCACATCAGTAATCCACTATGGTCAAGTGGGGGGCATTCTGGTGAAGGGTTCCAAATAACTTCCTCTTCATCCCTCCCAAAATCTGGAATACTTATTCTATTGAGCTATTACACCAGTTTTAACACCTTCCTCGTGTTATGTTTAAAGAAAAAATAAATACATATAAGAAACCATTTTAAAATTATGCACAGTTGCAGCCTGAAAACCATAAGGTGGTGCCTTATAGTGTCAATTTAGAAACTTTATTTGGTGCATTTAACATAACTGGTAATTGCAAATTCCACTTGGCCTGTGTAAGTGAACAAAACAGACTGTTACTTTGTTGGCCCTATGGAATTCTGCATTCTAGTCCGTATATACTCTACCTTCATGACTTAACACTCTGTTGCATTCTTTTCCTTTTCATTATGCTTTAATCTTGAGGACCATATGGAGGTACAATATATTACCTTTAAAAATTGCAAGAATTTATATAGAAAACGATTTTCTTAAGTTGATGGCCAAATGTTAAAATGATATCATTTATAATCTGTCACAATCCACTTAATGAAGTTTGATTACATTTCAGTGAAAATTATCTTCCAGAGTAAGTTTTTGTTTTCTTCCTGGTATAGGGAGTAAATCACTTTACTACAATTAGTATACATGGTGCAGAATTTCATGCAAATGAAGTGTGCCAGCAGTGTGATACTTTAAAAATATTTAAACAAAAGAAGAATGTACAAAATTGCTGCGGCTTAGCTCACTGCAGCTTCTAGGACCCAGTTTCCTTTACTGATTTAAAAATGAAGTGAAAAAAATAATAAAAAAGTTGAGCCATAGAAAATCCTAAAAATTAGCTGATGTACTACATTTAGGTCTATGACAGAAACCAAATAATCAAAACTTGAAACTGTGTTCTAAGTGCACCACTGAGACTCTTCTCTAAAAATGCTTAGACAAACCCTGAATTAACTTTATGAAAGTTAAGTACTAAAAGTCATTTTCACCTCCTTATAAAATCCAAATTACATCATTACAGAGTCAGGTTTTGAAGTTACAGAAACTGAGTGGGAGAGAAAGTCAAGTGGTGAAATATATTTTAGTACCTGCAGCTAAAAAGTATTTGCACAGAACAGTTGTCTAGAAAAAAACAAAACATGTATGCAATGGTGAATAATAACACATAGCCCTCCTCCTTTCCTTAATCTCTTGCAGATAAACTACAGACCTCCATCTCATATGGGAATTTCTATTCCACTCACAGATAATTTTTATCATGCAGACCCTAGCAAACCCATACCTAGAAATCTATTTCACAGGTCAAAGGTGAGTAATTTGCCTATAAATGAACTACTGCAGTGCTTGATTCATATTTTAAAAAATCACTGTCCTCATTTAGATAGGTTAGCTGATAAGGGTACTTGCCATCAAGCCTGAATCTCAGACTGACCCCTAGGAAGTAGTAGTACAAGGAAAGAATTGCCTCCAGCTAGATTACTCTGGACTCTATCCACACACCATAACAAACTCAACACACACACTAACACACACACAGGCACATGCAAGTGCATCATACACCTGTGCTCATGTGCATATACACAAACATTCCATATATATTTAACACATGCATACATACATACTTACAATTTTTAAAGAGAAACCCTTTATACTGTAGATGGACACCGTTGTAGGACTGAGTGAGATACTTCAACTATTTTTCATATTTCTTAAGGACTTATGCTGCCCCCTTTTCAGCCACTGCTTTGTCACTTTCAGCTACTCTCAGACACTACTTTCCAGCCAAGAAGTCTCAATGGACCCTCTCCTTGACTTCTCAGCTCCCAAATACATCTCAAAGGAGACACATAGACAAAAAGCACTGTGCTTTCAAAGGGGAGAAGAACTTACAACTGTCTCATGTCTTCAGCAATTCCTTGTGCTAGCACAGGCACATTTAAACTCCTGCTATATCATGCCTAGAAGATAGGCTGGCTCCTTGGAACTGGACAGCCACCTCTCTGGAGGTTAGAGAAGCATGATGGAACAGAGAGAAATGTTAGAGTTCAGAGAAAAAGTTACTTGGTGGTGAACCTCTAGTGTCTGATGTACAAACAGACATAGGCATACACTACATCAAATTGGCATTTATTTTGCTGAGAACTATTCAGTGTCTTCCAATTACTTTCAAAGTAAAAGTGTAGATTTGACATCATACAGGTATGACATCATCATTCTTGTCAGTGAGAGACAGAAAGACAAAGCCTGATGAGTTTCCCCTTAGGGACCTCCAGTAACTAGAGTTGGAATCTTGAATATGCCACAGAAGAGAATTCCAGGCCGAGGCAGACCCAAGAAGAGCTCAGTTTGGACAGTAAAGTCAAGGAAGGCATTGGTATATACCTTACACTTAAGCATTGTTAAGCACTATTGTTCAGACACAGGGACCTTAAGTGTCATATCATTTCTGAAACATGTGAAACCACATTGCTAAAGGACACAATTTACAACCCTGTCAAAGATGAAGTAAAAATAGCCTTAAGCAAAGTTTTTAAAAGAGGCTTTTAAAAAAGCTTGTTGTACTTGTTGGTTTATCTCCCTTAAGTATTTCCTTTTGTCCAATGTGTTGGGAACAACATTCCAGAATGCTAAAGACAAGGGAAGATAATTCTCTGTGAGGTGTAAAGCCAAGGCCTTGACCAGTCTGGCTGGTCAAAGGAGAATTTCCTTTGTAAATGAGATGTTCACTGGTTGGTGCAGTTCATTGTTCAAATTCAAGGGTGAGAATGAAGTGCTAATATAGTTAAACTCAAAAGTCACATGACTTCTGGTCCTAAGCCCACACAGCTGACTGTTCCTCTATTCTGCTGTGACAGATCATGCAGAAAAAGGATTATTGCCTCGGTTCCAAATCCAAGTCGTAGTTTCAGTTTGTCAGATGTGTTGAAGTTCTAGACACTAAGCCAAACAGAAATCCATATTAGGTTCTGGGATGAGAGATCTCCCCTTCTCCTTGCCTTTTCATCATTCTTCAAAGTGACAAACCCAAGCTCACTTATCCTAAATCATGTTGGCCTCTTTTCTGTTTCTCTGATATGTTTCCACCTCACACCTTTGCAGCTACAAGAATCCCCCTCCATCTTCTGTCATATGTCATACCTCATTGTGACCTATGTCAGGGTTTTGCTTTAATACCCAGCTCAGAGTGAGGCCT
This sequence comes from Arvicanthis niloticus, assembly GCF_011762505.2. Taxonomy (NCBI): domain Eukaryota; kingdom Metazoa; phylum Chordata; class Mammalia; order Rodentia; family Muridae; genus Arvicanthis; species Arvicanthis niloticus. The sequence goes on along the minus strand of NC_133430.1, from coordinate 16,942,835 downwards.
TCCTTGACCAAACCCTGAGGAATGGTAGCCCCACCTCTACCATCCATGACTCCCTGTTCCTGTGTTCTCCAGACCAGGAGTTACTACTCTAACACTTTACTCATTAGTTTTATTTTTGTGTCCTTCTGTCCTCACAAGAAAGTAAGCTCATAAAACAAGGCTGATTTCTTTCTGGTTTGCTTTGTATTTCCTAATACAAATGGTCAAACCAAGGCCTAGGACATGCTAGTGGAGGGTTTTGTTTGTTTTGACCTATTCCTACGATATCCCACATAGCCCAGACAGCATCTGACAAGGGAGTGTTCAGAAACTGTTGAATGAGTATATATCATGATGTCACATATATATGTAATCTCAGCAATTAAGCCCAAGCCAGGAGCATCAGAAGTTTGAGGACAGCTTGTGTAACACAGTAAGCTGAAACCTCAGATAGACACTGCCTCAAAAGAGAGAAAGAGGGAGAGAGTATGTACAAACTAATAATATATACTATATGCATGTTCTTATACACACAAAATATTCCTAGGATTTAAGGGCAAGAATTTTTGCTCCAAACAGTGAGCCACTAAGACACTGAGTTCTCCAACTACATTTTCTTTCAAAGATAAAAACCTGTCTTCTTACTATGCCAAGTCCCTCCATTGACCTAAGATATTTTTACTTAGATACCCTTACTTTCCTTTGATTGCCCCTGTTGCTTTATACCCTGGACCATCTGCCTTTAGACCATACTCACTGTAGTGGGTTGGAGATTGGGTGGCAGGGAATCAATGGCTCAGACTCCAGTAGCAGGTGAGAACTCCACAGCAAGCTCATGAGAATGCTGCTGAAATCTCCCAGAGCACCCTTTATACCCTCAGCCCATGTCCCATTGGTCCCAAGCAAGCTTGTCTTCCAAGTGGCAATTCTGGATTGGCTGTCATTGTGTCACGAATCTTTAGGCCCTCAGGCAATTTTCAAATTGACCCTCATGAGGAATTTGCCTCTAAGGTTACATGTCCCAATCCTCCTAACATCTCCCCACCATGATTTCCCCGAGTGTTAAATAGGAAATAAACCTAAATCATATCAATTAATTAAGAGGAAGATTTGATCATTTGCTTTATTTTGTTTTGTATTGTTGAGCAAGGTCTTAACTGTATAATCCAGGTTAGCACATACTTGCTATATAGTCCAAGCTGACCTGAAACTACTGATCATCTCAACTCAAAGTGCTGAGTTTGCTGACAAGTGTCACCACATCTGCCCCCTAAGAGGGTTTTGAATACAGGGTTTGTGGCATATGACAGTCATAAATTTCAGCATTTCTAGTGTTATCAGACACGGATTACCATTCTTTAAGGTTATATCCCTGCTCATGACAAATGGTATCTCTATGGGCTTGCACACTAGTCAGAGAAACTCACTGTGAAAGGAAAAGTCAGAAGAAGGAAGTTGTGTCTTTTTGTGCAATGTTTATGAATAAAATGTCTGTGTGTAACCTGAAAGAATTATGCAGGAATATTGTTACATTACAGCTTTCATAATGTCATCTCCTGGGCAAGTACTCTATGCAGATCTATACCCTCAATACCTCTTATTTTGTCATTAATGAATTTTCTTCTTTAAACTTCTGGAAACTTCATTATTCAAAGAATAAACGTTTCCTAAACACTTATTTTGGGAAAACTACAAATTATAAAAACAAGTCAACCTTTGTTGCTTCTGTCTACAGGAAACTGGTAAATACAAACAGTGTGCTAATGTTACCAATCGGGCAATGTGCAACTGCTCAGAATATCAAAAGGTTGCAGATAATGTTGCTTTCTCAGATTGCAAAGAAAAGGTAAGGCAATTTGGATTTACCTCATGATGGAGTGGTTTCTTATTCCTGTGAATGGAAATAGGCCTTTTAATTAGAAATGAAAACTCAAACATGGGGGCTGGAGGGATGGCTGAGTGGATAAGAGTACTTGCTGCTTTTGCCAAAGACTCAGGTTACATCTAGCTTACAACCTTCTGTAACTCCAGTTCTTGAGATCTGATGCCCTCTTCTGGCTTCCACTGGCAGTATATGGACTCAGCTTAGAGACAACCATGCAGGCAAAACTCCATATACATAAAAACAAATCTTAAAAAAATAAAATCTCACATGTGGAAGTAATGTCTATTATGACTTAGAACTAAATATGACACCACTAAAAAGATCTGACTTTTGTACATGGGAGAGTTAGTTATCAAAACTTATCTCTGATGTAAAACAAAATTATCTGCTCTGAACTCTCCATTTCATGTGACACATATACACGTGTGTCAACACTCACAGAATTAACAATAATAATAAATTTAACTTAATCTAATTATTTTTTTACTGGATATTTTATATATTTACATTTCAAATGTCATCCCCTTTCCTGGTTTCCCCAGCAGAACCCCCTTATCCCATCCCCACTCCTCCTGTTCCTATGAAGCTGCTCTCTCACCCACACACCCATTCCTACCTCACCAGCCTGGCATTCCACTACAATGGTGAATGGAGCCTTCACTGGACCAAGGGCCTCTCCTCCCATCGATGCCAGACAAGGCCATCCTCTGCTACATATGCTGCTGGAGCCATGGGTCACTCAATGTGTACTCTTTGGTTGGTGGTTTAGTCCCTGGGAGCTCTGGGGGATCTGGTTGGTTGATATCGTTGTTCTTCCTATGGGGTTGCAAACCTCTTTCACCTCCTTCAGTCCTTTCTCTAACTCCTCCATTGGGGTCCCCATGTTCAGTCCAATGCTTGGCTGTGAGAATCAGCCTCTGTATTTGTCAGGCTCTGGCAAAGATACTCAGGAGGCAGCTATAACAGGCTTCTGTCAGCAAGTACTTCTTGGCATCTGCAATAATGTCTGGGTTTGGTGTCTGTATATGGGATGGATCCTCAGGTAGGGCAGTTTCTCCACACTTTGTCCCTGTATTTCCTTTACACAGAAGCCATTCTTGGTTTAAAAAATTGGAGATGAGGGGGTAGCCCCATCACCTAACTGGGAGCCTTGCCTAACCTCTGGATATGGTCTCTATAGGTTCTCCCTTCTTTTGTTGGGCATTTCAGCTAATCTCATTCCCTTTGGGTCCTGGGAGCTTCTTGCTTTCCTGACATCTGGGACTTACTGGTGGCTACCCCTAGTTCCTCATCCCCTATTGACACACACCTCTGTTCAAATTCCTGACCCTCTGTATATCATCCTCCCCCCATACCTGATCCTGTCCCCTCTTTTCCCCCTCCCCCTCTTCTCTTCCTTGAAAGTCCCTCCCACCCTCTACCTCCCATGAATATTTTGTTCTCCCTTCTAAGAAGGACTGAAGAATCCACACTTTGGTCTGTCTTCCTTCCTTTCTTTCTTGAGTTTCATATTTTCTGTGAATTGTATCTTGGGTATTCTGAGATTTTGGGCTAATATCCACCTATCAGTAAATGCTATGTATTTTCCTTTGTGACTGGGATACCTCATTCAGGATATTTTCTTTTTTTAATTAGATATTTTCTTTCTTTATATTTCAAATGTCATCCCCTTTCAGAGTTTTACAAAAGCCACGGAATCCCACTATCCAATTCTCTTCTTGCCCCTGATTCTATGCGGGTGTTCCTCCACCAACACAGTGCTGCCTCCCTGTGCTGGCATTCCGCTACATTGGGGAACTAAGCCTTCATGGGACCAAGGGTTCCATCTCCCATTGATGCCCAAAGAGGCCAACCTCTGCTATATGTGCTTCTGGAGCCATGTGTCCCTCCATGTGTACTCTTTGGTATTTTAGTCCCTGTGAGCTCTGGGGGGAGGGAAGGTCTGGATAGTTGATATTGTTGTTCTTCCTATGGGGTTGCAAACACCTTTAGCTCCTTCATGTGGGGAGCCGACAGAAGGCGGCTATCATCCTTGCAGCCATCTTGAGCCATATACCCTGACAAGAGACTTGATTACAATAGCCTACAACAGCTGAACACACTCTGATAACATCTTGCTTTAGATACCCAGGATCTTCCCTTGTGTGTGTGAGACTTAAAGGTGTGTGACTTAAGGGCGTGACTTAGAGATCAGATTTAGAGACAAGAACTAAGGGCATGGCTTAAAGGCATTACTTAGAGGCGTGGCTTAGAAGTGAGATATATAAAAGGCAAGAGGCAGCCAGAAGAAATTATTATTATTATTATTATTATTATTATTATTATTATTATTATTAAACATTAGGCACTTAGCACTTGGAAGAAGTAACTTGGAACTTGGAGGCACTAGGGACTAGTAATTAGGAACTAGGAACTCAAGACTTGGGACTTGGACTAGGAAGAGAGACTGAAGAATAAACAGGATTGAATCACACTCTGTCTGGTCTCCATTCTACAAATCTGTCTTCTCTCTCTCTCTGGCTCAACCCTGACCAGCAGACCTGAGCAGCTTGGGGCAGTGCGAGCTCTAACAACTTAGCCACCAAGGCTTTTGGCAGTGCCAGTTCCAACATTGACAGATCAGTCCACAAAATTTTTGGCCCCCAAATGCAGAGCAGTGTGGGCCACAACACCTTTAGTCCTTTTTTCTAACTCCTTTATTGGGGTCCTCTTGTTAACTGTAAGCATCCACCTCTGTATTTGTCAGTCTCTGGCAGATCTCTCAGGAGACAGCTATATCAGGCTCCTGTCAGCAAGCATTTCTTGACATCCACAATATTGTCTGGGTTTGGTGACTGCATATGGGATGGATACCCAAGTGGGACAGTCTCTGGATGGCCTTTCCTTCAGTCTCTATTCCAAACTTGGTCTCTGTATTTTCTCCCATGATTATTTTGTTCCCCCATCTAAGAAGAACCAATGTGTCCACAGTTTGGACTACCTTTTTCTTGAGCTTCATGGGGTCTGTGAATTGTATTTTGGGTATTCAAAGCTTTTGGGCTGTTATTCATTTATCAGTGAGTGTATACTATGTGTGTTCTTTTGTGGCTGTATTACCTCATTTCATGAAATTGTTTTTAATAGCAGAGTAGTATTCCATTCTGTAAATGTACCACATTTTCTGTATCCATTACACTGTTGAAGGCCATCTGGTTTCTTTTCAGCATCTGCCTGTTATAAATACGGCTACTAGGAACATAATGGTGCATCTATCCTTGTTATATGTTGGGACATCTTTTGAGTATATGCCCAGGAGTGGTATAGATGAGTCCTAAGGTAATACTATGTCCAATTATCTGAGAAACCAACAAAATGATTTCTAGAGTGGTTGTTCCATCTTGCAATCCCACCAACAATGGAGGAGTTCTTCTTTTTCCACATCCTCACCAGCATCTGCTGACACCCGAGGTTATTTTTTTTTTTTTACATTTTTTTATTGGATATTTTATTTACATTTCAGATGTTATTCCCTTACCCCATTTCCCCCACTCCCAGGAACCCCTATGCAATCCCCCCTCCTCCTCCTCCTGCTTCTATGAGGATGTGTCCCACCTACCCTCCCCCACTCCTACCTCCCCACCCTCAAATCCCCCCCCCCCCCACGTGGTGTTCATCCTTCATGGGACCAAGAATATCCTCTCCCACCTATGCCCAACAAGGGCATATACATATACAGCTGGAGCCATGGGTCCCTCCCTATGTCCTCTAGGCTGGTGGTTTAGATACTGGGAGCTCTGGTTGGTTGGCACTGTTGCTCTCCTCATGGGGCCACAAACACTTTCAGCTCCTTCAGTCTTCTAACTTCTCCATTGGGAACCCCTTGATCAGTTCAATGGTTAGCTGTGAGCACCTGCCTCTGAATATGTCAGACTTTGGCAGACCTCTAAGGAAACAGCTATATCAGGCTCCTGTAAGCATGCACTTCCTGGCATCCACATCAGTGTCTACCTTTGGTGACTGCACATGGGATGGATACTGAAATTGAGCCCATTGATGTTCAGAGATATTAAGGAAAAGAGATTGTTGCTTCCTGTTATTTCTTTTGTTGGAGGTGGAATTATGTTTGTGTGGCTATCTTCTTTTGGGTTTGTTGAATGAAGACTACTTTCTTGCTTTTTTTAGGGTGTAGTTCCCTCCTTGTGTTGGTGTTTTCCATTCATTATTCTTTGTAGAGTTGGATTTGTGAAAACATGTGTAAATTGGTTTTTGTGTTGGAATGCCTTGGTTTCTCTACTTATGGTAATTGAGAGTTTTACTGGGTATAGTAGCCCAGGCTGGCATTTGTGTTCTCTTAGTGTTTGTATGATACCTGCCCAGAATCTTCTGGCATGTTTCTGTTGAGAAATATTCTTTATTTTTTTGTATTTGGTGTTTTGACTGTTATGTGACAGGAGAAATTTCTTTTCTTGTCCAATCAATTTGGAGTTCTGTAACCAAATACAATTTTGAGGTATCTTGTATGTTCATGGGCATCTCCTTCTTTTGGTTAGGGAAGTTTTCTTATATAATTTTTTTGAAGATATTTACTGGCTCTTTAAGTTGGGAATTTTTGGTCTCTTCTATACATATGAACCTTAAGTTTGGTCTTCTCATTGTGTCCTGGATTTCCTGGATGTTTTGGGTTTGCAGCTATTTGCATTTTGCATATTCTTTGAATATTGTGTCAATGTTTTCTATGGTATCTTCTGTACCAGGGATTCTCTCTTCTATCTCTTGGATTCTGTTCTTGATGCTTGCATCTATGACTCCAGATCCCTTTCCTAAGTTAACTATTTCCAGGGTTTTCTCCCTTTGTGATTTCTTTATTGATTCTGTTTCCATTTTTATATCCTGGATGATTTTGCTAAATTCCTTCACCTGTTTGATGTGTTTTCCTGTAATTCTTTAAGGGATTTTTGTGTTTCCTCCTTAAGGGCTTCTAGCTGTTTACCTGTGGTCTCCTGTATTTCTTTAAGGGAGTTACATTTAAGTCCTTCTTAAAGCCCTCTATCATCATCATAAGATATGAATTTGTATCAGAATCTTGCCTTTTTGGGTGTGTTGCTGTACCCTGGGCTTGCTGTGGCAGGAGAACTGGGTTCAGATGATTCCCAGTCACCTTGGTTTCTCTTGCTTAGGTTCTTGCACTTGCCTCTCACCATCTGGTTATCTCTGGTACAAGTTGATCTTGCTGTGTCTGACTGGAGCTTATCCCTCCTGTGGGCCTGTGAGCCTATGTTCTTTAATGTGTCATCACTCCTGGGAAACCAGCTCTTTCTGGATAGGATTTGACTGTGGAGACCTGTGTTATAGAGTTAGCTCCCGGCACTGATTGAAACTGGAAGGATCCTGTCCCTAGCTGTTTAGCAGTTCCTGTGCCCTGTGTGCTCCTGACAGGTTCCTCTTTGGCCAGTTATTGGAGCAAAAGTGGTGATCTCACCTGTGAACTTAGGAGTGACAGTGCTCCTGGGAAACCAACTCTCTCAGGGCAGGATTTGAGTACAGAGGACTATGGGACAGCCTTAGCTCCAGGGCACAAATGGAGAGCAGAAGTCTTCTATATCCAGCTGCTCCTCTGTTCCTGTGCCCTGTGCACTCCTCATGGGTCCCCTCTTTGGCCAGTTACTGGAGCAAAAATGGTGATCTCACCTGTTAGCTTAGGAGTGACATTACTCCTGGGAGAACAGCTCTCTCATGTGAGTTAGCTGTACCACTTCTGGATATACACCCTAAGTCAACATACCACAGAGATGTATGCTCATACATGTTTATTACTGCAGTACTCACAATCACTAAGAAATGAAACTATCTTAAATGTCCATGGATAAACAATATTTGTCCAGAAGTATTTTTCATCAGTAAAGAAAACAAAACAAAACATGAAGTCATGACATTTGCAGGAAAAGTACCATTTGATGGTACTGCAGATCATTGTGTTAAATAAGTCAGGCTTAGAAGAGGAGTACTATGTTTTTCCTCATATGAAGACTCTACACTTAAAATTATATGGGGGAAGTAGAAAGTAGAAAAGAAACCATACAAGATGAGGAAAAGATCTTAATTTGTGGTTAAATAGATAAGAAAATTTATGTGACATAAAAGCAGAAGGGAGTTCTGTCTCAGGAGAAGGGGATTTTATAGTAGAGGGTACAAAACAAAGACCTAATGTACAATGACAGTTATGGAAGAAAATTCCAGGATAATTATAATTATAATTATATATATATATATATATATATATATATATATATATATATATATGATTATGTGTGTGTAAGAAAACTCCATAATGGCATGTATCATCTTGTATACTAATTTTAGTGTTTTTAAAAGTTATGAATCTCATTACTATGTTTACTCCCTTGGAATCTTCATGGATTTGGTTGTGATAAACCATTTCCATATCTGAAAGGCAGAGATCCTAAGAAGCATTCCACTTAGAATAGCCAAGGTTATGTGAACATTTCATTCATTCATGGACAGAAATGATACTATTACATTTTCCATTCTTATATGCATTCATGGAATTTGTATTTTAGGTTCATCGTTTCAAGTTTCCAGTCACACAATACCCAGTTGTTCTGGAAATTTTCAATGAAAACGATAAAGTCTCTGTGGAACCTCCATATTTAGTTACCATGACTGAAGTGAATATGAGGGAAAACTGGCAACTAAGTATGACTTTCTCTCTACTCTGCTTATCTTACAAGCCATTCTCTTATTAGTGGTTTTCAAAAATGAGTGGATTGCAAAGACTGTTCACATGAGAAATAATCAGGAGAATTTGAAAAAGGAGTTGAGTCATTGGCATGTTCACATTCACACCATTGTCATGTCCTTTTATGTTCTCATCACATCTGGTAACCTGAATTCGATTGACTAAGGCCATTTTCTTATTTGAACTCAGGACTAGATATATTGCTCAGTATTAAAGGAGCACACTGCTCTTGTAGAGGACTGAAGTCAAGCAACTCACATAATGTCTGTAACTCCAGCTGCAGGGTGTTCTATTCCTATGCCTATACCCACATACAAGCATAATTAAAAATATTTAGCAAATAATTTGCCAGAAAAGAATGAATCTGAAACTCATGTTGTAGATTAGTAGCAATGATGATTGAATTGTGTACCAGATGTGTGTGTGTCTTTATTAATCACTATCACAGCAGTTATCAAAATGTTCTAAGTGTTTTCAGGTAATTTGTAGGATATGTTTCTAATTATGTAAGTAAAGATTCAAGAAGAATTTTGCTTAGTTGGATGTAGTAACACACAGATATAAACCCAGCACTTGGTAGGTAAAGGGAGGATCAGAAGTTTGAGGTCAGTTTAAGAAATAGGGATACATGAGACATTGTTCAAAAGAAGAAGAAGGAGAAGGAGAAGGAGGAGGAGGAGGAAGAGGAGGAGGAAGAGGAAGAGGAGGAGAAGGAGAGAGAAAAGGAAGGAGGAGGAGGAAGAGGAGGAGGAAGAGGAGAGACAAAAGGGAGGAGGAGGAGGAGGAGGAGGAGGAGGAAGAGGAGAAGGAGGAAGAGGAGGAGGAGAAAGGAGAAGTAGGACAAGGAGGAGGAGAAGGAGAAGGAGAAGGAAGGAGAAGGAAGGAGAAGAAAAGGAGGAGAAGGAGAAAAGGAGAAAAGGAGAAGGAGAAGGAGAAAAGGAGAGAAGGAGGAAAGGAGAGAAGGAGAAGGGGAGAAGGAGAAGGAGAGGAGAAGGAGAGAAGGAGAAGGAGAAGGAGGAGGAGGAGAAGAAGGAGAGAGAAAAGGAAGGAGAAGGAGGAGGAGAAGGAGGAAGAGGAGGAGGAGAAGAAAGGAGAAGGAGGAGGAGGAAGAGGAGGAGGAGGAGGAGGAGAAGGAGAAGAAAGGAGAAAGGAGGAGAAGGAGAAGGAGAAGGAGAAAAGGAGAAGGAGAAGGAGAAGGAGAAGGAGAAGGAGAAGGAGAGAAGGAGAAAAAGAGAGAAGGAGAAGGAGAGAAGGAGAAGGAGAAAGAGAAGGAAGAGGAGGGGAAGGGGAAGGAGAAGGAGAAGGGGAAGGAGAGAAGGAGAGGAGAGAAGGTGAGAAGGAGAGAAGGGGAGAGGGAGAGAAGGAGAGAGAAAAGGAGAAAGGAGAAAAAGGAGAAAAAAGGAGAAAGGAGAAAGGAGAAAGAAAGGAGAAAGAAAGGAGAAGGGAGAAGAAAGGAGAAGAAGGGAGAAGAAGGGAAGAGGGAGGAGGGAGGGAGGAGGGAGGAGGGAGAAGGGAAAGAGAAGGGAGAAAGGGAGAAAGGGAGAAGGAAGGGAGAAGGGAGATGGGAGAAGGAGGGAGAAGAAGAAGGGGAAAAGGAGAAAAGAAGAAGGAGAAAAGGAGAAGGAGAAAAGGAGAAGTGGAGGAGGAGGAGGAGAAGGAGAAAAGGAGAGAAAGAGAGGAGAGGAGGAGAGAAGGAGAGAAGGAGAGAAGGAGAGAAGGAGAGAAGGAGGAGGAGAGGAGAGGAGGAGAGGGAGAAGGAGAAGAAGGAGAAGAAGGAGAAGAAGGAGAAGAAGGAGAAGGAGAAGGAGAAAGAGAAGGAGAAGGAGAAAAGGGAGAGAAGGAGAAGGAAGGGAAAGGAGGAGGAGGAGGAGGAGGAGGAGGAGGAGGAGAAGGAGAAGGAGAAGGAAGGAGAAGGAGAAGGAGAAGGAGGAGAAGGAGAAGGAAGGAGAGAAGGAGAAGGAGAAGGAGAAGGAGAAGGAGGAGAAGGAGAAGGAGAAGGAGAAGGAGAAGGAGAAGGAGAAGGAGAAGGAGAAGGAGAAGGAGGAGAAGGAAGGGAAAGGAGGAGGAGGAGAAGGAGAAGGAAGGAGAAGGAGAAGGAGGAGAAGGAGAAGGAAGGAGAGAAGGAGAAGGAGAAGGAGAAGGAGAAGGAGAAGGAGAAGGAGAAGAAGGAGAAGGAAGGAGGAGGAGAAGGAAGGAGAAGGAGAAAGAAGGGAGAAAAGGGAGAAAAGGGAGAAAAGGGAGAAAAGGGAGAAGGGAGAAGGGAGAAGGGAGAAGGGAGAAGGGAGAAGGGAGAAGGGAGAAGGGAGAAGGGAGAAGGGAGAAGGGAGAGAGAAGGGAGAAGGGAGAAGAAGGGAGGAGAAGGAAGAAGAAGGAAGGAGAAGGAGGAGGAGAAAGGAGGAGAAAGGAGAAGGAGAAAGGAGAAGGAAGGAGAAGGAGGAGGAGGATGATGAAGAGGAGGAGGAGGAGGAGGAGGAGGAGGAGGAGAAGGAGAAGGAGAAGGAGAAGGAGGAGAGAAGGAGAAGGAAGGAGAAGGGAGAAGGAGAAGGAGGAGAAGGAAGGAGAAGGAGAGAGAAGGAGAAGGAGGAGGAGGAGGAGGAGGAGGAGGAGGAGGAGGAGAAGGAGAAGGAGGAGAAGGAAGGAGAAGGAGAGAGAAGGAGAAGGAGAAAAGGAGAAGGAGAAGGAAGGAAGGAAGGAAGGAGGAGGAGGAGAAGGAGGAGGAAGAGGAGGAGGAGGAGGAGGAGGAGGAGGAGGAGGAGGAGGAGGAGGAGGAGGAGGAAAATAGAACAGGAATTTTGTGGTAAAAGAGCTAAAAAGAAACAAACACATTATACAACACAAAAGGAAATTTATTTAAATTCAGTTTTACCCCAAAGATATAATTTTAGTCACATATTTATGTGTGAATATATTCAGGTAATTGATAGGTAGGTAGGTAGGTAGATAGATAGATAGATAGATAGATAGATAGACAGACACACAGAGGGACAGAGACAGAGAAAAGAGTTAATATCTGGGACAGAAACTTAGTGGTAGAATGCTTGCATAGAATGCTCAAAGCCCTAGGTCCAATTCCAGTGTTGCCCCACAAAAAAGACAGGAAGATGGCAGAGAAGTCTAGTGAAGTGGGTAGATGAACTGAATCAAAATTTGATTAGTCACCACTATAATACTAAGTTTGCAGACATTTGGTTCAGTGAGTCTTACTCTGCCAAATTTAATGCTTTCTTGAAGTGAAAACTCCAGGGAAGAAAATAAAGCTTCCATTTTTCCAAATTAATATTCCCAGTTTTTGTGGTTCCCTGGTGTCTTTAACCAGGTTTGGCGAATTGACTTTTAAATACATAAGCATTTTAAAAGCAGAGTGTTAAACTAGTGAGTTAGCAGTGGTGACACTATTCCCAAGGGAAATCAGCTAAGACAGGCAGAGATTGAATTATCTTCTTTAGCTCCTGTCCCCATTATATTGCTGTAGTTTATAACATATACACCAGCTTACTTATTTAGAAAATAAATAAAAAATAGGTGGGGCAAGCTATTTACTTCTCTTGGAGAACCCTTTAGTGGTCCTATTGTGCAAGGTTACTGCCATCTTAGGCAAATCATTTGCCCACCACTATGAAAAATGCAAAGAATGATCATATCAAGAAGGGTTTCTTATACATCAGAGACTAGAAAAAAAGAACTCACTCCAAAGCAAAGAGAGCAGAAGTCCTCTCCTTCTTGAGAAGCACATCGGAACAATGTGAGCAGTTAAGCTAATTCCACCTGAAGTATGTCGTTTGGTAGAGGTCTTGTCTACTATGAACAAGGCACTGGGGTTCAACTACCAAGTACCAGAATCTCTTTGCTTTTGAAGAATATGGGTGTTTTGTCTGTATATCTGGACATCACTTGAGTACCTGGTACCTTCAAAAGCCAGAGGAGGCCAAGATTCAGATCCCCTAGAACTGGAATTGCAGATGGTTGTGAGTTGCCACATGGGTATTGGGAATCATACCCAGGTCATCTACAAGAGTAGCCAGTGCTCTTAGTCACTCCATCATCTTGCCAGCCCTAAGTACTAAACACAGTTTGAAAATAAAAATAAGTCTCTCTTGAGCCCATACATACACTTGGGTCTGTCTTCTGCAACTCTTTGAGATGTCCATACACATGCTCTGGTATATTTTACTATCTTCTGGGTGTCTCTTTTTTTTCTTAGCTGTTCTGCTTTAGCCTATATTAAAATATCTTAGGAACACACAACTCTAAGGATACTTACAACTCAAAATTAAGAGCATGAGTTCCTTAGTCATGTCACACAATACAATATTTTGTTGTACCTTACTGCATGTAACAACATTTAGGCTAATATATGAAAATATAAGTATGCTTAAAATGTATTCCACGTATTTCAGAACACAGTGAGCCAGAAAACGTTAAGAAAATGAAGGATTACTTAGAGCCACTGCTTAAGACTCCAGTGTATAATCCTTTAGGCCTCAACTTAACCATAAAGGTAAATTGACAGCTTTATCATTTTTACCATGTAGAGTTCAAAGTAAAGCATGTATAATAAAGTAAGATTGAAAGATTACAAGCTGATGAATAGTGTAAATAGCAGCTTTAAAGTATATAGAAAAATCTTTATTTTAAAAAAAATTTCTCTTGGTTTCTTATTTTTCAATGAATCAGAATATTTAGTGGAATGTTAATTTACTATTTTGTAAGAGATAAACCAGATCAGTTGGCTAAGGGGAGCAGAAAAGTTGTTTCCACTAGCTAGGGATCTCAGGAATAAAGCCCAAGTAAGTCTGGAAAACAGGAGAAATGGGGAGAAACATTAAAACTACAGAAATTTAGTAGTGACACAAAGTGTTCCTAAAAGTCAAGTAGTTTTATGTTTCTTTCATTCTCGTAGATGTAGTCTCATAAAAGTGGCTCTCCTGGGTACTTTAGTTGAAATAAACACATATGTTGAGGATGACCATCTGTGTTTGTTCCACAGGGCTCTGAACTGTTTCACTTCAAGGTGTCTCTGGTTCCTGGAGTCAGCTTTTGTGAATTAAATGAAGAATTCCAGGTATAGTAAATGCAAAACTTACAAAATGAGATGAGTGGGAAAATGACACAATTCTGAACAATCCAAATTATGGATAAAGACAACAGGGGTAATATTTGTATGCTGGATAAGGTTTGATCAGGGTGTGGCAGGGATCAGAGTGTGGGTGGTAGCAGATGCTAAATGTCCACAGAATTCTGGGTAGAATTTTGCTGTGTGGTTAGTTGTGGGGATCAGACAATGTCTAGTGTTTTACATAACCACTTTGCTTTTACTTTTAGATTTATGTCGACGACGTACCATTGCCTTTTCCTGGACACACACTAATAGCTGTTGCAACATCTGTAGTGCTAGGGGGATTAATTTTTATAGCATTTGTGTTCCAGCTGCGTAACATCCACCCACTGAGAGCATTGAAGAGATGTATTAGGGGAAATCCCACATTTACCTCAACTACAACTGTCAGCCCATAATTGAAAGTCTATATAATTAACAAATGACAATCACAATGCTACAGAATTATTATACTATTATAATTCTAGTTCCTGATGGCCAGCAGTTCCACATTGCATTTTCTTATTTTTAAAATACGTAAAACATTGTTTCAGTACTTACATGGAATGGGATTTTTTTGGATTGTTTTCTAAAATATAAAGTGATAACCAATTCTGTGTGGAGTGGGTTTTCTGCAATATATAGCTTTTATGCTCTAGAGGTCATTTTGTAGGGCCAGGTTTTAGATGAAATTGTGATATAGTGAGGGCATCAGTACACAATGGGAGCCAGGTATGGAGAGGCTCATCAGTGGATGAGGAAATAGGGCAATATTTTACATCCTGAAAACCTTTCCTCAAGCTCCTTCTAATGTTTGATTGTGGGTCGCTGTATCTGTGTCTGAAATAACTCCTTGTAGCCTATCAGACCACCAAGAATTAAAGCTGGAATTCAACAACAGAAAGCCTACGAACTCATGAAAACTGAACAACTCTCTATTCAATGATCTCTCTGTCAGGGAAGAAATAAAGAAAGGAATTAAAGACTTTCCAGAATTCAATGAAAGTGAAGGCACAATATATTAGAGCTTATAGGACACAATGAAAACAGTCCTGAGAGGAAAGTTCATAGCACTAAGTGCATTCATAAAGAACTTGGAGAGGTTTCACAGTAATGATTTAAAATTAAACCTGAAAACTCTAGAAGAAGCAGTGTTTATGTGCTGAATAAAATTTGAAGAGGATGTAGCAGGGATCAGAGTGTGGGTAGGAGGGGATGCCAAATGTCCACAGAATTCTGGGTGGAATTTTGCACAACCTAAGAGGAGTAGTTGGCAGGAAATAAGCAAACTTAGAGCTGAAATGAATCATTTATAAACAAAGGGAACATTACAAAAAAAAAAATCAACAAAACCAAGAGAGGTAGTTCTCTGAGAAAATCAACAAGATAGAAAAACTCTTAGCCAAACTAAATAAAAGACAAATAGACATTGCCCAAATTAACAAAAACAGAAATGAAAATGGAGAAAGGAAAAAAAAAAACAGAAACTGAAGAATTAAAAAAAAAATTAGTTCTTATTTCAAAAGCCTGTACTCCACAAAATTGTAAAATCTAAATAAAATATATAATTATCTAGATAGATATACTTACCAAAGTTAAATCATGATCAGGTAAACTAAGTAATCTGATAACCCCCAAGGAAATACAAAAAAGGCACAGGATCAGGTGGTTTTAGCACAAAATTCTACCAGACTTTCAAAGAACTATACCAATACTCCTCAAACTATTTCATAAAATATAAAAACAAACAAACAAACATTTCCAAACTCATTCCATGAGGCCACAATCACCAGATCCATAAAACACACATTTTCACAAAGAAAGAGAATTTCAGACCGACTTCTCTTATGAACATTGATGCAAAAATACTCAATAAAATACTCTCAAACTGAATCCAAGAACATATCAAAGACACCATCCAATATGATCAATGAAACTTCATCCCAAGGATGCAGGAATGCTTTAGTATAAGTATATGAAAACCCATCAACACAATCCACCATATAAACAAACTGAGAGAACACAGTCACAAGATCTCATTAGATCTTGAAAAGCCTTTGACAAATGAAGTATACTACTTCATTGTAAAGTCTTGGAGAGATCAGGAATACAAGGCCCATACCTAAACACAATAAAGGCAAAAACAACAATACAATAGTCAACATCAAATTAAATGATAAAGCCTAAAGCAATTCCACTAAAAGCAGGGACAAGACCAGACTAGCCACTCTCTCCCTATCTCATCAATGTAGTAATTGAAGTCCTAGCTAGAAGAATAAGACAACTAAAGAAGGTCAAAGCAATACATATTTTTTTAAAAAGTCTAAGTATTGCTATTCACAAATGATATGATAGTATACATAAGTAATCACAAAATTTCTACCAGAGAACACCTACAGCTGATAAACACCTTCAGCAAAGTATCTGGATACAAAATTAACTCAAAGAAATCAGTAGCCCTCCTTTACATAAGTGATATATAGTCTGAGAAAGATGTTAGGGAGATAGTGCTCTTCACAATAGCCACAAATAATATAAAATATCTTGCTGAAAGACTTGTATAACAAGAACTTCAAGTCTCTGAAGAAATTCAAGAAGATATCAGAAGATAGAAATAATCTCTTATGCTCATAGATCAGTAGAATTAACATAGTAAAATGGCTATCTTACCAACAGCAATCTATAGATTCAATGCAATTACCATCAAAATTCCAATACAATTATTTTTTACTTTTTATTGAATATTATATTTACATTTCAGATATTATCCCCTTCCCCCCCACAAACACCCAGGAACCCCCTATTCCATCCCCCTCCTCCTGCTTCTATAAGAATATGCCCCTCCCCCAGCCCTCCCACTCTCACCTCCCCACCTGCAATTTCCCCCACACTGGGGCATCCAGCCTTCACTGGACCAAGGACTTCCTCACCCACCTATGTCTGACAATGCCATCCTCCCCTACATATACAGCTGTGTGGTTTAGACCCTGGGAGCTCTGGTTGGTTGGTATTGTTGCTCTCCTCATGGGGCCACAAACCCTTTCAGCTCCTTCAGTCTTCTCTCTCACTCCTCATTGGAAACCCCATGATCAGTTCAATGGTTAGCTGTGAGAATACTCCTCTGTATATTTCAGGCTCTGGCAGACCTCTAAGGAGACAGCTATATCAGCCTCCTATCAGCATGCACTTCCTGGCACCCACATCAGTGTCTACCTTTGGTGACTGCACATGGGATGGATACCCAGGTGGAATGGTCTCCAGACAGCCCCTCCTTCAGTTTCTGTCCCACACTTTGTCTCCATATTTGCTCCCTTGAGTATTTTGTTACCCCTTCTAAGAAGGACTAAAACACCCACACTTGGTCTTCCTTCTTCATGAGCTTCATGTGGTCTGTGAGTTGAATCTTGGGTATTTCAAGCTTCTGGGCTAATATCCAATTATCAGTGAGTGAATATCATGTGTGTTCTTTTGTGATTGGGTTACCTCACTCGGGATAATATTTTCTAGTTCCATCCATTTACCTAAGAATTTCTCAAATTCATTGTTTTTAATAGCTGAGTAATATTCCATTGTATAAATGTACCATATTTTCTGTATCCCTCTGTTGAAGGACATCTGGGTTCTTATCAGGGAAATGCAAATCAAAATAATCCTGAGATTCCACCTTACACCAGTTAGAATGGCTAAGATCAAAAACTCAGGTGATAGCAGATGCTGGTGAGGATGTGGAGAAAAAGGAACACTCCTCCATTGTTGGTGGGATTGCAAGCTGGTACAACCACTCTGGAAATCAGTCTGGTGGTTCTTCAGAAAACTGGATATAACATTACCTGAGGACCCAGCTATACCACTCCTGGGCATATACCCAGATGCTCCAACATATAACAAGGACACATGCTCCAATACAATTCTTTACAGACCATGAACAACAATTCTCAACTTCATATAGAAAAATGAACAACCCAGGATAGCTAAAACAGTACTGAACAATAACAGAACTTCTGCAGGTACACCATCCCTGACTTTGAGCTTTACTACAGAGTAATAGTAATAAAAACTGGATGGTAACAGTAATAGTGAAGCCATAGAGAAATAATGCATGTTCATATCAAGTCTCACCTTAAATTATATCTTACAAGGCTACAAGTGGACTCTTCTGAGCATTCCAAGTATGTGTTTAGAGCTATCATGTGATGAAAAGGGATCTTAGTAACTGAGTGGCCAGAAAGACTCACTGTCTAAAATAATCTTAACCATAAATTCTGTCCTGTGATACTGGAACTGGGACTCTTTCACATGTGTGTATATTTGTGCACATCTGACTGCTTTGTACCTTTGTTGTTTTCATTTTCAGATTATGTTAACATGCTGATTTAGTTCCACCGAAGACCTCAAAAAAAATGTATCAGTGTTCCAAGTAGTTGACTCTTAGACCCAGTGTTCTGAGGGCGAATGGGTTTAGGCTTCTCAGTCAGAACACTTAATGGCCACTATCAAGAACATAAACTTTGACTTCTTTATCTCAAAGAGGAAACAGTATCAGGCAGTATTGAAATTCCCAAGAGCATTTGGCCCAGTTAATAATCAGATGGCTCCCCTTTCTGGTTATGGGACATGACCTTCGTTACCTTTTTCAAAGTGACCTGGTCTGCGGTCATTCTGTGGTGTAAATGTTGCTCTTGTCTTTCATTGCTAACAGGCCACTTTCATACTCAACAGTTGTGAGACACACATGGGTGTCTCCTCTTTTTTAGTATTCATCTATGTCACCTGAGATATCATTTATTTCACACCTATATTTGCTGTGATCAGATTACTCTGTTCTTGTTAATAAAAGTGCTGCTGTGTTTGAGCATTATCTATTGGAACTTCTTCAGTGGGTTTTATAAGGCTCCCCTGCTCTATGGAATTAGAAATGGGGCTGCTTTTCTGTTGAACACAATCAGTGTCTGCAGTGTCTCTCCAGAGGACTGGACACCCTGCCACAGGAATAACTGTCACTTAGGAATCCATTACATCTCCTTTGCTTAAGGACGGTTTTTTTAAGTTGACCAACAGAATCTTGGTGTTCTAAACTTTGAGAATTTTGGTCTAAGACATTATGGTGAAATACATACATAGTCCTTTTAGTTGGCATTACTAGAAGCATTTGATACTGTCATTGCTAAGCCACAGAAACCTCATTTCAAGTAAATTATTTATCTAAACTGAAAAAAAAGAAATAATGCTTACTAGCTTGCTCTCTTTGATTTGCTCAGCTGCTTTCTTGTGAAACCCAGGACCATCAGTTTAGGGGTGCCCCATCCCCCCATGGGCTGGTTCCTCCCACACCAATCATTAATTAAGAAAATGCCCTTACAGGATTGCCTACAGCGCACTCTTAAAATGGTATCTTCTCAATTGGGAGTCCTTCCTCTCACATCACTCTAATCTGTGTCACCTTGACATTAAGGTAGCCAGTACAGTGTATACAAAGTACCATAATCATGCCCTATACTTTACTGTATGCATCTTTTCCCTTGGCTGCTCCTAAGCTTTATAATACACTGCTATATAAATAAAATACTCCCTTAGGTTCTATGATCTATCCTAAGAAAAATTATGAGGAAGGGTTAGTTATAGCAAGTTGTAACACATAACCAAATAAGACATTTTTTACGGTGAACCTGAAATCTTATGACTTGTGATTAGAATATGAAGTAAAGCTGGGCCTGGGACAGGGTGGAATCAGCCTTGTGAAAGCAAGAAAGAATAGAAACTCTTGAGATAATGGAAAAAAGAATTCCAATGTAAGCAAAGAGACTTTGCTTTTTCTAACTTACAGAGTCAGTCATAAAGCATACCTTAGGAAACTTTGGGAACCTGGGAGAACACACTTTGAGAAGCACACTGCATTCTTCCCTGTTTTATGTAATTTTCTTCCTAGTCTATTGAATGATATAACAAAATAAATGGTGTTGGCAGAATTCCATCCCTAGGAAAACATAAGTAACCTCCTGATAAGTTCCCAACAACAAATCAAAGTTCACCAAAATCCAACCAGTGGGAACTAATAGATTTGTTTGGATCACTTACAGAGCATGCTTAGGGTTGTTTACAATGTGTGGGTAGCTGTCAGAAGCCATCTAGGAAAGGCTAAAGACATGCAAGTGAATTTTCAAGAGATGGCCCACTATTTTGCTTGGCCTAGGATGGGTGAGCTCTGTGAGGCAAAGTCCCAAGAGATTTCATCCCAAAATTGCTTCCTGCTGTGAATATGCCTTTTCTGTCACTATTAAATACCCTAATGATTCCTGGCATTAGCCCAGTTCATTGGGTAGATTTTTTGCAGACTAACATGAAGATGTACTCTCATGTAGTGATGCTGTATAGACAAATGAATGATTTAATAATTCCTAATTATGAAATTATATTTATTTATTATTAATTATAATTATTAATTATGATTTATTAATTATTGAAATTATTTATAGAATTTCTAAAATTATACAAGTAATTTCAAGTCTTCTATAGTATAAAAGCTGCAAATAAGAGCTTTGTGAACCTTCATGTGCCACAGGCTAATCACACTAAAAGAAAACAGGTTTAGAACAAATTTATGGTGAAATAAAACATTACTTCTAGGTTAGGTATAAGACCATTATCCAGTAACCAAACTGGGAATGAACAATTTATAAAATATTGACTATTTATTCAAAACTTCAAAACTAATAAGATACAGGCAGATGATATGTCTCTTGACAAAACCATGCTAACTTGTGACATAAAAATTATTGCTTTGGTGCTGGAGAGATGTTAAGAGCACTGACTGTTCTTCCAGAGGTCCTAAATTCAATTCCCAGCAACCACATGGTGGTTCATAACCATCTATAATGGGATCCAATGTCTTCTCTTTGGCTGTGTTTGAAGACAGGACAATATACTCACATATATTAAAATAAATAAATCTTAAAAAATATTGCTTTAACTTACAATGAACTTATGTGGCTAGTAACAGATAATGTTTGGTGAGATACTAGTCTTAATCGAAATACATGTAAACATTTCTGCTGTTATTCCTTTTCTCTTAATCATTTATGACATGAATTATTGCCTTAAACTTACTAAGGACTTATGGGAATGTATTAGTATTTACAAAATCATATAATCAATTACCTTGCTGTAATGGTTCTGCCTGATAGTTGTATGAGGTAATTTTTTAGAGACAATATACATATATACATACAAATATATATAAATGTGTTGATAATTATTCAGTAATGCTTTTAATAGTCTCATGTCATGGGATTTTAAGGTCATCATTCTTCAGTTTTGAGGATAGAAGATAATTTTTTCAAAAAGTCTGCTTCTTATGATATAATGATTTATTTCAGCAAAAGTAAGTTTAATTGATTGTGACACTAAGTTGACCTTCAGTTTAATTTCTGGGTTTTTTAACTTCTTTGATTATATAATGTATGCTGTTTTAATCATGAAATGACTAAAGTTGTAAATGAGTCACATTACATATTTAAATACATAAAACATCATTGTTCATATTGAGATTTTATATTGTTTTTTTTATTTGCAAAGTAAACCAGAGAAAGCATGATTATAAGAAAAAAATTGCTGTATGGATAAAATGCCTTGTGTATCCAATTAAAGAATTAAATGAAAATGAAAGAAGTAGGAAAGGTTTGGTTGATCCCTTAACTGACACATACATATCCAAGAACTCTGGTAGCACGAACGCATCATTACTGACTGCCCATCTGGAAATCTTGGTTTCTTTTGTCAGCTGACTCAATGACAAGCAATTTTAATACCACTCGTTTGACTCTTTAATGTACCTCCCTTTTTAATACTTAGTGGTTCTTATTTCCTGCTTTCAAAGGAAACATGCTTGGATTCCTTCAACTACCTTCTAGCATACCTACAAGTGTAGTTTTGCTTTTATCTATTCTTTCCACCTCATGTTGGATAGCCAGACCTTGTAAATTCTGAATCCATTCTTCTCAGCCTTTTCTAGGGTGATGGTCTATTTATTAGGCCCTGTTTTCCCTATTTGTTGTGCTTCCTGTACTGGATTCTTTGAGTTATACAGACATAATTTGTAGTGTAGGTTTCAATATTGACAAAGGAAACCTATAAAAATTACAGTGGAAAAAATGTCCAGTTTTGTGTGTTGAAATTGCAATCCTTATAAAATGGATGGTATAGGAAGTTAGTGTTTGGGACATGCTTAGGTCTTTAGAATGGAGCTCTCATGGATGGGATAAATGTTCTTTCAAAACAGAGTCAAGAGTGATGGATATTTGGCCTTTCTGCCATGGAAAATTACATAAGAATATGACTGAGGCAGCATGCCTTCATCAGAAACTGATTTATCAGCACCTTGTTATCAGGCTTCTCAGACTCCAAAACTGTTTGTAATCTACATAGTTGTTATAGAAGATAGTCCTCTAAGCAAAACAGCTATAATCTTCCTGAGATCATCTGTGCCTACTTTTGAGAGAGCATTATGTTTGGAACTGTTGACTGTGGACATTTCTTGAGGGGAGAGGGGTGTATGAGGGATTCCAGGTCCTCCTGTGAGCCATTTGTGTGCAACTCTGAGCTAATTGCATGTAGTATGCTGAAGAAGGTTAATTGGAGACTCCATCCTTATAGTTATGGGGGACCTATCATTTACACTGGATGAAGACTTTATGGTACAGCAGCTTTGTAGCCACCTGTCAGGGAGCTGTCCCCATCTTTACAAATACTGTTGAGTTGAGACACATCATTGGACAAAGGTCAAATACTGATGTTGTCTGGCCTTGTAAGTCTTTCTTACTTTTCTAAGGGCCATAAGCTCATGGCCTCTGGAAATTTAACTCTCTTGCTGTTCTGTGGCTAAAAGCCACTGGTTTCTGGTAATCGGCTTGTGCTGTTAGCAGCAGAGGACTAGGTAAAGAAGTTTTAGTTGCTAGGGCTCTTTTCTTTCTGGCTTGAGACCCCCTTACTGGCCAGGTGAGGTGCTTGGAGCTTGTTAACTCTTTTTGAACTAGAGGGAAAAAAAGAGAATGAAAGACAGGAAAGGGAAAATTGAAGCATCTGGAAAAAACACTTGCTCTGGATGAAGCAGAATGACAGCCTTTATTTATTTTCTATTTATGTATATATACTAAATGAATGCCAAGTAATAAGGTCATTTTTTGACATGGGATGTAACTTTCTGTGTTATCTGAGTTTATAAATCCATTGTTGGCGCCAGGCAGTGGTGGCGCACACCTTTAATCCCAGCACTTGGGAGGCAGAGGCAGGTGGATTTCTGAGTTCAAGGCCAGCCTGGTCTACAGAGTGAGTTCCAGGACAGCCAGAACTACACAGAGAAACCCTGTCTCGAAAAACCAAAAACCAAAAACCAAAAACCAAAAAAAAAAAAAAAAAAAAAAAACCCAAAAACAAAAAACCAAAAAACCAAAAACCAAAAAAACCAAAAAAACAAATAAATCCATTGTTGACTAATCTCCTTCCTGTTGCAGAAAATAGCTGTAATCTGGGAGAAGTTAGTTCTTCTAGTCCTCCAGAATGTGTAGGAAAAACTTACAAAGTTTTATTTTAATAACATATTAATATTTTATAATAATATAATATTAATTGATTTACTAATACTAGTTAATTTTTTATAATAACATAATGGGTGGAGGGGAAAAAACTATGGTGGCTGAGAAAGTCTTCATGCCATATATATCAAGTTAATACCTTCAGGAGATCATGAATTTATTGTAAAAAAAAAAAACCAAACATGCACCAATACCATGAAACATAAAGGCCATGCTGTGTGGGCAAGGACAGTTTGCTGAGAATGAAATCAATGAGGACAATTTTAGAGAATCCTTCACATTTGCTATTGAGAGATGCATATATTTTACCCACAAAGTCAGCTACACTAATAGCTTCATTGAGATTCCTGAACTCCCAATTGTACCTAAAATTACCACTGGAGTTGCTGATGGCTTCAAACTGCCTATATTGTTAAATAAAATAAATCATATTAACTGTTAAATCATTTAGTATTCAACATCTGTAATTTGGTAATTTTTCCACACATAGCATATTGCTTGCATGCAACTGAGCAAATTAATTGTAGAACAGATTACTTCTGTTCTTCTGCACACCAATTTGTAGTTGCTATTTGAATTGGAATGTGTTTGTTATACCAACATATTAAAGATACTTCCAAAACCTGGGAAGTAAACAAGTATACCAATTCATTTTTAAAATGGAGAAAAGAAATGAAAGGCAGAAAAAAAAAACATTATTAAGAGAATAGCATTGTGTAAAATTAAATCAATGCCAAATAGTAATATTCTGACATGGTCTATAACTTTTTGTGCTCTCTCTCTCTCTCTCTCTCTCTCTCTCTCTCTCTCTCTCTCTCTCTCTCTCTTCTCTCTCTCTCTCACAGTTTAATATATATTAAATGATATAATTTATAAATGAATAATCCTCCTCCTGTTGTGAAGTTTAATTGGTTTCCAGCTGGCTTCCCAACAGCATCTTGGTTCCCTTTTCCTTGTTACAAGTAAGTAAAGGTCAAGAACAGCCTAAAAAATACAAAAGGAAATGATTTTTGCATACTACTTCAGTTATTGTTATTGGCTCCTAATTGTTTTTCTCTCTAAGAATACCTATTAACACAAGTGTTTGTATCTACATTTTCACATAAAAATTTCAAGGATACAATAAATATACATGTTTACATTCAATACATCTTCAGCTGAAAAATACTTGAGTAAAAAGTGATTAAAACATTAGAAAATCTTTCTAAGAAGAAACAAAGCACCCACACTTGGTCTTCCTTCTTCATGAGCTTCATGTGGTCTGTGAGTTGAATTTTGGGTATTTCAAACTTCTCGGCTAATACCAATTATCAGTGAGTGAATACCATGTGTGTTCATTTGTGACTGGGTTACCTCACTCAGGATGATATTTTCTTGTTTATCCATTTACCTAAGAATTTCTCAAATTCATTATTTTTAATAGCTGAGTAATACTTCATTGTTTAAATGTACCACATCTTTTGTATCCATTCCTCTGTTGAAGGACATCTGTGTTCTTTCCAGCTTCTGGCTATTATAAATAAGGCTGCTATGAACATAGTGGAGCATATGTCTTTGTTATATGTTGGAGCATCTTCTGAGTATATGCCCAGGAATGGTATAGCTGGGTCCTCAAGTAATGCTATGTCCACTTTTTTAAGGAACTGCCAGACTGATTTCCAGAGTGGTTGCACCATCTTGCAATCCCACCAACAATGGAGGAATGTTCCTCTTTCTCCACATCCTCGACAGCATCTACTATCACCTGAGTTTTTGAACTTAGCCATTCTGACTGGTGTGAGGTGGAATCTCAGTGTTGTTTTGATTTGCACTTTCCTGATGACTGGATGTTGAACATTTCTTTAGGTACTTTCCGGCCATTTGAGCTTCCTCACTTGAGAATTGTTTAGGGTGTACCCCATTTTAATAGGGTTATTTGGTTGTCTGGAGTATAATTTCTTGAGTTCTTTGTATATATTGGATATTAGCCTCTATCGGATGTAGGATTAGTAAAGATCTTTTCCCAATCTGTTGGTTGCTGTTTTGTCTTATTGACAATGTCCTTTGCCTTACAGAAGCTTTGCAATTTTATGAAGTCCCATTTGTGAACTCTTGATCTTAGAGCATAAGCCATACCAATTCTCTTCAAACTATTCCACAAAATAGAAATAGAAGGAACACTACCCAATTCATTCTTTGAAGCCACAATCATGCTAAACATCACAAAGACCCAACAAAAAGAGAACTTCAGACCAATCTTCCTTATGAATATCAATGCAAAAATATTCAATAAAATTCTGGCAAACCAAATCCAAGAACACATCAAAACACACTCACCCACCATGATCAAGTAGGCTTTATCCCAGGAATGCAGGAATGGTACAATATTCAGAAATCCATCAATGTAATCCACTATATAAACAAACTCAAAGAAAAAAAAAGCCACATGATCATCTTGCTATCATCATCATCATCTAGAAGCTGAGAAAGCATTTGACAAAAATCAACATTCTATCATGGTAAAAGTCTTGGAAAGATCAGGAATTCAAGGCCCATATCTAAACATAGTAAAAAGCAATATACAGCAAACCAGTA
Organism: Arvicanthis niloticus; assembly: GCF_011762505.2. Classification (NCBI taxonomy): domain Eukaryota; kingdom Metazoa; phylum Chordata; class Mammalia; order Rodentia; family Muridae; genus Arvicanthis; species Arvicanthis niloticus. The sequence continues at coordinate 16,916,979 of NC_133430.1, read as the reverse complement.
GCCAACATCAAACTAAATGGAGAGAAACTTGAAGCAATCCCACTAAGATCAGGGACTAGACAAGGCTGCCCACTCTCTCCCTACCTAATATTCAATATAGACTGGAAGTCCTAGCCAGAGCAATCAGACAACAAAAGGAAGTCAAAGGGATACAAATAGGAAAGAAAAAAGTCAAAATTTCACTATTTGCAGATATGACAGTATACTTAAGTGACCCCAAAACTTCTATCAGAGAACTCCTAAACCTGATAAACAACTTCAGCAAAGTGGCTGGACACGAAATCAACTCAAACAAATCAGTAGCCTTCCTCTACTCAAAGGATAAACAGACTGAGAAAGACATTAGGGAAATGACACCCTTCACAATAGTCACAAATAATATAAAATACCTTGGTGTGAATCTAACCAAACAAGTGAAAGATCTGTATGACAAGAACTTCAAGTTTCTGAAGAAAGAAATTGAAGAAGGTCTCAGAAGATGGAAAGATCTCCCATGCTCATGGATTGGCATGATAAATACAGTAAAAATGGCCATCTTGCCAAAAGCAATCTACAGATTCAATACAATCCCCATCAAAATCCCAAATCAATTCTTCATAGAGATAGAAAGAGCAATTTGCAAATTCATTTGGAATAACAAAAAACCCAGGATAGCAAAAACTATTCTCTACAATAAAAGAACTTCTGGAGGAATTACCATCCTTGACCTCAAAGTGTACTACAGAGCAATAGTGATTTTTAAAAAGGCATGGTATTAGTACAGAGACAGGCAAGAAGATCAATGGAATCGAATTGAAGATCCAGAAATGAACCCACACACCTATGATCACTTGATCTTTGACAAAGGAGCTAAAACTGTCAAGTGGGAAAAGGACAGCATTTTCAACAAATGGTGCTGGTTCAACTGGAGGTCATCATGTAGAAGAATGCAAATCAATCCATTCTTTTCTCCTTGTACAAAGCTCAAGTCCAAGTGGATAAAGGACCTCCACATAAAACCAGATACACTGAAACTAATAGAAGATAAGTTAGTGAAGACCCTCGAATACCTAGGCATAGGTGAAAAGCTCCTGAACAGAACACCAATGATTTTGAATATGTTAAAAACAAAAGTAAAACCAATATAGAAATACCTATCTAGGATTGATATTTTTATAGATTTTATAATCCATTAAGTTGGCCTAATACTACTACCCTTTTATCATATTTTGGCACTATTTTAAAACATTTCATTCACTTTGTATGCCTGATAGAACTCATTACATGTTTTAGAAAGTATGTTCTAAAAGAATGTTAAGCTGTCTCTTCACTAAATTAATGTCCGAAGTCTTCAAGATGGATTTAACTTGTGCCACTTGATAACAACCTTTTCCGGATTTGTAATTGTCTCTTTCCACTGGTTCACTGCTTCAATGTTATCACTGTCTTCACTTATCCAGAGCTGTAAAGAACAGTACAACCGTTCAACTTGATAATTATTAGCAACTGAGTTTAAATAAGTACTCTTACTGTTAGGAGATATTGACAAGTTTGGAAACATATCTTTAAATAAGTATCATTCCACGTTTTTTCAAAAGGGGCTTGATGATTTGACCCTTAAATGTTAAAATATTTAACCTGTTGAATCATCCTGGATTATTTGACCCAATTCAACTTAAGAATTAAAACTGAAATATTCTAGAAAATCACCTTGAGTACTCCTTCCTGTTCAATTAATCTAGGAGCTCAAATAAAATTGATCATTATTACTCAATAACATTGTTGCCAAGTTTTCTAAACTGAGGCAATGATTTTAACATAGAAGAAATGTGCCTTTGAGCTCCTTTTACATTAAAGGAAACTATAATCTTAATTGAAATCTAATAAATTGCCATTCTTAATCCATAATAATTTCATCATACTGATTACTTCTATAACTATAGAAGATGATACATGTGAATCATCTGGAGAAACTTGAAGTATTGTACAAATACAATGCATCACAAAGAGTTTATAACATGGAAACAAGATGGACAAACAACTGAAAAAACTTGAATCTTTGTCTTGGCTATAACACTCACAAATGCTGTAACCTTGGAATTAACTTACCTGAGAGCAAATTTCTAATTCTTCTAATAGATTTGAGTAAATCTTTGGTTTTCAATTCTTTTTCTATCAAAACCTAAGAAGAACTTTAAACAACATCTTACATAAACTCTAATATATAACACAGGTAACATTAAGAGTACTGGGTTTGATAGACTGGGAGAACTTGATCCCACATATGGATTCCCTTATGGTGACTGACTCCTGAGGCCACCAGAAAGAAGCAATCCAGTTTTACTATCCTGGAAATCATCTCGCAAATTAAATTTCCATGAATTCTTTAATTCAAGCTTCTCTCCAAATAAGAATACAGAAAGCTAAACCACTTTAAATTAGCAGTCTAATTACATAAAATGAGAGATTATATAAATTTTTGAAAAATCATACACATAATCTGAAAATCTCACCTAGACTACTAGTACCAGTTTTTTGGTCAAGTGAAAGTTTTAACATCAGTTAAAGACTTCACGATTTAAATGTAGCACAAACAGTTGCAATTAAGATAAAAAGCTAAATAATAGCTATCACAAATCAAAGATTTAAAAAAGAAAACATAAAAAAGAATTCTATAGATTTATATGTTATCAAGCCCTATACAAATTACTCAGAATTTTAATTAATCCACAGTAGAACCAACTATCCAGATGATATAAAAAACATTATTAAAAATTGACAATTTCTAGAAATTAAAATCTATTAAAACTAAGTTATCTTAATATATTAATATATTATATGGTAATATGATAAAAGTATCATTTTTAATAAAAAGTTCAAGATGAAACAATAAAATAAATGTGTTACTCAAAGTCTTAAGTGTGTTTTACATATTTAGGTTTCTCTTCTTTTTAAAGTTGAAAAGTTCAGAAGGCTTAAAAAATAAGCTTCACTGCTCAGAAATATTATCTTTTTATATTAAAGCAAAACATCTGACAAATTTGATTCAGAGGCAATACTGAATTTTAATTTAGAATGTTGAAGAAGTTTCCTATATTCATTCTTAATTTTATCTTCTTTCCTTTGTTAATAAACTTCACAGTAACACACAGAGATGTATCAGGGAGAAATTCAAAGTAACATATACTAACCTGGCCTACAAAATGTTTTCTTCTGACAGAGCTCCGACTGTAAAGTTTAATAAGGAAAACAATTTCTTTTTCCGTCTGTATAAGTGGAAAAGTCATAGTTTCTCCCCATTTTACTCTTCCATTGGTGGCCTTCAGTAAGCGTGTCTTCTTCTTATAAATCAGCTCCCCTGAGCTGAACATCCCTACCTTCACAAAGAAACCTAGGAAACAAGAAGCTATAGTTTATAAGATTTTATGTGAAATACTACCTAAGGATTTTTATCTACATATGGATTGTTATAAAATATAAACAATCAACTTGAAAGGTCTTCTGGGTTGTTATTTGACTATAAAACACAAAACTTTTGTCACACTTTACAAATAATTACTGTGTCCTCAAATGAACTTAATATTCCTCTGGTCTAACTGACATCAAACAGAATAAACAATTATTAAAAGGAAAACACATTGAAAAGTATTACAAGAAAAGTGTCAACTCTGTGGACATCCAGAGGTATTAATTTCACAATTTTATAGGTAAATTTCTCTGCTTGTGATGCCACAAGTGTATGTGCACTAGAATAAAATGAGTAAATATTCTTACATAAATTTGAGATCTAGCACTTTGACAATGATAAAATAGTTTGTATGAACTATTACCAAACATAACAATTAAGAACTTTAGGAACAATACAAAAAAAAAAAAAAAAAAAACCAGTAAAGATCCCTCAAAACCAACTCTGCTCGCTCTTAATACTGGAATGTTCAGTCTTTAGAGCTTGGAGAAAATAAAACTTTTGTTATTTAAAGCAAAGGGGAGAAAAGGATATTAAAGAAGTTGGGAGCAGGAATATCAACTAGAGAACTGCCCTGGATAAAACTGTGGGTAAAGTATCTTTTCACCTAACCATAATTTTCGATGTGATACAAAATGACTATAGCTTAAGCAACAACTGTTGTCTGACTACTATGAGGAGTCAGTTAGTATAACTGGGGCTAAAAAGGCAGCAAGAGAGTCAAGAGGAAATGGCTAGAAAGTGGGGGATCACAGGAAAAGGAATGGGATCTATTTATATGGCCCTAGGGATCGGAACTCAAGTCCTAACGTTTGTATAGAAAATACTTTACCAACTGAGCCATCTCCCACCCTAGTCCTGCTTAGTGCTTTTTACAAGGAGTTCTTCACTTTTTCATGTTTATTATTCTTTTCAGATTCTTCCTATTCTTCAGTGAATTTTTAAGGACATCATTTAATTTCTGTGTATGTACAAATGAGTTAGCATAGTTGGTACAAAATTGTCTTGCATATTATTAAATTTCTGACTTACAAATTTCTTATTTTAAAATTATATAATATTCACTGTTCAGCATACTACTCATGTTTCCTCTACTTTGCTTCATCCAACTCCCTACAAAATTTTCTATTTTAATGGTCCCTTTAAAGAAAAAAACTTTTGGTTATATTGTCTTTTCTTAACTTTTATTTATCAACTTCAGCTTTCTGAATACTTCTTATTTTTCTAACTTCTTAAATTGAATGGTCAGTTTTATATCTTTTTTATCTTTCTTAGTGAAAATACTTTTACTGGGGGAGGATAATTTCCTCCCACTCTTAGCTGTTAATATAGGGTTCTTCTCAAACATATAGCTATAAGGGTGACCTGGTGAACTAAGCATTGCTCACCAATGTATCACAGTCCCTAGTTGAACATTCAGAGAAGGACACAAACCTTAATTCACTCATCTTTTAGATCTTATTCTACTGGAACCTCTTCACATTGTATGTTCTTTGAACCACTGATACACTTACTCAAAGCCAGAGGTGTTGATGAACTTGGAAGGTATTGTGCCTCGAGAATTTGCAGCTGAATCCTGCTATTTACTGCTTGAAAACAAGTCCCCAGTTCAAGTTCTGCTTGGCAAACCTATACATGAAAAAACATCATTTGACAGTTCATAATAGAATTTTGACATATTTCAAAAGTTCTAACATAAAAAGCTAGAGTAAAAAATTTTCAAAGTATTATTTTCTACTGATACCCAAACTCAGCAGCCATGAGAGGTTTTGAGGACAAATACCATGAATTTCAAAAATATATTCACTTGCACAGAATCTGAAAATATATGACATATCTATATAGTGAACTTCAAAATAACTGATACCAAAAAATAAGTCCCCCAGTAGCCATGTTGGACTCCATGACTATTCTCCTTCCTCTTTGGAGGCCTTGGGGGGAGACTAACCAGCTTGGAATCATGTTCCATCAATCCCTTCCCAGTCAGGTCTGCCCTGGACATAGCCAGCAGAGGCAAGTTGCAGGGGATCCATGACCTCACTTGTCTAGCTCTGGACCCACTCTTTGGTTCCAATGGCCTTGTGGGACCCCAAAATCATCCTGCTTCTCCTTGGAGGACTGCAAGGGTTCCAATAAACTACCAGCTTGAAATACTGCCCCACCAATCCCTTGTCAATGGGTTCTGCTTGAGGCACAGCCAACAGTCAGGTACCCTGACCTCCAAAGTCTGGCCCACAGTTCCCCCGTTTTCCTGAGAAGTCCTGCTGCCATTAGGATCATCCTGCTAGCATCAGGGAAAACCAGATGCCTAAGGATAGCATAAAAACACAGTCAACAAGACCCAGGGCAATATGGCGCCACCAGAGAACTATCCTGCTACAGCAAATATTGGCTATCCTAAAGAAACTGAAGCACAAGAGAGGATCTTAAATCCAATTTTACAAAGATACTAAAGGCCTGTAAATAGGAAATGAATAAAACCTTTAAAGAAGTATAGAAAAATGCAATCAAACAGGCAGAGCACTAAAAGACAAAGCAAACAAATCTAAAGAAATCAAGGAAAATATAATCAAGCCAGTGAAGGATATGAATAAAACTATCCAAAACCTGAAAATGGAAATAGAAGCAGTAAAGAAAACACAAACTGAGGTAATCCCAAAGATGGAAAACTGAGGAAAGAGAAGAGAAACCACAGATGTATCACCAACAGAATACAAGAGATGGAAGAGAATCTCAGAAGATACAATAGAAGGAATCAATACATCAGTCAAAGAAAAGGCAAAATCTAAAATGTTCATAACACAAAACATCAAGGAAATTTGGGATACTATGAAAAGATCGAATCTAAGAATAATAGGAATAGAAGAAAAAAAATCCCAACTCAAAACCACAGAAAACATCTTAACCAAAATCATAGAAGAAAATTTCTCTCACCTAAAGAAAGAGATGTCTGTAATTGTTCAAGAAGCTTACAGAACACCAGACTAGACCAGAAAAGAAAATCCTCCCACCACATAATAATCAAAACACTAAATGTACAGAACAAAGAGAGAATATTAGAAGAACCAAGAGGGAAAAGGCAAAGGAGCATAAGAAGACATACCTATCTCAATTACTCCTGATTTCTCAGAGACGCTAAAAGCTAGAAGAGCCTGAGAAGATCTATTGCCAATACAACAAGACTACAGATGTCAACCCAGACTACTTTACCCAGCAAATTTTAAATCACTGTAGATGGAGAAACCAAGATATTCCATAACAAAACCAAAATTAAACAATATCTATCCACAAATACAGTACTACAGAAGAAACTAGAAGAAAACCTCCAATGAGGCTAACTACACTCAAGAAAACACAAAACACAAATCATTTCAAACCATTAATCCTGTTTATTTTTGTTAATAACTTTTCTTCACACACCCACCTCAAAAATAATAATGTAGAATTCCTCCTGTCAAAAGGAGATGCAGGGACTAAGAGTAGAGCAGAGTCTGAAGGAAAGACCATCCAGAAACTGCCCCACCTAGGGATCCATCCCATCTGCAGACACCAAACCCAGACACTTACTGATGTCAAGAAACACTTTGCTGACAGGAGCTTGGTATACCTGTTCCCTGAGAGGCTCTACCAGAGCCTGGCCAATACAGACTCAGATGTATGCAGCCAACCATTGGACTGAGCACAGGGACTCCAATGGAAAAAATTAGGGGGAGGACTAAAGGAGCTGAAGGGGTTTCAAATCCCATAGGAAGAAAAACAATATCAACTACCTGGACCCTCCAAAGCTCCCAACTAAACCACCAACCAAAGAGTACACATGGAGGGACTCATGGCTCCAGATGAATATGTAGCAGAGGATTGCCTTATCTGTCTGGCATGAATGGGAGGGGAAGCCCTTAAACCTGTGGAAGTTTGGTGCCCCAGCATAGGAGGCTGCTAGAGTGGTGAGGTGGGTGGGTGGGTGGGTAGGGGAGCACCCTCATAGAGTCAGGGAGAGGAGGGATGTGATGGGGGGGGGGAATTCAAAGGGAAAACCTGGAAGGAGAACATTTGAAATGTAAATAAATAAAATAACCAATAAAAAATTAAAAATATTAGGGGGAAATAATAAAATAAAGAGCAATACAGAAACTCAACAAAAGAAGTGGCTTTCTGAAAAAGTAAGACGCCCCTTCCGGTCTGGGCCAGAGCACTGAGCAGATCTTGGGTGGCAGCTCTGCCCCCAACCTCCAAGAACCCAGAGGAAGCAGGGATCCTAGGCACTCTAACTCAGGCAGTATCTTAGGTAAGCAGACAGCAGGGCCCGCCCTAAACAGGGAGTAACTGGGACCCACAAGGACCCGGGAAGTCACTCCCATCCCGGAACACTGGTTCCTTCCGGTCTGAGCCAGAGCACTGAGCAGATCTTGGGAGGCAGCTCTGTCCCCAACTTCCAAGAACACAGAGGAAGCAGGGATCCCAGGCGCTCTAACTTGGACAGTGTCTTAGAAATTAGTTCTCAAATCTGAGGCCTGGATCAGACCTCTGCCAGGTCTGCTGTTGTGTGGACCCCAGATTCCACCTGAGACATACTGGAAGGTCCACTCAACCCAGAGCCACAGAGGAACAACTGAACTCAGAGCATCAGACAACATATCCTGAGATATTCTAGAGGAGACACTGCACCCAGAACAGCAGACACCTAGCTGGACTACTACCTTGGAGGCACCATATCCTGAGGCATCTTAGAGGTACCACTGTAATCAGTGCAGCTGGAAAAGATCACAGAGACATCTGGACCCCTAGGAGATCAGACACAAGCTAGATAACTGGAAAGGCAGGCTTCAGTCAGAGACAGCAAGTACAGGCAGCACTAGAGTTAACCAGATGGCAAAAGGCAAGCACAGGAACGCAAGCAAAAGAAACCAAAGTTACATGGCATCATCAGAACCCAGTTCCCCCATCATAGCAAGCCCTGAACACCCCATCACACCAGAAAAGCAGGAATCAGAATTAAAATCACTTCTCATGATGATGATAGAGGGCTTTAAGAAAGACATAAATAACACTCTCAAAGAACTTAAGGAGAGCACTGGTAGACAGACAGAAACCCTTAAAGAGGAAATACAAAAATCCCTTAAAGAATTGCAAGAAAATGCAACCAAACGGGAAAAGGAATTAAACAGAACCATGCAGGATCTAAAAATGGAAGTAGAAACAATAAAGAAATCACAAAGGGACAATACCCTGGAGATAGAAAACCTAAAAAAAAAGATCAGGAGTCATAGACACAAGTATCACCAACAGAATACAAGAGATGGAAGAGAGAATCTCATGTGCAGAAGATACCATGGAAAACATTGATACAACTGTCAAAGAAAATGCAAAATACAAAAAGCTACTAACCCAAAATATACAAGAAATCCAAGACACAATGAGAAGGCCAAACCTAAGGATAATAGGTATAGATGAGGGGGAAGATACCCAACTTAAAGGACCAGTAAATATCCTCAACAAAATTATAGAGGAAAACTTCCCTAACCTAAAGAAAGAGATGTCCATAAATATACAAGAAGCCTACAGAACTCCAAATAGTTTAGACCAGAAAAGAAATACTTCCCGCCATATAATAGTCAAAACATCAAATGTACAAAACAAAGAAAAAATACTAAAAGCAGTAAGGGAAAAAGGCAAAGTAACATATAAAGGCAGACCTATAAGAATTACACCAGACTTCTCACCCAGAGACCATAAAAGCCAGAAGATCCTGGACCGATATCATACAGACCCTAAGAGAACATAAATGCCAGCCCAGACTACTATACCCAGCAAAACTCTCAATCATTATTGATGGAGAAAACAAAATATTCCATGACAAATCCAAATTTACACAGTATCTCAACACAAATCCAGCACTTCAAAGAATAATTGGTGGAAAACTCCAACACAAGGAGGGAAACTACAACCTCGAAAAAGCAAGAAAGTAATCTTCCAAAAGCCGTAAAAGAAGGTAGCTACACAAACATATCTCCACTGCCAATAACAAAAATAACAGGAAGCAACATTCATTTCTCCTTAATATCTCTTTATATCTATGGACTCAATTCTCCAATAAAAAGACATAGACTATCAGACTGGATACGTAAGCAGGACCCAACATTTTGCTGCATTCAGGAAACTCACCTTTGTGAAAAAGACACTACCTCAGAGTAAAAGGTTGGAAAACAATTTTCCAAGCAAATGGTCCCAAGAAACAAGCTGGAGTAGCAATTCTAATATCAAATAAAATCATTTTTCAACCAGAAGTAATCAAAAAAGATAAAGGAGGACACTTCATATTCATCAAAGGAAAAATGTACCAAGAGGAACTCGAAATTCTCAACATCTATGCCCCAAATGCAAGGGAACCCACATACATAAAAGAAACTTTACTAAAGCTTAAAGCATACATTGCACCCTACACAATAATAGTGGGAGATTTCAGCACCCCACTCTCAGCTATGGACAGATCATGGAAACAGAAACTAAACTGAGACACAATGAAACTAACAGAAGTTATGAACCAATTGGACTTAACTGACATCTATAGAACATTTCATCCTAAAACAAAAGAATATACCTTCTTCTCAGTACCTCACGGTACCTTCTCCAAAATAGACCATATAATTGGTCACAAAACAGGCCTCAACAGATACAAAAAGATTGAAATAATCCCTAGTACCTTATCAGACCACCATGGACTAAGACTCGTCTTTGACATGGACAAAAACAACAGAAAGCCACATACACTGGGAAACTGAACAATGCTCTACTCAATGATAACTTGGTCAAGGAAGAAATAAAGAAAGAAATTAAAGACTTCTTAGATTTAAATGAAAATGAGGACACATCATATGAAAACTTGTGGGACTCACTGAAAGCAGTACTAAGAGGAAAAATCATAGCTCTAAGTGCTCACAAAAAGAAATTGGAAAGAGCATACATTAACAACTTGACAGCAAACCTGAAAGTGTTAGAACAAAAAGAAGCTAATATACCCAAGAGGAGTAGACGGCAGGAAATAATCAAACTCAGGGTTGAAATCAACCAAGCTGAAACAAAAAGAACTATACAAAATATCAATAAAACCAGGAGCTGGTTCTTTGAGAAAATAAACAAGATAGACAAACCCTTAGCCAGACTAACCAAAGGGCACAGAGACAGTATTCAAATTAATAAAATCAGGACTGAAAAGGGAGACATAACAACAGAAACAGAGGAAATTAAAAAAAATCATCAGAATCTACTACAAAGGCCTATACACAACAAAATTGGAAAATCTGGATGAAATGGACAATTTTCTAGATAGATACCAGGTACCAAAGTTAAAGGAGGAGCAGATAAACCATCTAAACAGTCACATAACTCCTAAAGAAATAGAAACAGTCATTAAAAATCTTCCCACCAAAAAATGTCCGGGGCCAGATGGTTTCAGCGCAGAATTCTTTCAGACCTTCAAGGAAGACCTAATACCAATCCTCTTCAAGCTATTCCATCGAATAGAAACAGAAGATACACTACCCAATTCGTTCTATGAAGGTACCATTACACTCATACCTAAACCACAGAAAGACCCAACAAAGAAAGAGAACTACAGACCAATCTCACTTATGAATATTGATGCAAAAATACTCAATAAAATTCTCGCAAACCGAATCCAACAACACATCAAAACAATTATCCATCAAGATCAAGTAGGCTTTATCCCAGGAATGCAGGGATGGTTCAATATTCAGAAATCCATCAATGTAATCCACTACATAAATAAACTTAAAGAAAAAAACCACATGGTCATCTCACTAGACGCTGAGAAACCATTTGACAAAATTCAACATCCCTTCATGTTAAAAGTCTTGGAAAGATCAGGAATTCAAGGCCCATACCTAAACATAGTAAAAGCAATATACAGCAAGCCAGTAGCCAACATCAAACTAAATGGAGAGAAACTTGAAGCAATCCTAGTAAGATCAGGGACTAGACAAGGCTGCCCACTCTCACCTTACCTATTCAATATAGTAATGGAAGTCCTAGCTAGAGCAATTAGACAACAAAAGGAAGTCAAAGGGATACAGATAGGAAAGGAAGAAGTCAAAATTTCACTATTTGCAGATGATATGCTAGTATACTTAAGTGACCCTAAAACTTCCACCAGAGAACTCCTAAACCTGATAAACAACTTTAGCAACGTGGCTGGATATAAAATCAACTCAAACAAATCAGTAGCCTTCCTCTATTCAAAGGATAAACAGGCTGAGAAAGAAATTAGGGAAATGACACCCTTGACAATAGCCACAAATAAAATAAAATATGTTGGAGTGAATCTAACCAAGCAAGTGAAAGATCTGTATGACAAGAACTTCAAATCTCTGAAGAAAGAAATTGAAGAAGATCTCAGAAGATGGAAAGATCTCCCATGCTCCTGGATTGGCAGGGTTAACTTAGTAAAAATGGCCATCCTGCCAAAAGCAATCTACAGATTCAATGCAATACCCATCAAAATTCCAAATCAATTCTTCATAGAGATAGAAAGAGCAATCTACAAATTCATTTGGAATAACAAAAAAACCTAGGATAGTGAGAACTATTCCCAACAATAAAAGAACTTCTGGGGGAATCACCATCCCTGACCTCAAAATGTACTACAGAGCAGTAGTGATAAAAACTGCATGATATTGGTACAGAGATAGACAAGAAGATCAATGGAATAGAATTGAAGACCCAGAAATGAACCCACACACCTATGGTCACTTGATCTTTAACAAGGGAGCTAAAACCATCCAGTGGAAAAAGGACAGCATTTTCAACAAGTGGTGCTGGCTCAACTGGAGGTCAACATGTAGAAGGATTCAAATTAATCCATTCTTATCCCCTTGTACAAAGCTCAACTCCAAGTGGATAAAGGACCTTCACATAAAGCCAGATACATTGAAACTAATAGAAGAGAAGTTGGGGAAGACCCTCGAATACCTAGACACAGGGGAAAAGTTCCTGAACAGAACACCAATGGCTTATGCTCTAAGATCAAGAATCGACAAATGGGACCTGATCAAATTGCAAAGCTTCTGTAAGGCAAAGGACACTGTCAACAAGACAAAACAGCAACCAACAGATTTGGAAAAGATCATTACCAATCCTACATCTGATAGAGGGCTAATATCGAATATATACAAAGAACTCAAGAAATTAGACACCAAACAACAAAATAACCCCATTAAAAAATGGGGTACAGCCCGGCGGAGGTGGCACATGCCTTTAATCCCAGCACTTGGGAGGCAGAGGCAGGCGGATTTCTGAATTCGAGGCCAGCCTGGTCTACAGAGTGAGTTCCAGGACAGCCAGGGCTACACAGAGAAACCCTGTCTCGAAAAACAAAACAAAACAAAACAAAAAAACACAAAAAAATGGGGTACAGATCTAAACAAAGAATTCTCAACTGAGGAAACACGAATGGCCAAGAAGCACCTTAAGAAATGTTCAACATCCTTAGTCATCAGGGAAATGCAAATCAAAACAACAATGAGATACCACCTGACACCAGCCAGAATGGCTAAGATAAAAAATTCAGGTGATAGTAGATGCTGTCGAGGATGTGAAGAAAGAGGAACACTCCTTCGTTGTTGGTGGGGTTGCAAACTGGTACAACCACTCTGGGAGTCAGTCTGGCGGTTCCTCAGAAAATTGGACATAGCACTACCTGAGGACCCAGCTATACCACTCCTGGGCATATACCCAGAAAATGCCCCAACATATAACAAAGACATATGCTCCACTATGTTCATAGCAGCCTTATTTATAATAGCCAAAAGCTGGAAAGATCCCAGATGCCCTTCAACAGAGGAATGGATACAAAAAATGTGGTACATTTACATAATGGAATATTACACAGCTATTAAAAATAATGAATTTGAGAAATTCTTAGGTAAATGGATGGAACTAGAAAATATCATCCTGAGTGAGGTAACCCAATCACAAAAGAACACACATGGTATTTACTCACTGATAAGTGGAGATTAGCCCAAATTTTGAAACAACAAAGATTCAACTACCAGACGACATGAAGCTCAATGAAGAAGAAAGAACAAGTGAGGATGCCTAGGTCTTTCTTAGAAGGAGTAACTAAATACTCAAGGGAGCAAATATGCAGACAAAGTGTGGGACAAAATCTGAAGGAGAGGTTACATGGAGACCATTCCACCTGGGCATTCATTCCATGTGCAGTCACCAAAAATAGACGCTGATATGGATGTCAGGAAGGGAAAGCTGACAGCAGCCTGATAAGGCTGTCTCATTAGGGGTCCCCCAAAGTCTGACATACCCAGAGGCAGATACAGCTAACCATTAATCTGATCAAAGGTTCCCAATGGAGAAGTTAGAGAGTAAACTGAAGGAGCCTAAAGGGTTGGTGGCCTCATGAGGAGAGCAACAATACCAACCAGCCAGAGCTCCCCAGGGTCTAAACCACCAGCCTAGGAGCACATATGGAGAGCCACATGACTCCAGCTGTACTTGTAGGGGAGGATGGCCTTGTTGGGCATAGGTGGGAGATGAGGTCAATGGTACCTTGAAGGCTGAGCATTGAGTGGGGGGGGGTAATCTGAGGGTGGGGAGGGGGTTTGGGGGGTAGGTGGGTAAACACCCTCATAGAAGCAGGAGGGGGGATGGGAAAAGGGGTTCCTGGGAGGTGGGGGGAATGCTGTAAGGGGATAAAATTTGAAATGTAAATATAATATCCAATAAAAGAGGGGGAAAAAAAAGAAAAGTGGTTAGAACCAACATCCATAATAAAATGTCAGCCCTCTTTAAAAAATAAAACTATCTTGATACTAAAATTTGTTTTGAGAATTGTATATTGCAGAATTATCAGCCTTGGTGTATCTACTCAACAAGCAAGCTGGGCAGACCTGCTCAAACCTCTGAGGTCCTGGAATTCCATCTGGATGCAGTGAAGACACAAAGTCAGAGGCTTATCAATTTGCTCTTCCCCCCACTCCTCTTCTAATATCTCAACGCCCATAGTCAGCTTGAAGAAGCTAATGAAGAGTCAGTGCCCCTATTCCCTGGGCTTGGGGACTAAGGTAGTAAATGTTGGACTGTCTTTCTAGGGAAAAGTAGTGGTTTTGTCGGAATAGAGAGGATTAGCTAGGGTTTATTGCATAGCCATAACCTATTAGTAGAAATCTGTATAATTAGTATCAAGATGAAGATATAAATTCTTAAATGGCACCAATTTACTTTGATTACAAATTTTAAGGTTTTCATTGGTACGAGCTTCTTATTGATATAAGAGTGTGATGAATATTGTTACCCTCATAGGCATTGTACCAGTACAACACACTTGGGAATACAAGGCTTAGACCCAGTCCATCTTTAACTTTTTAAAACTGATTTGAGACGGTCAGCCTGTGAGTTAAGGGACTACAGCAAATTCATGGGTTGGAGTTTATTGTTAGGGTGTTTTCTATGTTTTATTTAGAAATAGCTGAGTGGAGTTAACAGGCAACAGTTCAGATTACCTTACATGGATAGTTGGTTTTCAAAACATCAGAAATCCACAGAATTGACATGACAAACATTTCTGTATTAATGTTCATTTTGATTAGAGACCTGTCTGCTCCTGACAGCTTCATATATTGAATTCTAAGAAGAAATTGAGCATCTTTGGAGTTACTCCAGTTGTGGTGAGACAGCCACTAGACAAGAAGTGCCTCTGTCCTTCTACAGACAAATTACTGTCCAGAAAAGGACACACTCGCAGAATAGTTGACTGATTATATCTGCCTAGACAGAGTAATCAGCCCTTAATAATTCTGAAGCACTAAGGTCTGTCAGATGATCCTGGGCCAGAAGGTGGAAGAACAGATGCTCCAACGTTTTATAGTATAGGGAGTGTCCAGGTGTTCAGAGGTCTCTATAAATTGGCTAAGTTTTAGAAGCTATGCTTTGTGCTTCCCACAATTATAGTTAACTCAGTCATTCTGGATTTCTGACGGGGTTGAAAACTTATAGCCTCATAGCCAATTCTGGCTATTTACCTTGAGAGAAAAGATTTGAGTGGATGGTCGTCAGCTGACAATCATCCTAAAGCCAAGGAAAAAGCCAGGTTCAGAACTAAGTGTTTTAGTTTGGAGAGACGACAGAGGTTCTGCTTAGTCAACAAAATCTTGGACTGGGTATGAGGACTATCTTGTACCTCACGGGTACAAATTGGCATAATTATGCTCTAATTGTATTTTGAGAGAAAAGTTTCATTTTAACAGGAAGGGTGATATATATAGGAGGATTTAAGGTGGGAGGAGTACTGAGAGGAAGAGAAGGAGTAAGAAGAGGAGGAGAAGGAGAGGAGAAGCTAGGTGATGAAAGAGAGAAAGAGGGGGAGACAGGGAGGCAGATGTTCATGTATCTCCACCAGTCAAAGATAGTTGATATATCTAGGTTGGGTAGTAGGTTACACCTCTGATTGAACAATACCAAACTTATAAAGCCTATGATTAACATTTTTTAAAAAATGTATATGTGCAAAAAGAAAAAGGGGGCATGGGATAGGGGTTTTCTAAGGGGGGAATGGGGAAAGGGGATGGCATATGAAGTGTAAATAAAATATCTAATAAAAAAAACAACAAAAAAGTTTATTTCTAAAAAACAAGAAAATATCTATAACCATGCCCTTAAATTCTTCAAAGAAAATAATTTCTCAATTTCTTTCACTGAGTTATCTTCTGATATAACCTATCTTTAGCATTTGATATATGAAACATCCATTTGATATTTATATCTTCAATAAAATATGACTGCATATTACTATCTACTAAGCTATTATAATTGATGCCAGTGACAAATTTCTGTCACAATTACTGTGATTTAACAGCAAAAAAGTAATTTAAATAAGTTTTAAAATGATGTAACAAATGTTATAAACACACACACTGGGAGCCGAGATTAAAAATATCATCAAAAAACAACTAGAAAGACAGTTTAATGTTAAGACTCTCCCTGCCTCCTTTTCTGTGACTCATGAAAGGCTCTGCATGGGGTCATCAGCCATGGGAAGCAACTTTCTCTTGTTTTATGTAGTTTTTGAGAAAGTCTCCAAGGAATCTGCCCAGTAACTGTTTACACCCTGCTTCTGAGTTCTCCACAACAATGTATGAGACTTGTATTCCCCTTTCCTATAAACAGACGATGAATAGGGATAAGAACATGTATTACCAATTCCGAACTTTTTTTTTTTTTTTTTTTTTTTTTTTTTTTTTTTTTTTTTTTTTTTTTGCAACCATGACAGTGTATTCAGTAAGGTCTGCTTTATCCTCATTAGGTCACATGTAGATAGAACTTTTGTCCTGAATGAAAATGACTCTGGGCTAGGATAGGGAAGTAGGCTCAGATACTTCAGTCATCCTGATAAGCCTTTAGAAACAGTGTTCATGAGAGTGTTCATGTAAGTGGGTTTAATGCCTTGCTTTTTCTTTGGCTATTTGAGCTTATTTTATTGCTTGTTCCTCGACTATTTGCATCTATTGTATTGCTAGACTCTCAACCTAGAACTGACCTTAATACAGGCATGTAATCAAAATGTTATAAAAGCATAAAGGAAGAGGGTGTATAGGACAGGGGGTTTTAGGGAGGGAAAATGGGGAAAGGAGATGACATCTGTATTGTAAATAAATAAAATATCCATTTTTTTTAAAAAAAAGAAAGTTTAACTCTTCTGACCACTTTAACAATTTTTTGTTTTGTTCTGTTATTCATTTTAGTCTCCCACTTTGGTGGTTCTCAAGCCAGACAACACAGTAGATTTACTACTGGGGAAGTTATTGAAGACTACAAATGTGTTTGTCCTGACACTTAGGAAATTTTAATCTTATTAGTTTAGGTGTAGATATGCTTTTTAAAAATTTTTTATTGGATATTTTATTTACATTTCAGATGCCATCCCCTTTCCCCATTCCCCCCCCCCCCAGAAAACCCCTATCCCATGCCCCCTTTTCCCTTTTGCTTTTATACACTTTTTAAAAATGTTAATCAAAGGCTTTATAAGTTTGGTAATGCTCAATCAGAAGTGTTACCCAATACCCAACCTAGATATATCAACTATCTATCTTTGACTGGTGGAGACACGTGAACATCTGCCTCCATGACGCCCCTCTCTTTCTCTCTCTCATCACCTAGCTTCTCCTCTCCTTCTCCTCTCCTTACTCCTTCTCTTCCTCTCAGTACTCCTCCCACCTTAGCTCCTCCTACATATCACCTTTCCTGTTAAAATAAAACTTTTCTCTCAAAATACAATTAAAGCATAATTATGCCAATTTGTACCAGTGAGGTTCAAGATAGTCTTAATACCCAGTCCATCATTTTGTTGACTAACCAGAACCTCTGTCATTTCTCCTAACTAAAACACTTAGTTCTGAACCTGTCTTTTTCCCTGTATTGGATTCTAAGAAGAAATTGAGCATCTTTGGAGTTACTCCAGTTGTGGTGGGACAGCCACTAGGCAAGATTGCCTCTTTCCATCTACAGACAAATTACTGTCCAGAAAAGGATACACTTGCAGAATAGTCAACTGATTATATCTGCCTAGACAGAGTAATCAGCCCTTAATAATTCTGCATCACTAAGGTCTGTTAGATGATCCTGGGCCAGATGGCTGAAGATCAGATGCTCCAAAGTTTTGTATTATAGGGACTGGCCAGGTGTTCAGCGGTCTCTATAAATTGGCTAAGTTTTAGAAGCTATGCTTAGTTCTTCCCATAATTTTAATTAACTCAGTCATTCTGGATTTCTGATGGGGTTGAAAACTTATAATCTCATAGCCAATCCTGGCTATTTACTTTGAGAGAAAAGATTTGAGTGGATGGATTTCAGCTGACATTCATTCTAAAGCCAAGAAAAAAGCCAGGTGGATATGCTTTTAAAGTTTCCAAATGATACCAATATATAGCTGAAACTCTTTTAATTATTACTTCAAGTCATCCTAAATATTCTTAAAGAAATAAAATATAAATCCTATATAAATTTAAAATCATATAAAGGTTAAAGCTTAAGACTGATTTCTAAAACTGTTATCCCAACAGAAAAAGTCTATAGTTAAATAATTAAGAATTTCTAAATACTATAATGATAGTGTTTAACTGTCTGAGAGAAGAAAGTATCAGGTCTCAAAAGTCAAGGAAGCACTTTTTGTAGCAATAAAAATTTTTAAAAAGTTAACTTTAAAAATACCCATGCTTGGTCCAAAGAGATGGCTCAGTCTAATGGTGACTAGTGCTAAGCCTGGCAACCACAGTTTGATCCCCAGAACCTACAGTGAAGAGAATTCCCACAAGTTGTCCTCTGACCTCTCACACATGCTATAGAATACATCTTCCTTCCTCAAATAATACAAACATTTTTGACATAAAAGCAAAAACTTATTAAAATGAAAACAAACTTTCATTCTGTGATGAGGGTGGGTTATAGTCCAGCAGCAGAAAATGTGTTCAACATATAAGGTCCTGGACTCCATCCCTCGTAAGGAGGTGCAGGAAGGACCTGAATTACACTCTAACCAATTTGTGAACAGATACATAGCTTACCTAAAATTAAAACCATTTTTATTAATTTCACTTTATAGTAATCTCAGATTGCATATGGATTTTATGATTCATTCTTATTTTTTCTCAGTCATCAGCTACTAAAATCTTTTGAAAATTATTTGAAGATATTTATACTTCATTGTTATTACTTTCAGGATTGCCACTACTACAGCAAACACTAATGAAAAATGTGGGGAAAGGGGTGTCATGATTTTTTTTTTAAGAAAATGAAGGAAAATGATTATGTCAATGTTTTATAATTATTTCTAAAATAATATTTTAAATAATATTACTTCTTGAAAACTTACATAGTCTTCCCACATATTTCAATATATATTCAAATTATCTTCCAACAAATGAAAGTTATTCAATAAACCATTTTAAAGATGTGAACTATGTCTATTATTGGATACTATTATCAACTTACAGAAATTTTTGAAGGTGGTATTATTTCCAACGAGTAATCCATTTCCTGGGTACTAAGAGTTCTGAGTGAAAGAGAACATTCTCCAATGGTTTTCTTCTTGGGAGTCTGGGTTTGAATCTTGAATGCAAGTCTCACTGCTTGTAGATTTTGTAGTTTAATAGCAAATACAAATGTTTCCATAAATTCAATAGCCTTATAAAACAAGAAAATATTAAACATAAACACTTTTTAAAAGTTTATATGCAATTATAGAATAAATTTGTATACCTAAGAAAAGTATGTAAAATATATTTTACAAGTATTTTTTAGACTGAGGGAAGGAGGTCTAGTGACTGGCTCAAATTGGGACCCATCTCAAGGGGAAGCTCTAAGACCTGACACTATTACTGATGCTATTATGTAATTACAGACAGGAGCCTAGCATGGCTGCCCTCTGAGAGGCCCAACAAGCAGGTGACTGAGACAGAAGCATATACTTGCACCCAACCAATGAACTGAAGTTGGGGACCACTGTGGCTGAAATAGGGAAAGGCTGAAAGAAGTTGAGGAAGAGGGTGACCCCACAGGAAGACCAGCAGCTTCAACTAACCTGGACCCCTGAGATCTCTCAGACACTGAGCCATCAACCAGGCAGCATACACTAGCTGATTCGAGGCCCCCAACACATATACAGCAGAAGACTGACTGGTCTGGCCTCAGTGAGGGAAGACATGCCTAACCTTCTAGAGATTTGAGGCCCCCAAAAGTAGGGAAACCTGGCAAGGTGGGGTGTGGTGATAGGGGTGTTGAGACATCCTCTTGAAGACAGGGGGAGGAGAAATGGGATGAGGAATTACTGGAGGGCGGAACTGGAAGAAAATAATGACTGTACTGTGAAAAAAGAATACAGATAAATATTTTTTAAAAATGAAAATAGCCTTCCAGTCTGAGCCAGTGCCCTGAGCAGACCTTGGGTGCTGGCTCTGCACCCAGCCCCATAAAACCCAGGAAAAGCTCAACCCAGGTGCTTTAACACACCCAGAATCATAAGTGAGGAGGCCACAACATGTGCCCCAATACTGGGAGTAACTGGGATCACCAGGATCCAGGGACACAGGAACCCCCACCCAGCCAGTAGCACGGGTTCTTTCTAGTCTGAGATGTTGCCCAGGGCAGACCTTGGGTTCTGGCTCCACACCCAGCCCCACAACACGCAGAGGAAGCTTGACTCCCAGATGCTCTAATATCCCAGGATCACAAGATCTCAGAAGCTTGGTCACACCAGGATTTCAGGATCCCAGAGGCAGCTTGACTCCCAGAAGCTCTGACACAACCAGAATCTCAGAATCACAGAATCACAGGAACACAGAAACAGCTGAAATCTGAGGAGTTCCGACTCAACCAGGATCAAAGGAGGGACAGGACCCAGACAGAGACAGCAAGGGCAGGTAGCACTAGAGATAACCAGATGGTGGGACAAAAGCACAAGAACATAAGCAACAGAAACCAGTGTTACTTTGCATCATCAGAACTCAGTTCTTCCACTAGAGGAAGCCCTGCATACCCCTTCACAACAGAAAAGCAAGATTCAGATTTAAAATCACTTCTCCTGATGATGATAGAGGACTTTAAAAAGGACATAAATAACCTTAAAGATATATAGGAGGCCACAGGCAAACAGCTAGAAGCCATTAAACAGAAAACACAAAAATCCCTTAAAGAATTACAGGAAAACATTAATGGGTGAAGGAATTGAACAAAACCATCCAGGATCTAAAAATGGAAATAGAAGCAATAAAGAAATCACAAAGGGTGACAACCCTGGAGATAGAAAACCTAGAAGAGATCAGTTGCAAGCATCAACAACAGAATACAAGAGATAGAAGAGAGAATCTCATGCACAGAAGATACCATAGAAAACATTGACACAATATTCAAAGAAAATGAAAAATGCAAAAAGCTTCTAACCCAAAACATCTAGGAAATCCAGGACACAGTGAAAAGACCAAAACTAAGGATAATAAGTATAGAAGAGACCAAAATTTCTCAACTTAAAAGGCCAGTAAATATCTTCAACAAAAGTATAGAAGAAAACTTCTCTAACCTAAAGAAAAAGATTCCCATGAACATACAAGAAGCCTACAGAACTACAAATAGACTGGACCAGAAGAGAGATCCCTACCATCACATAATGGTCAAAACACCAAATGCACAAAACAAAGTAAGAATATTAAAAGCAGTAACTGATAAACGTCAAGTAACATATAAAAACAGACCTGTCATTATTATACCAGATTTCTGAACAGAGACTATAAAAGCCATAAGATCCTAGAAAGATGTCATACAGATCATAAGAGAACACAAATGCCAGCTCAGGACACTATAACCAGCAAAACACTCAATTAACATAGATGGAGAAACCAAAATATTCCATGACAAAAACAAATATATACTATCTTTCCACAAATCCAGCCCTACAAAGGATAATAGATTGAAAACTCCACACAAAGAGGAAAACTACAACCTAGAAAACCCAAGAAAATAGTCTTCTATCAAAAACAAACAAAAGAAGATAGCCACACATAGTTCCACCTCTAACAAGAAAAATAACAGGAAGCAACAATCACTTTTCCTTAATATCTCAACATCAATGAACTCAATTCCTCAGTAAAAAGACATAGACTAACAGATCTGGATATATATACAGGACCCAACATTTTTGCTGCATACAGGAAATACAGGCAGGAGGCCACAGACCTCCATAGATTTTTGGCCATCAGTCACATAAGGGCAATACCCAAAGCCCCTCCACAGGTATAGGACATGACCACAGGTTATGTAGCCTCAAGACACATCTCCAGTACAAAGCCTCTCTGTGTTCACAGCCATGGCCTCCGCCAAGCCAAGCCAGCCACCTACCAACAAGCCAAGGACTCTCTCTGTAGGACACAGTTGGGACACTCCTCCTTTTCTCCCTTGGCCCCAGGCTAGATCTAGATCACAGGGACCCCACTTCATTCTCAGCTCCTCTGTGGCTTCCAATGGTGCCTGGATGGCCACGAGCCTGAGAACAAGGGTCTGAGAACAAGATGGCCCCAGCCTCCCTGCAGGCCCAGGGACACCCGAGCCAGCTCTTTCTGTCCCTGGGAACATCAGACTGCTTCCCTACCCCCAGACACCTCATGGTACCTACTCCACAATAAACCATATAATTGGTCAAAAAAACAGGCCTCAGCAGATACAAGAAGACTGGAATAATCCCATACATCCTATCAGATCACCAAGGAATGAGCGTGGTCTTCAGTAACAGCAAAAACAACAGAAAGACCACATACACCTGGAAGCTGAACAATGCTCTCTACTCAATGATAACTTGGTCAAGGAAGAAATAAAAGAAAGAAATTAAAGAATTTTTAAAATTCTATGAAAGTGAAGGCACATCATTCCAGAACTTTTGAGACACAATAAAAGCAGTGCTAAGAAGAAAACTCATAGCTTTAAGTACCTCCAAAAAGAAACTGGATAGAGCATACAACAGCAGTTGACAGCACATCTGAAAGCTCTAGAACAAAAAGAAGCAATTACACCCAAAAGGAGTAGATGGCAGGAAATAATCAAACTCAGGGCTGAAATCAACCAAGTAGAAACAAAGAATCAACAAGATCAGGAGCTGGTTCTTTGAGGAAATGAACAAGATAGATAAACCCTTAGCCAGACTAACCAGAGGTCAAAGAGACAGTATCCAATTTAACAAAAACAGAAATGAAAAGGGAGACATAACAACAGAAACTGAGGAAATTTTTAAAAATCATCAGATCCTACTACAAAAGCCTATACTCAACAAAACTGGAAAATGTAGATGAAATGGACAATTTTCTAGACAGATAGCAGGTACCAAAGTTAAATCCAGATCAGATAAACCATCTAAGCAGTCCCACATCCCCTGAAGAAATAGAAGTGGTCATTAAAAGTATCTGAAACAAAAAAGCCCAGGACCAGATGGTTGTAGTGCAGAATTCTATCAGATCTTCACAGAAGACCCAATACCAATACTCTTGAAACTATTCCACAACATAGAAAAAGAAGGAGCACTACCCAATTCATTCTATGAAGCCACAATTATGCTCATACCTAAACAACACAAAGACCCAACAAAGAAAGAGAACTTGAGACCAATCTCCCTTATGTATACCAATGCAAAAATACTCAATAAATTCTCACAAATCAAATCGAAAAACACATCAAAACAACCATCCATCGTGATCAAGTAGGCTTCATCCCAGGGATGAATGGATGGTTCAATATATGGAAATCCATCAACTTAATCCACTATAAAAACAAACTCAAAGACAACTACATGGTCATTTTATTAGATGCTGAGAAAGCATTTGACAAAATTCAATACCACTTCATGGTAAACATCTTGGAAAGATCAGGAATTCAAGGTCCATCCTGAACACAGTAAAAGCAATATACACCAAACCAGTAGCCAACATCAAACTACATAGAGAGAAACTTGAAGCAATCCCACTAAAATCAGGGAGTAGACAAGGCTACCCACTCTCTTCCTACCTATTCAGTATAATATTTAAAACCCTAGCCAGAGCAATTAGACAACAAAAGGTTAAAGGGATACAAATTGAAAAGGAAGAAGTCAAAATATTACTATTTGCAAATGATATAATAGTATACTTAAGTGACCCCCAAAATTCTACCGGAGAACTCCTAAACCTGATAAAGAAAACTTCAGCAAAGTTGCTGGATATGAAATTAACTCAAACAAATCAGTAGCCTTCCTCTACTCAAAGGATTTACAGGCTGGGAAAGAAATTACCAAAATGACACCCCTCGCAATAGTCACAAATAATATAAAATACCTTGGTGTGACTCTAACCAAGCAAGTGAAAGATCTGTATGACAAGAACTTCAAATCCCTGAAGAAAGAAATCAAAAAAGATCTCAGAAAATGGAAAGATCTCCCATGCTCATGGATTGGCAGGATTAACATAGTAAAAATGGCCATCTTGCTGAAAGCAATCTACAAATTCAATGCAATTCCCAGCAAAATTCCAACACAATTCTTCATAGAGTTAGAAAGAACAATTCTCAAATTCATTTGGAATAGCCAAAACAAAAAAAAAAAAAAAACGGAGAGCAAAAACTATTGTCAACAATAAAAGAACTTCTGGGGAGATCACCATCCTTTACCTCAAGCTGTATTACAGAGCAATAGTGATTTAAAAATGGCATGGTATTGCTACAGAGACAGGCAGGAAGATCAATGAAATAGAACTGAAGACACAAATAAGGACCTACACTTACGGTCACTTGATCTTTGATAAAGGAGCCAAAACCATCCAGTGGGAAAAAGAAAGCATTTTCAACAAATGGTGCTGGTTCAACTGCAGATCAGCATGTCAAAGAACACAAATTGATCCATTCTTATCTCCTTGTACAAAGCTCAATTCCAAGTGAATCAAGGACCTCCAAATAAAACCAGATACACTGAAACTCATAGAAAAGGAAGTGGGAAAGAGCCTTGAACACATGGGGACAGGGGAAATTTTTCTGAACAAAACACCAATGTCTTATGCTTTAAGATAAACAATTGACAAATGGGACCTGATAAAATTGTAAAGTTTCTGTAAGGCAAAGGACATTGTCTATAGGACAAAATGCCAACCAACTGATTGGGCAAAGATCTTTACCAACCCTACATCCAATAGAGGGCTAATGTCCAAAATATACAAAGAACTCGTTAAGTTAGACTCCAGATAACCAAATAACCCTATTAAAATAGGATACAGAGCTAAACAATGAATTCTCAACTGAGGAATATCAAAAGGCTGAGAAGCACCTAAAGAAATAGTCAACATCCTTAGTCATCAGGGAAATGCAAATCAAAACAACCCTGAGATACCACCTCACACCAGTCAGAATGGCTAAGATAAAAAACTCAGGTGACAGTAGATGCTGGCGAGGATGTGGAGAAAGAGGAACACTCCTCCATTGTTGGTGGGATTGCAAGCTGGTACAACCACTCTGGAAATCAGTCTGGTGCTTCATCAAAAAATTGGACATAGTATTACATAAGGCCCCAGCTATACCACTCCTGGACATATACCCAGAAGATGCTCCAACATATAACAAGGTCACATGCTCCATTATGTTCATAGCAGCCTTATGTATAATAGCCAAAGCTGGAAAGAACCCTGATGTTCTTCAACAGAGGAATGGATACAGAAAATGTGGTACATTTACACAATGGAGTATTACTCAGCTATCAAAAACAATGAATTCATGAAATTCTTAGGCAAATGGATGGAGCTTGAGAATATCATCCTGAGTGAGGTAATCCAATCATAAAAGAACATACATGGCATACAATCACTCATAAGTAGATATTAGTCCAAAACCTCGGAACACCTAAGATACAATTCACAGACCACATGAAGCTCAAGAAGGAAGTCCAAAGTGTGGGCGCTTTGGACCTTAGAAAGGGGAACAAAATACTCACAGGAGGAAATATGGAGACAAAGTGTGGAGCAGAGACTGAAGGAAAGGCCATCCAGAGACTGTCTGGGGATCCATCTCATATACAGTCACCAAACCCAGACACTATTGTGGATGCCAAGAAGAACATGCTGACAGAAGCCTGATATAGCTGTCTCCTGAGAGATCTGCCAGAGACTGACAAATACAAAGACTGATGCTTGCAACCAACCATTATACTAAGCACCAGGTCCCCAATGGAGGAGTTAGAGAAAGAACTGAAAGAGGTTTGCAACCCCATTGGAAGAACAATATCAACCAACCAGAACCCTCAGAGCTCCCAGGGATTAAGCCACCAACCAAGGAGTACACATGGAGGGACCCATGGCTCCAGTTGCATATGGAGCATAGGATGGTCTTGTTGGGCATCAATGGGAGAAGAGGCCCTTGGTTCTGTGAAGGCTCAATGCCCCAGTGTAGGAGAATGAGAGGGAGGTTATGGGGTCATGGGGAGGAATACTCTTATATAAGCAGAGGGAGGGGAGATGGGATAGAGGTTTTCCGGATGGGGGGTAGAGAAACCTGGAAAGGGGTTAACATTTGAAATGTAAATAAAGAAAATATCAATAAAAAAGAAAACCATTTTAAAAATGAAAACAGAGTTCTTGTTTTACTGTATTATTTAGCTCTACAATTCTTCCTTATTAAAAATAACCTCACCAGAATACAGCTTTGCCATTTTGAAAATTAGATTATTTTTCTATCTTGGTTTTCTAATAGACATTTCTTGCTATTTATCACAATTTTTCAAAATTTTATGAGAATATTTCAAGAATTTCATATACAAGTTTACTAAGCATAAAAAATCCAAGTTGCTCACATAAAGAGAATTGAATTCCCTTTTTAAAAGAGACTGAGTGGCCCTGGCCTGGATACCTGTGGCTGGAGCAGTCTCCCAGCTGATCTGCTCCCCTCTGGAAACTTGAGTACCAAGGCATCCTAGGGAGGTCACAGACCGCAGGTAGGAGAACCCACACACCTCCCAAGGCCTTAGAAGCACAAACTCCAGCGGTATATGTAAGGGAGGATGGCCTTTTTGGGCATAGGTGGGAGAGGAGTTTCTTGGTCCCATGAAAAATGAACACAGAGTGGGGGGGGGGGATGTGAGGGTGGGGAGGGCGTAGTGGGGGGTAGGTACGGGCACTGCCTCATAGAAGCATGAGGAGGGGGGATGGGATAGGAGGTTTCTGGGTGGCGGGAGGAAGTGGGGTAAGGGGATAAAATCTTAAAGGTAAATATAATACCCAATTTTAAAAAAGAGAGAGAGAAAAAAAGGAAAAAAGGAGAAAAAAGAGACAAAAAGAAAGAAAAAAGAAAATAGGAGATTTAATAACACGAAGGGAAGAATTTAGAAATTAAGGAGGCAGTTTATGTTAATGGAAACAGCATCATAGAAACTGGAAAATCACACCCTCATAGAAGCACTAGGAGGGGGGATGGGATAAGGGGTTCCTGGGTGGTGGGGGGAATGGGATAAGGGGATAAAATTTGAAATGTAAATATTAGAACCAATTTTTAAAAGGGGAAAAAAAGAAAAGTTGTTAGAACCAACATCTTTAAAAAAAAATGTCAGCCCTCTAGGAAAAAAAATTTTTTTTCTTGATACTAAAACTTGTTCTGAGAATTGTATTTTGCAGAATACACAGCCTTGGTGTATCTACTTATCAAGCATACTGAGCAGACCTGCCCAAACCTCCGATGTCCTGGAATTCCATCTGGATGCAGTGAAAACACAGTGTCAGAGGCTTATCAATTTACTCTTCCCCCCACCCCTCTTCTAATATCTCAATGCCCTTAATCAGCTTGAAGAAGTTAAAGAAGAGTCAGAACCCCTATTCCCTGGGCTTGTGGACTGAGGTGGTTAATATTGGTCTGTCTTTCTAGGGAAAAGTAGTGGTTTTGTTGGAACAGGGAGGATTAGCTAGGACTTATTGCATAGCCATAACCTATTGATAGAAATCTGTATAATTAATATCAAGATGAAGGTATAATCTCTTAAATTGTATAAAATTTACTTTGATTTCAAATTTAAGGTTTTCATTGGTACGAGCTTCTTATTGATATAAAAGTGAGATGAATATTGATACTCTCATGGGCATTGTGCCTGTGTAACACATTTAGGAATACAAGGCTTAGACCCAGTCCTTCTTTAACTTTTTAAAACTGATTTGGGACTGTTAGCCTATGAGTTAAGGGACTATAGCAAATTCATGGTTTTGAGTTTATTGTTAGGGTGTTTTCCATATTTTATTTAGAAATAGCTGAGAGGAGTTAACAGACAACAGTCCAAATTGCCTTACATGGATAGTTGGGTTTCAAAACATCAGAAGTCCATAGAATTGATGTTACAAATATTTCTATATTAATGTTCATTTTTATTAGAGACCTGTCTGCTCCTGACAGCTTCCTGTCATGGATTCTAAGAAGAAATTGAGCATCCTTGGAGTTACTCCAATTGTGTGGTGACAGCCACTAGGCAAGAATTGCCTCTCTCCATCTACAGACAAATTACTGTCCAGAAAAGGACACACATGCAGAATAGTCGACTGATTATATCTGCCTAGACAGAGTAATCAGCCTTTAATAATTCTACATCACTAAGGTCTGTCAGATGATTCTGGGCCAGAAGGCTGAAGATTTGATGCTCCAACGTTCCATAGTATAGGGGCTTTTCAGGTGTTCAGCGGTCTCTATAAATTGGCTAAGTTTTAGAAGCTATGCTTAGTGCTTCCCATAATTTCAGTTAACTCAGTCATTCTGGATTTCTGACAGGGTTGAAGACCTACAGTCTCATAGCCAATCCTGGCTATTTACTTTGAGAGAAAAGATCTGAGTGGATGGTTTTCAGTTGACATTCATTCTAAAGCCAAGAAAAAGCCAGGTTCAAAAGTAAGTGTTTTAGTTAAGAGAAATGACAGAGGTTCTGGTTAGTCAACAAAATGATGGACTGGGTATTAGGACTATCTTGTACCTCACTGGTACAATTAGGAATAATTATGCTCTAATTGTATTTTAAGAGAAAATTTTTATTTTAACAGGAAGGGTGATATGTAGGAGGAGCTAAGGGGGAAGGAGTACCGAGAGGAAGAGATGGAGTAAGGAGAGAAGATAAAGGAGAGGAGAAGCTAGGTGATGAGAGAGAAAGAGAGAGAAAGAGAGGGGAACATGGAGGCAGATGTTCACCTGTCTCCACCAGTCAAAGATAGTTTATATATCTAGGTTGGGTATTGGGTAACACTTCTGATTGAGCATTACCAAACTTATAAAGCCTTTGATTAACATTTTAAAAAATTGTATAAAAGTAAAAAGGAAAAGGGGGCATGGGATAGGGATTTTCTAGGGAGGGGAAATGGGGAAAGGGGATGGCATCTGAAATGTAAATAAAATAAGAAAAGAACAAAAAAAGAGACTGAGTGCAAAATTGCTCTTAGCTATAAATTTCCTTCTTTACATCATTGGTGGAGCTTTTTTTTTGTGGTGCACGCCTTTATTTTTTTTTATTTATTTTATTTACATTTAGGCATTTTATTTCAATTTTTCTACTACTATACACAAAATTACCAACATTTTATATATGCTTTTGTTTGCATCTTAGATTATGTTCACGGAACATATTTCAAATAAAATATCCATGTTAATAACTGTAAATATTTTTAGGTTTGAGGTATGTTATCAAAATAATGTTTCTAAAATGTGTATGTTTTAGAGTAGTAGTTCTAAGTCTTTCTAATGCATGACCTTTTAATACAGTTCCTTATGTTGTAATAGCCCAACCATAAAATGTCTTTGCTACTTCATAACTATAGTTTTGCTACTGTTATGAATCATTATGTAAATATCTGATATGCAGGATATCTATTATGTGAGCCCCCCCAATGAGATCATGGCCCACAGGTTGAGAATCACTGTTTTAAAGTCATTAAAAATATTTCCTGTATGGAACTGAGTGGGTTCAGAGGATCTTGGAGGAGTCAGAGAAGGAAAAAAGCATGATTAAAATATGTGAAATTTTTCTCAGTGAAATTT
Source organism: Arvicanthis niloticus (assembly GCF_011762505.2). Lineage (NCBI taxonomy): Eukaryota > Metazoa > Chordata > Mammalia > Rodentia > Muridae > Arvicanthis > Arvicanthis niloticus. Next base: position 16,886,963 of record NC_133430.1, on the reverse strand, counting down.
TCCTAATTATATTAAGTAAAAAATCAGTATGTATTTTATGATTAATTATTAAAATGAATTTTCTTGAATTCTTAGACATGAATTTTATAAATTTAGGATGACATGTTCTTTTGAAAACTATCTTTTCAGGGCTAGAGAGATGGCTTAGTTATTGAGCTTGCAGACTGGCCTTCTGGTCCACACCTCACACCTCCACCTCCAGCAGTTTTGGATCAGGGTACCAGGCCCCACCCCACAGCTCTGCCTGCCTCCCAGGAGGCTGGCTCTAACCCAACACACACAGGTAAGATACACGCCTCTCCACACCACTACCCTTTCTGCTGGGACCCCAGCAAGCCTAGCCCCATGGCACTGACCCACCCTGATGGAGATTCATCTTCCTTCTGGTACACACCTATACCTGCAGAAGTCACAGATCAGCACAAGGTGCCCCACCCGACAGCTCCGCCAGCCTCTGAGGAGGCCTGCTCAAACAAGAGACAAACAGCTCCAGCAGCTCCCAGGAAGCCTGCCCCAACCCAGGACACAAACCAAAGGCCAGCCAAAACCAGAGACAACCAAGTGGTGAAAAACAAGTACAAGAACACAATCAACAGATGCCAATACGATATGACACTATCAGAACCCAGCTCTCCTGCTACAGAAAGTCCTGGATATCATAATATACCTGAAGAACAAGACTATGACCTTAAATCCCACCTCATGAGGATGATAGGAGCCTTTAAAGAGGATGTAAATAATCCCTTCAAAAGAACAAAGGAAAATACAGTCAGACATGTAGAAGCCCTTAAAGAGAAAACAAATCCTCTAAATAAATACAGAAAAATTCAGTCAAACAGGAAAAGGAAATGAATAAAACAGCCCAAGACATAAAAATGGAAATAGATGCAAGAAAGAAAACAAATAGAGGAAACCCTGTAAATAAAAAACCTAGGAAAAAGAATAGGAACTACAGATGCAAGCGTCACCAAAGAATGCAAGAGATGGAAGAGTGAATCTAAGGCATAGAAGATACCAAAGAAGATATTGATATTGGTCAACAAAAATGCCAAATGTAAAAAGTTCGTAACTCTAAACATGCAGGAAATTTGGGACACTGTGAAAAGACAAAACCTAAGAATAATAGGAATAGAAAGGGGTGAAGACTCCCAGTTCAAAGGGCCACAAAACATATTCAACAAAATCATAGAAAACTTCTCTAACCTAAAGAAATAGATGGCTATAAAGATGCAAGAAGCCTACAAAACACCAAATAGATTGGACCAAAAAATGAAAATCCTCCCACCACATAACCAAAACACTAAACGTACAGAACAAAGAAAGAATATTAAAAGCTGTAAGGGGGAAAGGCCAAGTAACATATAAAGTCACACCTACCAGAATTACACCTGACTTCTCAACAGACTCTAAAATCCAGAAGGGCCTAGGCAGATGTCCTACATTTTCTAAGAGATCACAGATATCAGCCCAGACTATTACAACCAGCAAAACTCTCAATCACCATAGACAAAGAAACAAATATATTACAAGACAAAACCAAATTTAACAATATATTTCCACTAATCCAACTCTACAGAGGATACTAAAAGGAAAACACTAACACAAGGAGGGCAATTACACCCAAAAAAATATAAGAAATTAATCATCTTAATGATCTCACACCAAAACCAAAAGAAGAAAATCACACATACACAAATACACACACACACACACACACACACACACACACACACACACACCTCCAGCAACAAAACAGTAGGAACTAACAATTGTTGGTCATTAATAGCTCTCAACATCAGTGGATTCAATTCACCAATAAAAAAACCACAGGATAACAGACTGGGTATGTGAACAGTATCCACCATTCTTCTGCATAAAGAAACATATCTCAGCAAAAGAAACAGACACTATCTCAGAGTAAAGGGCTAGAAAAGACCTAAGAAACAAGCAGGAGTAGCCATTCTCATAACTCCTAAAATACACTTTCAACCTAAAGTTATCAAACAAGACGGAGAAGGACACTCCATACTCATCAAATGAAAAATCTACCAAGATGAAGTCTTAATTCTGAACATCTATGTTCCAAATTCAAAGGAAAACACAATACATAAAAGAAACTTTACTAAAGTTCAAATTACACATTGAATCCCACAAAATAATGGTGAAAAATTAAATTCTCCATTCTCGCCAAAGGAAAGTTCATAGAAACAGAAACTAAACAGAGAACAATTAACCAGTGTTATTAACCAAAGGGATTTAATGGAAACATTTTGCCAAAACAAAAGAATATATCTTTTTCTCAGCACATCATAGATCCTTCTGCAAAACTGACCATACAATAGGCCACAAAGCAAGCCTCAACAGACACAAGAAGACTGAAATAATTCCTTCCACCAGTCTGTGCTAGTGCCCTGAGCAGTCCTAGGGCTTCAGCTCTGCACCCAATCCCCCCAAACCCAGAGGAGGCTGGACTCCCAGAAGCTCTAACATGCCCAGAATTATAGGAACTGAATGTCTATGGCACTCTACAACTAGGCATACTTATACATGGGTGAAAGGGAAGGATCTACTTATTGGCATATGGCATGATCCTGATCAGGTGTTTAATATGAGGAAGAGGTCATGTTTGTGTTTTTTTCTGCAAGATGCTGAAGGAGCATGGTGGCTGTCAGAGCAATGGGTGAGATATGCTGCTGCCAGGATAAAGAATGATGCTAACCTATGAGCTTGCTGAGTGCCCTGACAATGGTGACTGGGAGGCTGTATTAGGCATATGTTCCTGACCACCTTTGCTTACCTATACCCCAGATGGAACAAGCTACCTTGCCTCAAATTATTAGACCTTGCAGAACAGATAATCAAAAAAAAGAAGTTATAATGAAGTTATAATGGTAGTATACATAAGTGATTCCCCAAAATGCTACCAGAGGACTCCTACACCTTCAGCAAAGTGGCTGGGTACAAAATTAACTCAAAGAAATCAGTAGCCCTTATCTACACAAGTGATAATGGGCTGAGAAAGAAGTTAGGGAAACAATACCCTTCACAGTAGCCACAAACAACATAAAATACCTTGGTGTAACTCTAACCAAGCAACTGGAAGACATATATGACGAGAACTTCAAGTCCTGAAGAAAAAATGAGGAAGATATCAGAGGATGTAAAGATCTTCCTTGCTCATAAATCAATAGGACTAACATAGTAAAAATGGCCATCTTACCAAAAGCAATATACAAATTCAATGCAATTCCCATCAAAATTCCAACACAATTTTTTACATACCTTTAAAGAGCAATCTCAACTTCATATGAAAAAACAAAAAGCCCAGAATAGTCAAAAAAAAAAAAAAAAAAAAAACCCTGAACAATAAAAGAACTTCTGGAGGAGTCATCACCATACCTGGTCTCAAGATGTAGTACATAGTGATTATAAAGAAAAACAACAACAGCAGCAACAGCAAAAGCCTGTATGGGACTTGTACTGAAACAGACAGGGTGATCAACAGAAAAGAATCAAAGACCCAGAAGTAGACCCACATACCCATGGACACTTGATTTTCAACAAAGATGCCAAAACCAAAAAATGAAAGAATTTAAAAAAAGCATCTTCAATGAATGGTACTGCTAGCTGGATGTCTGAATATAGATGAATGCAAATAGATTGATGTTTATTACCCTGCAGAAAGTTCAAGTCCAGGTGGATCAAGGACCTCAACATAAAACCAACTACACTGACTCTAATAGAAGAGAGAGTGGGAAATAGCCTTGAATGCATTAATACAGGACACAATTTCCTGAACCAAACACCAAAAATGGCCCTAAGATCAATAATTGATAAATGAGACCTAATAAAATTGCAAAGCTTCTTTAAGGTAAACTCTGTCAACAGGACAAAACAGCAACCTACAGATTGGAAAAAGATATAGGGGGCTAATATCCAAAATAGATAAAGAACTCAAGAACTTAGACACCAACAAACCAAATAACCCAATTAAAAAATGAGGTACAGAACTAAACAGGACTTTCTCAACAGAGGAACATTGCTTTCCCTAATTCAACCACAGGGGTCAACAACTTCTGTCCATTGGTTGGGTGCAAATATCTGCATCTGACTCTTTCAGTTGCTTGTCGGGTCTTTCGGAGGGCAGTCCTGATAGGTGCCTTTTTATGAGCGCTTCATACCCTCAGTAATAGCATTAGGTCTTGGGGCCTCCCCTTGAGCTGTATCCCAATTTGAGCCTGTTGCTGGACCTCCTTTTTCTCAGGCTCTTCTCCATTTTTGTCCCTGCAGTTCTTTCAGATAAAAACAACTATAGGTCAGAGTTTTTTTACTTGTGGGATGGCTACCCCATCCCTCATGTGTAGGTGGACGAGCAGTCTCAACTAACCCAGACCCCTGAAATCTCCCAGACACTGGGCCACCAACCAGGCAGCATACACTAGCTGATATGAGGCTCCCAACACATATGCCGCAGAGGACTGCCAGGTTTGGACTCAGTCAGAGATGATGCACCTAACCCTCAAGAGACTGGAGGCCCCAGGGAGTGGGAAGGTCTGGTGGAGTGGGTGGGGGGGAGCTGGAGACATCCTCATGGAGATGGGGGTAGGAAGTATGGGATATGGAACAGAGGGTGGACCTGGAGGGGAATAAAATCTGGACTCAAAAAATTAAAGACTAAAGAAAAAGAAAAAAAGAAATGCTCAATGGCCTTAGTCATCAGAAAAATGCAAATCCAAATGACTCTGAGGTTCATTCATACTCATCAGAATGACTAAGATCAAAAGATCAAACATGTTGTTGAGGATATGGAAAAAGGGGAACACTCCTCCATTGCTGGTGGGAGTGCAAACTTGTACAACCACTCTGGAAATTAATCTGATAGTTTCTCATAAAATTGGAAATAGTTCTAACTGAAGACTCAGCTATATTGCTCCTGGGCATATACCCAAAAGATGTTCCACCATACCACAAGGTGACACATGCTTCACTATGTTCCTAGAACATTTATTTGTATTGGCCAGAAACTAGAAACAACCCAAATGTCCCTCAATGGAAGAATGGATATAGAAAACATTGTTTGTTTACATAATGGGATACTATTCAGTTATTTAAAAAGAAGGACATCATGAATTTTGCAGACAAATGAATGGAACTAGAAAATATCATTCTGAATGCAGACCTAAAAGGACATGCATGTCATATACTTACTGATAAGTGGATAATAATCATAACGTACAGGATCCCCAAGATACTCCCCACAGACTCAAAGAAGCTAAACAAGTTTGAAGGCCCAAGCAAGGATGCTCAAACTACACTTAGAAGGGGAAACAAAATAATCATAGGAGGTAGAGGGAAGGTGGGTCCAAGGCTGGAGAGGGTAAGGGGAAAGGAATGGGGAGGCAGGGTCAGGTGTGGGGAGAGACAGAAAAGAGGCCTAGAGGGCCAGGAGAATGGATGGAAATCTGTAGATGCTGGTTGTAAGGGTGGAGGAGAGAATCTCTAGGAAGTCCCAGGAGACCTGGGATAGGGGAGGCTCCCAGGAGTCCATGTGGGCACTTTAGCCAAGATGCCTAACAGCAGGTACATGAAACATAAACAAACCACTTCCTATAGCCAAGCAGGACCTCCAGTGAAGGAATAAGGACACCAAACTATCCACAAAACTTTCAACCCAAAATTTGTCCTGTCTAAAAGAAATCCAGGGATGGAGCAGAAACTGAAGGAAAGGCCAAACAATAACCTGCCCAACTCAAAACCGATTCATGGGCAATCACCAATCCCTGACACTATTAATGGCACTCTATTGTGCTTACAGATAGGATCCTAGCATAACTGTCCTCTGAGAGACTTCACCCAGCAGTGGACTGAAACAGATGCAGATATCTACAGCCAAACACTGGACGCGGGTCGGGGACACTAATGAAAGAGTTGGGGAAAGGATTGAAGGTCCTGGAAGGGAAGAGAACCCCATAAGAAGACCAACAGAGTCAATGAACTTGGACTCCTGGAGCTCTTTGAGACTAAGCCACCAGCCAAAGAACATACATGAGCTGCAATGAGGCCACCGCACATATGTAGCAGACATGTAGCTCAGTCTCCATGGCCTCAGCAAGAGAAAATGAGCCTAATCTGGCAGATACTTGATGAACCAGGGTGGGGAGAATATCCAGGGGGACCCACCCTCTTAGAGGTGAAGGGGGGATAGACGAGGAAGGGCCAGGAGGGGAAACAGTATTTGGGATGTAAATATATATATATTATTAAAGAGTGCATACTGTTTTTGCAGTGGACCTGAGTACAAGTCTCAGCATCGATTTCAGGTGGCTTGAACCACCTCTTAACTTTTGCTTGAGGAGATGCAATCCTCTGGCTTCATGTGTGCCTGTGTGCATACACATACACACACACACACACACACACACACACACACACATACACACACACACACACACACACACACTTAAATATAAAGGATTTTAAATATTTTTTAAAATATCATTTCATTTGTATGTAAAAACTTAACTTTTAACCATATCAAATGACAATAATAAGCATGTCTTTAAATTAATATGAAAAAATTCATAAAACAAAACTCAAGATAATAAAACTTCTAGTTATAATATTTGGAAGATTTTGAGAAAGAGATTAACTACAATTTTGCAATGACTTTTCAAAGCCAAGTTGCTGGGAACAAGTAAAGAAGTTTCTTACTTATTGCTAATCTTCTACATATGCTAGTAATTAGTTTTCTTTTTAAATTCATCTACTATCAGACAATGAAATTAAAAAAATACTATTAGGATTTAAAAATATCTTTTAAAAGCCAAAACATTTTAGCTTGTCCAAATTAAAACACTTTCTTATTCTCACATTTTACATAAATAAAATTAACAAATAAGAGAAGAATGAAAAATTCAAACACAAAGAGCCACTTACATTAGAACCTTCTTTGGCTGAAGATTTAAAATGTACTGGTTTGGACAATGTTAAAATTCCTTTTATAGAAATTGTGGGAGTGTCTCCAAAACTAGAGGGCCAACTTATATCTCTGCACTTTAAAAGAAAATGAAAGTATAAGTTAAGTTTTTACAAAGGCCTCTGACAACACAAATATATATTTATTGAGTTAATAACTTTTCTGAGGCAAGGTCTCTTTACACTGCACTGGTTGTTTTGGAACTTACAATGTAGACCAGGCTGGCCTCAGAGATCCACCTGCCTCTGCCTCCAAAGTGCTGGGATTAGAGGTATGAGCCACCGTGCCTACCGAGTTAATTATTTTTAGCTAAAATTTTTAAATAAATTTTAGAATACTAAGATTTCACACTTTATCCACATTAACATTTTGACATTTTCCTTCATGACATTATCATACATATTTTGTCTTAGTTTATCACTCTTCCTCTACTCCTCTCCTTACCGTGCCTCTCACTTGTTCCCAATTGTCCTCTTCTAGATTTTAAGTAGCAAGTATTCCATTATCATCCCTAAATCCTTCCTTAAAAACTCTTTTCCATAACAAATAATGAAAAAAGAATACATAAAATCCATCCCCTTTATGTTCCTCTTTCTAATTTCCTGACTTATATACATATAAGTACAAACATCAAAATTAAAAGGAGGGTCAGTATATGAAAGAGAACATGTAATAGTCTTGGGAGTCATGTTTATCTCACTTCTTAATTTCCAGATCTATGCATTTTCCTGAAACATTCACAATTCAATTTATATAGCTAAATAAAATTCCATTGTGTATATGTACCATATTTTATTATCAATTCATATGTTGATGGACATCTAGGCTGATTTAATTTCCTTTCTATTATAAATAGTAAAACAATAAACATGAAGGTGCAAGTATATCTGTAGTAGGATTTACAGACCATTGGGTATATGCTTAGGAATGGAACCCTTTAGTAGTTCTATTTCTGAGTTTGGGGGTGGGGGTTATTTCAAGTTTTGGTTGTTTTGATCATTTTTTGGTTTTGGTGTTTGGGGCTTTGTTTTGTTTTGTTATTTAAATATTTGGACAATGATTTCAATAATGGTTATACCAGTTTACACTCCCGCAAAGGGTTCCTTTACCCTAACACCCTCACCAGTATTTGTTGTCATTCATCTTTTGATGATAGCCATTCTGACTGGGATGAGATAGGATCTCAAAGAAGTTTTAATTTGCATTTACTTGATGTCTGAGGATACTGAAGATTCTTTTTTTTATTAAATTCTTTAATTTTAATAGGTCAATATATGTATAAGTATATAAAGAGAAAGAGAATGAATTATAAATTATATATAGAGAGATAGAGTGAAAAAATATATATGTATATTTTTCAATTCAATATATGTAAAAATATTGAATGAGTTGGAACATTCTACCAGTAAAGTGTTTGTACCTCAGTATTAAGGGGTATCTTAATATAAAAGTAAACTTTACTATAATATTGCATAAAATACATGAGGACCATTTAAGACATACTCTTTGTCTTTATGACATAAACTTTGATCTCATTGGGAACTAAATGAAGTCTGTATTGTTGAAATCCAGAAGTTAAATGACACTCTACCAATATATATATTGGCCATGTGGTCCAACCCTCTCATATCTGTGTAAAATGAACTCAATATATCAAAGAAACAGCTGCATATTCATATTTACTGCAATACTATTAATAACAAGTAGCATAAAATATGGAATAATATATAGATATGTAGATCATGTGCTTTATTTATGTATGTAAAAATATTATTCTTCCATAAAAAGAATTTAGTTCTATCATGTGCAGCACAGTATATCCTTAACATTAATTGGAATACTAAATGAAGCAGATCACTCATTAGAGATTTTTACATTTGCACCCATTTCCTTGCCAATGAAAAGACTTCATCCTTCTTATATTTGAAAAGAAATACATTGTGTAAATAACACATTCCCTTTGTTTATGGACACTATGGTGGCTAGTCCTGGTTGGCAACGTGACTACATCACATCTGGACCTAAATACCCAAAATTCAGAGCACACCTGTGAGTGGATTTTTGTTTAATATGACATAGGAATATCTACTTATATACCAAATCTTTTATGTAGAAAGGCACATCTGTAATACCGATCTTTTGACCTGAAAAAAGAAAGGCTTTCATTCCAATCTAATGTGAGCCAAACCTTCTACTAGAAGCCTACATATATATAAGGACATGTAACAGGGAATCATTTGTTCTTTACCTTTCTGCCCTTGCCTTGCTAGCAAATCCACTCCTTCACTCACATAAGGGCCTACTTCATTGGTACTCTAGTGTATACTGAAGATGAGCTGTGATATCAAAACTCATGGACAGAGCAACTACTGGATTCTTAGATTTTTCTTTCCTTTCTAGCCATTGTGGGGAAAGCTGAACCATAGTCTATAAGCCACTCTAATAAATTCTTTGTCCAGATAAATAGATGGGTAGATGGATGGATGGATGGATGGATGGATGGATGGATGGACAGACGGATGGACAGACAGATACTGACAGACTTTCTACAATTTCTATTATTATGGAGAACTCTGACTAATATAAACACCTAGGTTAGTTCTGTGGTGTTACAATAGACACTGATGTGCAACTACCTCTGTTATATCTTGACTTGGAGTCATTTAGGTAAATTTCCAGGAGAGGTATATCTAGGCAGACAAATACATATGTTTTCATATTTGTGGATTTTAATTTTATGTAGATTCATAAAAGTATTTATAACATGAACTGAGTAAAACTGTTTAAGAGTACAAAGAAAACTAATGATAGGGAAAAGATGAATATTGAGAAGGGAATGGGAAGAAAGGGAAGGGAGCATATGCCTAACATACAATATGTGAAAAGTTTAACATTATTTTAATTTTTAAAAGTTCAGTATGATGGCAGAAGAGAAAGAAAGAGACACAGAGAGAGACAAAGAGAGAGACAGATACATAGAGACAGAGAGAGACAGATACACTGTCAGAGACAGAAAGGTGGAAAAATAAAATGAATATAAGAAAAACAAAAACCACCTGTTCTTCCTTTGATGTGGAAACTAAAGACAATGTAAACCTGACTACATTGTAATGATAACTGAGTTTGGGAGATGAGGGATAAAGTAATTCTATATTCCGATGTATTTTCTGTATATCTGTTGGACTGTAACACTGATTCTTGCAATTTTACATAATGAACACAAGTTCCCCAAAATAAAATATTTTTGAGATAAGTCCTTTCCTCATATTTAAAATGGTTTTACATCATGGGAGCTAGGACATTTAGTCATGTCCTTAAGCTTTTGGAATCTGTGTTATTTTTAATTTCAAATTCTTCATGACAGTGTGAAGCAAAAAAAAAAAAATAGAACATGTCATATATGTCATAAATCACACAGTAATGTCCAAATTTTCTGTGACATCAAAATGAAAGATGTTGACTCATCCATTACATGTAGTTTTGATCAAGATATATCCATAGAAACATATATCTATTCTCCATTATAAGAGGTGTAGTACCAGAAGAAACCCCCTACCAACTAACTGTCCACTCCAACCAGGGCAACAGTAGGTAGAACTGTATCTCTGCTTCTACAAATCCAGTCCCACCCAGTACTATCTTAGAATGTATTATCCTTTTGTATTTCTCCTTTCAAGGACTAAAGGACTATCTGTTGAATTCTTAGCTCATTTGTTTGGCAGTTTGGGGATTTGGTGTTTCATGTTTTCAGTTCTTTATATATTCTACATATTAATTCCTTGCCTAAAAAAATTACTGGCAAAGATTTTCTCTCATTCTGCAGATTGTCCATTCACTCTGCCGATAGTTTCATTGCTGTTCAGAAATAGTTACATTTTGTGAAATTGCACTTGTTAATCTCTGGGTTGGATAATGTTGTTAATTTACTGTGCTTTAGAGTTCTAATCAAAAAGTTTTCACCTATGCCTGTATCTTGAAGTGCTTTCCCTGTTTTCTTGTAGCAGTTTCAGTGTTAAACACTTTATTAAACACTCTTTTCTGGAAAATACAATAGAATCCTAAATTTCAAAGATAGCTATTAGCCCTTATTTTAGAAGAAAGCCATACTTGTAGGTTATAAAATATAACATAATTGAATGAATATAAAGAAATGAATATAAAATAATTGAATAATTTTTATCATCAATTATGTAAAAATAAATATAAATATTCAATTTTATAATAAAATCAGTATTAACTACACTAATTTACCTGTAAAACTGTGATCCAGATCTGCTCTGCTGAAGATTTATAAAACAATTTCACATTCAATCTCCCCAAGTCTCTTTCATCTCCTGATAGGGTAATTGTATCTGAATTATAAAGGATAAAGAATAAAAATTCCAGGCAATATTGTTAATCCAATTAACCTTTGATTTAAACCAAGTTTGAAAGCACAAATAACACAAATGTTTTGGACTTTTGAAACAATATCTTACTATGTAGCCCTGGCTGTCCTGGAACTCACTCTGTAGATGAGGCTGGCCTTGAACTCACAGAGATCTGTCTGCCTCTCACTCCCAAGTGCTGAAATTAAAGAAATGTACCACTATGCCTAGCAATAACTGATATAGTTTTTTAAGTTTTCAAGGTAGTAAGATAAAAATCACACTTTTGTGTTTTGTAGTGAAGTCTTAGAAATAAAATACACTAAGAATGCGTATCTTTTAGGAATTTAACAGAACTGTGAGGAATTAAGTTAAAACTCTGCAAACAGCATTTATCAGGTTGATGTGCTTCTGAAAGTTCCTTAATCCATGTACTTTAAATCATAAATAAAAAGATATGTAACAGCTTATTTAAAAAATACTTATTTCTGCTGGAACACTGAGTCATGGGCTATCTGATATCAATTTGTGATAATACTATCGACATTGGTACAATACTCAGCAAACAAAATGTATTGCACACTTTTTTCTTTATCCAACTATAACACTGGAAAGCTATTACTAAGTAGAAATAACCTGCTGAACAGTATAAATAGGACAATGTATTGCTTACCCAGGCTTCTGTTACTGCCCTGAGAATTTTTTCTTGAAGAAGAACTACTAGGCACACTGGAAAATGAGTCATATCTCTGCAACAACAATAACAATAGCAACAATATGCTTCAGTCAGAAACTGAGTATCAAACTTTAAAAATGTTCATACTTATGCTCCAATAAACACCTTGGTATCAAACTTGATGTTAATCAACTTGTCAATGTTATTGGTCCAAATTTCCCATGCTTGTAGGAGAAGAAAGAAACTTGTAACGTATTGAGAAATACCTTAGTAGTTAACAACATTAGAAAAACTTTAGTATTTTGGGTTTGGTCTGAATTTTCATATTGCATGCATTACCAGAAGGGTCCAGAAACCTAAAAGTGTAAAACACTATTATCATAGCTTAATCCCTCTAGACCAAGAGCATTTGCATCATGCAAACTATACAAATAAAAATTCAGAAACCATCACAGGACTACTGAATTGAAAATTCTAGGGGTAAATGAAGCCTTGGCATTTTGTATTTAACAAAATAAACAATTCAGATGTGTGTTTAAAGAGTGCTATTATAGAGCATTAGTTGGGATATACTGTGTAAAGGTATGTCTCTGTATATTCAATTGTTAATTCTGTACTAGCAGAGAGCTAATGGCCCATCACTGGTTTCATATTTTGTAAATATTCATTCTTCCTTACCTACCTAAGGCATTCTAGAATTGTAACTGATTGGTCAATAGCTGGGGAGGAAGTGGAAGGTGGATCTTCTGGACAGAGAGACTCCAGGAGAAGAAATCAGAGGCAGAGGTACCAGCTGACATGAAGATGGACAGATGGACAAGAGCTGGGCAGAGAAGTACACCTGACTATGTGGCAAGAGCCAGGTTTAGTCTGGAGACTGCTCAGCCAAAGACCTAGGCTTTAAAATATTATTATGCCTCTGTGTCATTATTCGTATTGCTGGTGGGTCTTAGTCCTGGTATAAGAATTAATTATTTAAAAATCAATGATAGAATTATTAAGGCTAATTGAGAATGAACTTAAAAAGAAGCCCATAAATATATGTAAAAAGATGTTCAGAGTACTTTTACTTTCATTTACAGAAAGACAGATGACCTTACTTTAAACTTTTCTTTACTCTACTGCTATTTCCCTTTTTGGTGTTTTCAGACATAGTTTTATTACTGTGTCACCCAGGCTGGCCACATATTCTTAATTGATCCTCCTGCTTCAGCCTTCTAAATGCTGAGATTACAAACATAGGGAATCATTTCTGGTTTATGTCCTAATTTCAAACAGAACTTAACTGAACTAAAAAGAAAACATTAAATCTATCAAAGGATGCTATATTGCTATTAATAAAAATTGAAGTCTTACACCTCAGTAGAAATACTAATTCTTACTAACTGCCTGGTTATGTTCAAAAAGTAAAGTTAAATAAGTACTTTTTTGATTCTTCTCTTTTTCTTATTAAGTTTATTTTTTAATTATCAAATCATAATTTTTACTTTTTAACTCAGGGGTTATAAAAACAAAAAGGCAGGATGTGGGGAAGGGGATGACACAGGAGCATAGGTGTTCAGGGGGAGTACAGATATCTTTCAGAAAAGGGTATCAGCTGGGTAAAGGTTCAGGGGACAGGTCACTATGACTCTCCCTATGATTCATTTATCCTTATCTAAGTTGGTACTATCCACCAAGGCTGCCTATTTACAAAGTCTATGACTACTCAGGCTGGTAAATTTCCACAGAAGCTGCCTGTTTACAATAGGTTATAGCCATCTGTTTCAGTGTTTTTCCACAGAAACCCAAGACTTTGTGTTAGCAGGCATGTATGTCAGGCCTATTGCTAATTTTAGGCTTATGGCTGATTTTAGGCCTTCAGTGTATAAGCAGGGCTGCCCCTGACACCTCCTCCTTTCTCCAAGTATAGAAGGGCCGCAGTGATTCTAATCTTGCCAAGGTGGGGATAGAGGCCTGACCTCCAGTAATTAAAGGGGACCTTGTAATGGCTCTGGTCCTCCTGTCGTTGTCCAGTGAAGCATGAAGGCCACACCCATCCTGATGTCTTTTTTCTGGAGAGGGGATACTTTTGACATCAACCCCTATGCTGTCAGGCTTGTCCCTCCATGAACTCAGAAAGATATTTTTAACTTTTATTTATATTCCCTTGCAGTGCTTAGCCTTGTGGCCTAAGCAAGAATTCAGATCGCCAGTCAGAGGGGGTTCTGGGTGGCCCCTCTCCGCTTGGTCTAGGGGCTGAAGTCCCCTCTTTTAGGTTAGGTGGAGATGGGATTTGAGAACACCCTGGATAGAGTAACAACCTCATCTTGAGTCTCGTGGCCATCCATAGCTAACTTATGTTAATGTATCTGAATAGATTTTGCTATCAAATTATCTATCTGTTGTTTTACAATGTTAGTCAGCCTATTTAAAGCCCAGGGACCAAAAGAAATATGTAAAACTAACCCAATTAATGGTCCAAGATGGAAGGAAGTAGGGTTGACAACCATGGAGAGGTTGAGAACCAATTCTTGTACCAGCTCTCATCTTTCTCTTTCTCTGTCTTTTCTCAAGGCCTTCTCTGACCTTTTTCATGCTCTCTTTAATCGTCCCTGTTTTGTCTATGTAAAAGCAACATTCTTCTTTAGAGGCTGTACATAGTCTAGAGCTGTACACAGTTTTTTCTATTGTAAAAGAGAAAAGCAAGTCGAATAAAGTCCTTTGCAATTTTTGGAGATCACTTCAGACAGCGAAACGAGGGATTTCTTCAGATTAGTGATATCAGTAGCTAGATGTTTTATGTCCTTGTCAAAGGCCCATTGAAGGTTTGAGTAGTATAAGTCTGGAGGCCAGCATCAGGATTAGAACTTCTAACAGCAGACATCACAGGTGATTCATTTTTACCTGAGATATTACCCGGGTTAGAGCTCCTGGGAGCCCTGCTTCCTCTGGGTTTTGTGAGGTTGGGTGCAGAGCTACTGCCGTGATCCGCTCAGTGCTCGAGCCCAGACCAGAAGTCCCAAGTAAATACTTTTAACTATACAATTACAAATCCCAATTGCCTCAAGATACTTCAGTGCATACCAATTAAGAGATATAAAATTATGCAAAATGAAAGAAATATAATACCTTTTATTAACCACTGAAAATTTCCTAATGAATATAGAAAATGACAAGTATTTATTCTTCAGATACTATAATACACATAGTCAAAGAAATACATGTGATTCCTAAAGCAATTCACATAGTTCTGATTTTTATTTGAAATAGTTCACATATAATGAAATTATATAATTATTATACCTGGATGAATCGCTGAGATGAAGTTGTAAGATCGAGCATAGACTTGCTTAGCCCAGGGGAACCAGAAAGTTTACTGGTCCTTAAATCACAAACTACAAAAGGAAAAAGGGGGGTTTTAATAAAAACAAAACAGTAGGAGTTCATCACATATATTACATACAAATTTACATTTTAAAAAGTTTTGGTAAAATCTAAAGATGTTAAATTATTTTAATCTTTAATGCAGAAATCTCTAGTAGTCAAACAATACATTTTCATATCCACATTAAATATTAAGCATGGGTTTGCTTATATTCCCCAATCCCTCATCCATAAAAAGTAATTTAACAGGATATAAGTACTCTTTGACAAATGTAATTCAACTATGATTTTATGAGCACATATAACATTATGTTTCAATATTGAATCCCATGAGCTCTTATATTTCTAGTTCTCCTCCAAACTGTAAGATCTTTTAAAAAAGGAACTTTACACACCAAGTCTGTGTTCTAGCACAGTGCTAGAGCAGACCCTTAATAAAATATTTTTTTATTTTCAGTGACAATGATTCATGCATGCAATAGACTTGTAAAACCTGAAAACCTGAAAATTTTATGAATCCAAGATACATATGGTAGTTCATATAATCGATATAGTCTCAAATATCAAACTAAAAACTACTGGTTATTTTCTACTCTCTTTGTGTATACTTCCAATCATGAGTTCTAAAAGTCATTTACCTGATTAGAACAAAAAATATTATAAATATCTATTGTGGAATTTATTAAGTATATAACAAAAAACTATGTAAAATAATCTGTAATAAAAACTTTTAAAAATGAAAAAAGAAATGGAATTTGGAACTATCGGCAGACATAATACATTATCTATCCATCTTTTTTCTTTTTTATTGGTTATTTTATTTATTTGCATTTCAAATGTTATACCCCTTCCCGGTTTCCCCTACACAAACCTCCTACACCATCCCTCATTGCCTCTATGAGGGTGCTCACCCACCCACCCACCCACTCCTGACTCACTGCCCTAGCATCCCCCTACACTGAGGCACTGAGCCTCCACAGGATCAAGGGCCTCCCCTCCCACTAATGCCAGATAAGGCCATCCTCTGCTACATATGCAGCTGGAGCCATGGGTCCCTCCATGTATATTCTTTAGTTGGTGGTTGTCTTAGTTAGGTTTTCACTGCTGTGAACATATACCATGACTGAAACAACTCTTATAAGGACAACATCTATACTAATTATAACACCAGAAAAAAGTTGTGACACCCATCATACATTTGTGAAGTCTGCTTTGTTCTTATTTTAAAACTGTTCTTAATAATAACTATTTCTGCTAGGATCTTAAATTTAATTTCTAAATTTGTTAAAGATAAGCTCAGAGGAAATGCAAAAAAAAAATTGTTTTCTTACCAGATCCATATAACTTTTTTGTTTCACAATGAGGACGAAAACGCCTACTTAAGTCAGGTGAAAAGTGTTGATACATATAGCATGGATTATACACATCATAGCTGGGTCCATGGTAGAATGAACTACAAAGTTCTGTCTTTTGATCTCCAAAACATGCTCTAGCAGATCCTGAAAGCAAGTGTTTCTATAACCAACAGCTGATATACTGAAGAAACAGGTTAAAAATACTTTGTCATAAATGATACTAAAGCATATGCCTTAACCAACACACATTTATAGAATTCTAACTTCATGATATATAAAAGTAATGAGCCAAGTGTTCTGCTCTCAAGACAGCCTGGCAAATTTTTAGCATTTTTCTTTGCCCTCTACAAAATTCTGTAGTTCATGACCTGAATATATATATATATATATATATATATATATATATATATATATATATATATATGATATCTTTTAAATGAAATTAGTTTTCTATACTTTTTTAAGAAGACAACAATTGAAAAATTGACCAGATACAATAAGCTACACTAAGCAGATCTTTTATTTGAAAGGACTCAAAACAAAAGGACTCAGAAGAGGTCAAAAATTTTCTGACCACAGTGCAATTAAGTTGAAAAATAACAACAACAAAATTAATAGAAAATTTTTACAGAAATACTAAGAACTACCAGAAAGACTCCATCCAGCAACTGCTGGGAACAGATGCAGAATCCCACAACCACACATAGGTAGAACTTGGGGAATCCTAAAGATAAGCAGGAGTACCTATCAGAGGAACCAGAGAGGTCAGGGACACAACAAGAACACATCCCACAGGATCAACTGACTGGGACTCAAGAGGGCTCATAGAGATCAGGAGACCTATGAAGGTCTGACCTAGGTCCTCTGCATAAATGTTATACCTAAAAAGCTTGGGAATAACAGTGGGAGCTGGGGCCATCTCTGACTCTTTTGCCTGCTTGTGGGACCCTGTTCCTCCTACTGGGTTGCCTCATGAACCCTAATGTGATGGTATTTGCCTGGTCTTATTTTATCTTGTTGTGCTGTGTTTGTTTGATGTTGCTGAGAGAC
Source organism: Arvicanthis niloticus (assembly GCF_011762505.2). Classification (NCBI taxonomy): domain Eukaryota; kingdom Metazoa; phylum Chordata; class Mammalia; order Rodentia; family Muridae; genus Arvicanthis; species Arvicanthis niloticus. Next base: position 16,869,173 of record NC_133430.1, on the reverse strand, counting down.
CTACTCTTTTCTGAGGGGAGATAGAATGAGGTGGTTGGGGGCTGGGGAAGAGGAGAGGTGGGGAAAAGAGAATGGTGAGGGAGATGAAACTATAGGATGAAATACATGAGAGAATAAAATAAAAAAAAAATACTAAGAACCAAGAATTTTTTTAATGTAACAATTAAGAAGAAAATATGTAACAAGAAAAAAATCAAGGGACCTGAGAGATTGCTCAGCTATTAAGAACACTTGTTTGTAGTGGCTGGTTTTGTGTGCCAACTTGACACAAGCTAGAGTTATCACAGAGAAAGGAGCTTCAGCTGAGGAAATGTCTCCATGAGATCCAGCTGTAAGGCATTTTCTCAATTAGTGATCAAGGAAGGAGGGCCCATTGTGGGTGGTGCCATCCCTGGGCTGGTAGTCCTGGGTTCTATAAGAAAGCAAGCTGAACAAGCCAGGGGGAAGCAAGCCAGTAAGTATCATTCCTCCATGGCCTCTGCATCAGCTCCTGCTTTCTGACCTGCTTGAGTTCCAGTCCTGACTTCCTTTGGTGATAAACAGCAGTGTGGAAGTATAAGCTGAATAAACCCTTTCCTCCCCAACTTGCTTTTTGGTCATGATGTTTGTGCAGGAATAGAAACCCTGACTAAGACACTGTTCTTCCAGAGGACTAGAGTTTAGAACCCAGTACCCATGTCAGGCAGTTCACAACGATCTGTAACTCCAGCTCCAGAGTACCTGGATTCATCTTCTATATTCCTTAGGTGTGCAAATTCACATTCACACACACACACACACATGACACATACACACATACATATGAATAAAAATCTTTAGAAAACAAAAAAGAAGAAAATAAAAATAAAAATTTATTTTTATACTGGGCATATTGAACTTTGGTATAATGATAGAAAAAGAGATTAATGGACCAGAATACAAGGCCCTAAAAGAGTTCTTATTTTATGGACATATGATATATAGCCAACATGACCTCATCTAGCAGAGAAGAAAAGTATGGTCTTCTCACTAAAGTGATAATTGAAAACTAATATGGAGGAAAATACTTAATTTAATCATATTTATTTTTAAATTATGTAAGTCAACATCAAAGACAAACCTCCTATAGTTATTTGTAGAAGAGAGTTATTTGAACATAGACTATTAATTATAAAAGTATTTTAACTATATTAAAATTTAAAAGACTTTCACTAAAAGGCTACTTAATAAAGTACACAGAAAATCCAGAATGGTAAAAGACACATGCAACAAAATATAACTGGCCCTTTACTTGAGAAACCTCCAAAAGTCAATAAGAAGACAGATAAACCTCTATACAAATTGAATTACAATTAAACAGGCACTTAGAAGGAAGGTTACAAATCTAATTAGTCTGGTTTAAAACCCCAGAGACAGAAACAGAAGCAAAATGGTTAAAACTAAAAAGACTGACAATAACAGAAGAAACAAGAAAGTAGAACAATATAAACAGTTGTATTCTACTAGTGTGAATGTAAATCTATACAATCATTATGAAAGAGCTTGGTAATTTCTAATAAAGCTGAATATACTTATACTCTATGACCCAACAATGCTATTCCATACATATAAAGCTACAATTACTATATATGTGAAAGATACATATACAAGGAGGTTCACAACTATTGTTATCCTTAGTATCCAAAAATTAGGAAAAATAAGTCCAAAGTCCACCAACAGTGAAATAAAAAAACAGCATATATCTGTCATGAAAAAATATTTTACACTAGTATTCTGTACAAGTATACTACAATAGCTTATGCCATTTAAGACAAATAATACACTATAAAGCACATTTATGTTTGGATATAAAGCACAAAAAATTGCTAGCTACTTGAAAGAAATCTCATAAGCATAATGGAGAATAAAAAAGATAAAAACAAAGAAATATATGCTGACTATGTCATTTCATTTAAATAAAGGTCAGAACAAGGAAACATTTTCTGAACAGAACATAGATATCACAAACATTAAGAACAACAATTAGTAAATGAGACTTCAAGTTAAATTAAAAATTGGAATTTCTGGGGATTACATTAAATCTGTAGATTACTTTTGTGAAGATGGCCATTTTCACTATGTTAATCTTACCTACCCATGAGCATGGGAGATCATTCCATCTTCTGATATCTTCTTGAATTTCTTTCTTCAGGGACTTCAAGTTCTTATACAGATCTTTCACTTGCTTGGTTAGAATTACACCAAGATATTTTATATTCTTCATGGTTATTCTAAAGGGTGTTGGTTCCCTAATTTCTTTCTTGGCCCATTTATCATTTTATATAAAGGAGAGCTAGTGATTTCTTTTTGAGTCCAGCCACTTTGGTGACAGTGCTTATCAGCTGTAGGAGTTCTCTAATACAATTAGAGAACTTAATTCTCTAATTATGTCACTTATGTATACTATCATATCATCTGTAAATAGCAATACTTTGAGTTCTTACTTTCTAATTTGTATCCTCTTCATCTCCTTTAGTTGTCTTACTGCTCTGGCTAGAATTTTGAGTACTATACTGAAGAAACAGAAAGTGGGCCTTGTCTTGTTCCTGATTTTATTGAAAATGCGTTAGGATTCTTTCTGTTTACTTTGATGTTGGCTATTGGCTTACTGTATACTGCTTTGATTATGTTTAGGTATGTTTCCTGTATCACTGATTTCTCTAAAACCTTTAACATGAAGGGGTGTTAGATTTTATCAAAGTCTTTTTCAGCATCTACTGAGATAATCATGTTTTTTTCTTTCAGTTTGTTTTTTATGTTGGATTACATTGATGGATTTTCATATATTGAACCATCCTTACATCCTATGATGAAGCCTACTTGATCTTAACTTCATATGAAAAAAACAAAAAAGCCAGGATAGCCAAAACAATCCTAAACAATAATTCCCCAGGAAGAATCATCATCACTGACCTCAAGTACAGAGATTACAAACATAATAACAGAATGATTAAAAATTGTATGGTATTGATATAGAAACTAACACATTGATCAATGGAATAGAAGTAAAGATCAAGATAAAAATCCACACATTTATGAACACTTGAGTTTTGAGAAAACCAAAATCATACAATAGAAAAATGAAAGCATCTTCAAAAACGGTGCTGTACTACTGGATGTGTGCATGCAGAAGAATGAAAGTACATCCAAATTTATCACACTGAACAAAACACAAATCCATGTGGATCAAGGACCTCAACATAAAACCAGATACAGTAAATCTCATAGAAAAGAAAGTGGGACATACCCTTGAACACATTGGTATAGGAGACAAGTTCCTAAACAGAATACAACTTATAGCTCAGGCTCTAAGATCAACAATTGATAAATGGGACATCATGAAACTGAAAAGCTTCTGTAAGGCAAAGAACACTGTCAATAGGAAAAATTGGTAGCCTACAGATTGGGAAAGGATCTTCACCAACCCTACATCACACAGAGGGCTAATATCCAAAATTTACAAAGAACTCAAGAAGTAAGACACCAACAACCCAAATAACCCAATAAAAAATAGGGTACAGAACTAAACAGAATTTTTGACGGAGGACTACTGAATGCTGAGAAGTACTTTTAAAAATGTTCAAAGTTCTTAGTCATCAGGGAAATGTAAATCAAAACAACTCAGAGGTTCCATCTTACACCCATCAGAATGGCTAAGATCAAAAACTCAGGTGACATTACATGTTTGTGAGATGTAGAACAAGAGGAACACTTCTGCATTGCTGGTAGGAGTGCAAACTTATACAACCACTTTGGAAATCAATTTGACAGTTTCTTGATCTTAGAAACACACCTCACACCAGTCAGAATGGCTAAGATAAAAAAACTCAGGTGATAGCAGATGCTGGCGAGGATGTGGAGAAAGAGGAGCACTCCTCCATTGTTGGTGGGATTGCAAGATGGTGCAACCACTTTGGAAATCAGTCTGGCGGTTCCTCAGAAAATTGGACATAGCATTACCTGAGGATCCAGCTATACCACTTCTGGGCATATACCCAGAAGATGCTCTAACATATAACAAGGACACATGCTCCACTATGTTCATAGCAGCCTTACTTATAATAGCCAGAAGCTGGAAAGAACCCAGATGTCCTTCAACAGAGGAATGGATACAAAAATGTGGTACATTTACACAATGAAGTATTACTCAGCTATTAAAAACAATAAATTCCAGAAATTCTTAGGTAAATGGATGGAACTAGAAAATATCATCCTGAGTGAGGTAACCCAATCACAAAAGAACACACATGGTATTCACTCACTGATAATTGGATATTATCCCAGAAGGCTGAAATACCCAAAATTTAACTCACAGACCACATGAAATTCATGAAGAAGGAAGACCAAGTGTGGGTGCTTTGGTCCTTCTTAGAAGGAGTAACAAAATACTCAAGGGAGCAAATATAGAGACAAAGTATGGGACAGAAATTGAAGGAGGGGCCATCTGGAGACCATTCCACCTGGGTATCCATCCCATGTGCAGTCACCAAAGGTAGATGCTGATGTGGATATCAGGAAGTGCATGCTGACAGGAGGCTGATATAGCTGTGTCTTTAGAGGTCTGCCAGAGCTAGACATATTCAGAGGCGGATGCTCACAGCTAACCCTTGAACTGATCAAGGGGTTCCCAATGGAGGAGTTAGAGAGAAGACTGAAGGAGCTGAAAGGGTTTGTGACCCTATGAAGAGAGCAACAATACCAACCAACCAGAGCTCCCAGAGTCTAAACCACCAGCCTGGGAGCACATAGGGAGGGACCCATGGCTCCAGCTGTAAATGTAAGGGAGGATGGCCCTGTCAGGCATAGGTGGGAGAGGTGATCCTTGATCCCATGGAGGCTGGACGTCGTGTGGGGGGGGAATTCAAGGGTGGGGAGGTGGAAGTGGGGGGGTTAGGTGGGGGCACATCATCATTGAAGCAGGAGGAGGGTCGATGGGATAGGGGGTTCCTGGGCTAGGGGTGTGGGGGGAACATCTGAATTGTAAATAAAATATCCAATTTTTAAAAATGACTACAAAAAATTTGGCAGTTTCTCAGAAAACTGAAAATAGTTCTACCTCAAGACTCTGCTATACCACTCCTGGGCATATACCCAAAAGATGCCCCATCATCCTACAAAGACACTTGCTCAACTATGTTCATAGCAGCTTTATTCTTAATAGCCATAAACTGTAAACAACCTAGATGTCCCTCAAATGAAGAATGTATAAAGAAAATGTGGTATCCAAAAGATACCCCACCATGCCACAAGGGAACAAGTTCCTCTTGTTCATAGCAGCCTTATCTGTGATAGTCAGAAACAACCCAGATGTCCCACAACAGAAGAATGGATACAGAAAATGTGGTTCATTTACACAATGGAATAATATACAGCTATTAAGAATGAGAACATCATGAGTTTTGCAGGCAAATGGATGGAACTAGAAAATATCGTCCTGAGTGAGGTAACTCAGATCCAAAAAGAAATGCATGGTATGTACTCTCTAATAAGTGGATATTAGTCAAAAAAATTTAGAATTCCCAGGATATAATCCACAGAACTCAAGAAGGTTTACAAGCTGAAGGGCCCAAGTGAGGATGTTTCAATTCCACTGGGGAGAGAGAAGGAATCAGAGGACAGAAGGAGGTAGGAAACTGAGTGTGAGCGGGAAAGGGGAGGGTTATGAAAAAAATTGTAACATGATCAGGTACTGGGGAACCAGGAGTGAAGCCCCAAGGGACAGCAGAAGAAATGTAAATATACAACCTTGGGAGGAGGAGGTCCTACTAGAATATACCAGAGATGGGGGAGGTGAGAGAATCTCAAGAGTCAAAGGCAGGGACCTTAGATGAAATGCCCAACAGTGGGGAGAGGGAACTTGTAGAATCCATCTCTAGTAGAAAGACAGAGCATCAAGTGGAGAGATCACATTGCCATCCCGCAGTCAATTACTGACTCAGAATTGTCCCTATCTAAATGAACTGTAGGGACAAAAATGGAGAAAAGACTGATGGAAAGGAGGTCCAGTGAGTGGCTCAATATTGGACCCATCTCAAGGGGAGGCTCTAAAGCCTGACAACTATTACTGATGCTATGATGTACTTACAGACAGGAGCCTAGCATGGCTGTCCTCTGAGAGGCCCAACAAGCAGCTGACTGAGACAGAAGCATATACTTACATCCAACCAACAGACAGAACCCAGGGACCCCTGTGGTTGGATTCGGGAAAGGATAGAAGAAGCTGAAGAGGTCGATCCCATAGCAAGACCATCAGTCTCAACTAACCTGGACCTCCGAGATCTCTCAGACACTAAGCCACCAACCAGGCAGCATATACTAGCTGGCCCCCGACACAGACAGCAGAGGACTACCTAGTCTGGCCTCAATGAGAGAAGCAGCACCTAACCCTTGAAAGACTTGAGGCCCCAGGGAATGGGGAGGCATCTTCTTGGAGATGGGGGAAAAGTAATGGGATGAGGAACTGTCAGAGCGCAGAACGGGAGGGGGATAATGACTGGACTGTAAGAAAAGATTAAAGAGAATAAATAAATAAATAAATAAATAAATAAATAAGACTTCAAAAAATTGAAAAGCTTCTTTACAGAAAAAGGCACCATCATTTGGACAAAGCAATGAGCTACAGAATATAAAAAGATATTTTTACCAATTGCACATCTGAAAGACAGCTAGTATCCAAAATACATAATAAACTCAAAAAATGGGCATCAAGAAAACAAATAACCCAATTAAGATGTGGAGTACATATCTAAACCAAGAATTCCAAAAGAAGAAACCCAAACATCTGAAAAGCACTTAAAGAAATGTTCAATCTTTAGTCATCAAGGAAATACAAATCAAAATTGCTTTAAGATTTTATCTTACACCAATCAGAATGCCCAATATCAATAAAACAAATGACAGCTCATGCTGGTGAAGCTGTGGAGTATGAGAAACACTCATCTATTGCTGGTCAGAGTGTGAACTTGTACAGGCACAATGGAAATCATCATGGCAATAATTCAGAAAGATGGAAATCTATTTACTTCAAGACCCATCTATTCCACTCTTGGGTATACACAAAGCATGCTTTATTCTACTTTAGAGACACTTTTTCAATCATATTCATTGTTGCTCTATTCATAACAGCCTGAAATTGGACACATCAAGCTTAGATGTTTGTCAACAGAAGGACGGATAAAGAGAATGTGGTATGTGGTATATTTATACAATGGAGTATTACTGAGCTATTATAAAAAGATAAAATGACACCCAGGATCACAGGTGAGGCCACAACATCTGCTCCAACACGGGCATAACTGAGACCCTCAGGAACCAGAGACACAGGAATACCGGCCCAGCCAGAGGCACAAGTTTCTTCCAGTTTGAACCTGTGCCCTTAGCAGACCCGGGGCACTGTCTCTCCACCCATTCCTACAACACTCAAAGGAAGCTCAACTCTCAGGTGCTCTGACACACCCAGATCACAGGAAAACAGAGGAAGCTCGACTCCCAGGAGATCTGAGACACCCAAGATCACAGTTGAGGCCACAACATCTGCCCCAACAACCACTGTAAATGCAATCCCCACAGAAACCCCAGCCAGGAAAAGGCACACATTCCTTCAGGCTTGTACCTATGCCTGGAACAGACCCACAACTTTAGATCCCCACCCACTCCTGCCACACCTAGAGAAACCTTGATGCCAAGGAGATCAGACACACCACAATCTCAGGATCCCAGAGGCAGCTTGACTCCCAAAAGCACTGTCACACCCAAGATCTCAGGATCTCAGGATCACAGAATCACAGAATCACAGGATCACAGGGACAGCTGGACTCCCAGGAGTTCTGACATAACCAGGCTCACAGAAAGGACAGTCCCCAGTCAGAGACAGCAAGGGCAGTTACCACTAAAGATAACAAGATGGCAAGAGACAAGCACAAGACCATAAGCAACAGAAAACAATGCTACTTGACAACATCAGAACACATTTCCCCCTCCACAACAAGCCCTGGATACCCCAACACACCTGAAAAGCAAGAATCAGATCTAAAATCCCATCTCATGAATATGACAGAGGTCTTTAACATGGACATAAATTACTCCCTTAAAGAAATACAGGAGAACACAAGTAAACAAGTAGAAGCCCTAAGAGAGGAAACTATAAATCTCTTAAAGAAATATAGGAAAACACAATCAAACTGATGAAGGAATTGAACAAAACTGTACAGGATCTAAAAATGGAAATAGAAACATTAAAAAAAACACAAACAGAGGAAACCTTGGAGATGGAAAACCTAGGAAAGAAATCAGGAGTCAAAAATGCAAGCATCACCAATAAAATACAAGAGATAGACGAGAGAGTCTCAGGTATAGAATATGCCATATAAGATATTGACACAACAGTCAAAGAAAATACAAAAAGCAAATGTTCCTATCTCAAAACATTCAAGAAACTCAGGACACAATGAAAAGACCAAACCTAAAAATAATAGGTATAGAAGAGAGTGAAGATTCCCAAATAAAAGGGCCAGCAAACATCCTTAACCTAAAGGAAGAGATGCCCATAAACACAAAAGAAGCCTACAAAACAACAAACAGATGAGACTAAAACTAAATTCTGCCCATCACATAATAATTAAAGCACCAAATGCACAGAACAAAGAAAGAATATTGAAAGCTGTAAGGGAAAAAGGTCAAGTAACATAAAAAGGAGACCCATCAGAATTACACCAAACTTCTCCACAGAGACTCTAAAAGACAGAAGATCTTGGGCAGATGTCATAGAGACCCTAAGAGAACAAAAATGCCAGCCCAGCTTACTATACCCAGCAAAACTCTCAATTGCCATAAAGGGTGAAACCAAGATATTCTATGACAAAACCAAATTCAAACAATATCTTTCCACCAATTCAGCCCTACAGAGGATAATAGAAGAAAAAGTCTAACACAAAGAAGGAAACTACACCCTAGAAAAAGAAACTAATCTCACTCAAACCCTAAAGAAGAGAACCACACAAGCATAATTCCACCTCTAACAACAAAAATAACAGAAAGCAACAATCATTGGTCTTTAATATCTCTCAACATCAATAAACCCAATTCTCCAATAAAAAGACATAGACTAACAGTCTGGATAAGTAAACAGGACCCAGGGGGATAACATTTGAAATATAAATAAATAAAATAACCAATGAAAAAGATGAAATGATATTCACAGATAAATGGATAGAACTAGAAAAATCTTCCTAAGTGAGGTAACTCAAACCCAGAAAGACAAATACGGTATGCATTCACTTATATGTGAATGTTATCTGTTAAGTCACTGATAAGCAATATAATATATTATATTGCTATACAATCTGAATATGCCACAGAGTTTAGGTAGAGAGTAAGAGAGTAGTCAGGAGGGAATCTCCTTAGGTAGAGGGAATAGAATAGATAGCTATGGATAGATGTGATGGCTGGGATGGGAGGATTAAACAGGAAGGGAAGAGGGGGCAAAAGAGGGAATACAAGAAGGAATAGCTAAAACTAAGGGTCATTTGAGCAGTCATATAGAAACCTAAAACAGTAAAAGCTTCCAAAAATATATACATATATGAAGGTTATATAAATGGAATTGCAAAATAATCAAGTTGTTGGCCAAAGGGGTCCCATGAGAACCCCCAAATAACCCAGGCTATTGACAAGGCTATTGGTTGCTCTCTACAAACTTATGGTAAGGACCCATTGCTGAAAACACCTACATAACTCATTGACCATGGAGAAAATGAGTTGATGCCTACATAGTGCCTTTACCCCTATAAACTAGTGTTCATGGTACTGGAAAGTATTCTGCATGCTATCAAAGAAGAAAGGTAAACACCAACACAGCTACAAACCATGTGATCTACAGTGATGACCTGCCTGCAAGATATGCTGGTGCTACACTGGTAAAAACCCTGTGGGAATAATCAACCAATATCTGTTTTGATTTAAGGGCCCCTACTTGAGATAGAGCCCATATCTGACACTGTTTGTGTAGTCAAGAATCTGAGACAAGATAAGCCAGGGACCTTGGTGAAAGTCAAATATGACTGTGCTGTTAAAGGAATGTAGCAATAAGATGATTCCTAATGACATTCTGCTATGCTCACAGATCAGTGCCTTGCTCGATAATCATCAGAAAAGCTTCTTCCTGCAGCAGATGGGGGCAAATACAGAGACCCACAGTTAGATAATGTGCAGAGAGTGAGAGATTTTGGAACACTCAACCCTAAATGGGATGTCTCTATCAAATCTCTCCCCTGAGGGTTTGGGGAACTCTTCAGAAGAAGAGACAGAAAGAGTGTAAGAGCCAGGGGTGACAGAGGAAAAAAAAAAAAAAAAAGGTCTTCTAAACAGAGCATGACCAATGCACACATGTACAAACTGTGACAGCATGAACAGGACCTCCACAAGTCTGTACCAAATGGATTCCCCATTCCTAACCCAAAAGCTATTATCCTCAATGAATAATAATGGTTTAGATTGCTTTAATTGCTTAGAATTGTCTTAATTATCAAAATGCAAATGGTTATAAATTTGATAATTATGGTATTACAAATCCTCTATGAGAGAGGTCAAAATAGAGCAGCTCTAAAGAAAAAGGAGGCTGCTAAATTGAATATATCTATGCTTTTTAAGATTTCAGGTGCTGCTATATTGGGAGAGAGTCTCTGTATCTGTAATAACAGGAAAGAAGTAAATGCTTTAGACCCGTTCCAAAGTGATATGGATAAAATAGGATAGGGAAAACTCCTTGAAAATCTTGGCTACAGAGATAAAATAAAAATTCAAGACCAAACAGGACAGGTAACATGTTATGTTGATCCCTCCTTGTGGGAACAGCCCAGAAACTGGCTTAGACATAAAAATGTCTCTAGCCAAAATTTTGGCTAAAATTAACTTTAGCTAAAATTAGACAATAAATCTTGCTGCTTATAGAATCCTTAAGATTCATTATGCCATCCTTCACATAGCATGAAATTAAACTTACTAAAATTGGCTATTGATCAAATTAACTCATTAAAAAAACATAGTTGTCTTTCACCTGCTCAAACAAGGAGCAGAAATTGATCCTTAACTGATAAGTGTACCTTGCACAATCCATATGAATATCTTTATAGTACTAAAACTTTGGCTGTAAGATTCACATTGCAGAATAAAACAACAAGATGCAGCTCTGGCCAGATTCATCTTCACAAATGCTGAAAAGACCTGCTATTCCAGCTCCCTGCCTGATTCTGCCTCACCTGATGCTGTTTCCAGAGACTTGCTTCCAGAACATCTTCAAGAACAGCTGCTAATTCCCTATGAACTTGGTTCATCCAGTCTTTCAAACAGATCCAATCACAACTTCACTCAAGCCCTAAACCCTTTAAGCATATAGAGACTGGAAAACAGATACTAAAGCTAGCTTTCTTAAATCAAACTAATTTTTCCAATTTTCCTACCCCCATCTGTATATATAGGGGCAGTGTACAGGCTGGGTTTGTGTGTCAACTTGACACAAGCTAGAGTTATCACAGAGAAAGGAGCTTCAACTGAGGAAATGTCTCCATGAGATCCAGCTGTAAGGCATTTTCTCAATTAGTGATCAAGGAAGGAGGGCTCATTTTGGGTGGTACCATCCCTGGGCTGGTAGTCCTGGGTTCTATAAGAAAGCAAGCTGAACAAGCCAGGGGGAAGCAAGCCAGTAAGTAACATCCCTCCATGGCCTCTGCATCAGCTCCTGCTTCCTAACTTGCTTGAGTTCCAGTCCTGACTTCCTTTGGTGATGAACAACAGTGTGGAAATGTAAACTGAATAAACCCTTTCCTCCCCAACTTGCTTCTTGGTCACACTTTCTTTGCAGAAATAGAAACCCTGACTAAGACAAATTGGTACCAGCATTGTGGGGTATTCCTGTGACAATTTGACCATGTTTGGGGGGAGGACTGTGAAAGGACTTTGGAACCTTGAACTAGAAGAACCATTGGGATGTTAAGAGCTCTGTGGGATATTCTGTAGGAGCTTGGAAGATAATGTTGAGAACAGTACAGAAGATGGAAGCCTGGCTTGTGAAATTTCAGAGGGAAGATTAAGGACTCTTATTAGGATCATTGCTGTTTTGATTGTGAAGATTCTATGGTTTTGGTTAGCTGGGGCTGAAAAATCAGCTGTGATTAACAAGATATCAGAACTACAAAAACAAAAACTTTGCATTACTGGGACTATTGGTGCTGGTTAGCTGGAGCCTTATAAGAAATTTGTGGCAATTAAGAAAAGACTAGCATTATTGAGGTGAAATCTTCTGGGAAATGTTTTCTGAAAGCACAGAGGCTGTGTTCCAGAGATAGCCAAGGTTGTACCTTGTGCTGTGGCTGGACTTGGTAATGTGTAAGAGTCACCCAAGTGGTACTGGTTTTGAAGGCATGAAGGGGTCATGAAGAGCAGCTGAGACTGGGTACTGTGAGGCCATGGAAGGCCATTGGTAAAGGTGCAGCCTCAGTTGCAATTGATGGCCCAGGACTGAAGGGGTCATCCAAAAGAGGCTTGGCACCATGAAAGGAACCTATGAGAGGCCATTGGTGAAGCCTAGTTATAGCAGAAGACAGCAGTGTTTTGGAGATGCCAATACCATGAGATGACCACCAAGAACAGCAGCAGCAGTGGAGTACAGGTAGCTAGAGCCTAAAAGACAAGGTGTGTGCTACAAAGGGCAGGGCTGGAGAAGTGGCCCAAGCCCTTGGAGGAGCCCAGAAGATCGTTAGTGGTTCCCAGACATTGGACAGTTGGAGTTTGATTTTGATTTTGATTGTGACTGTGCCCTGATATGTTTTTTCCTCTTGAAGGAAGAAACTATTTTAGTGGATCCCACAGTTAAGGGACTTTTAATTGTAAACAGACTTTGAATTTTAAAAGAGATTGGATATTTTAAAGGGATTGAAATTTTAATATGTAAGAATTTGCAAAGACTGTGGGACTTTTAAAGTTATTTAGATCTTGGAGATGAATAAGAAAGTAAGGGTTGAGACTTAATAGTGATGTGTTTGTGTGTCAAGTTAAAACGGGTCAATTGTACTGGCTGGTTTTGTGAATCAACTCGACACGAGCTGGAATTATCACAGAGAAAGGAGCTTCAGTTTAGGAAATGCCTCCATGTGATCCAGCTGTAAGGCATTTTCTCAATTAGTGATCAAGGGGAGAGGGCCCATTGTGGGTGGTGCCATCCCTGGGCTGGTAGTCTTGGGTTCTATAGGAAAGCAAGCCAGTAAGTAACATCAGTCAATAGCCTCTGCATCAGCCCCTGCTTCCTGACCTGCTTGAGTTCCAGTCCTGACTTCCTTTGGTGATGAACAGCAGTGTGGAAGTGTAAGCTGAATAAACCTTTTCCTCCCCAACTTGCTTCTTGGTCATGATTTTTGTGCAGGAATAGAATCCCTGACTAAGACAGAAGGCGAATGTATATCTGAGAGAAAAGCCTTTTTAATGGACAAAAGGGGGAAATGTAGCCGCTACTATTCTCATGATAATTAAGTTTCTCAGAAACCTGTTTGTAGTGTCCAGCATGTAAGACTGAGGGACTCTGCCTCCAGTTGGTTTTAATTGGTAAATAAATTTTCCAGTTGCCAATAATTGGGCAGGAAGACAGAGGGAGATCTTTTAGGATTCCTGGGCAAGGGATGGAGGAAGATGACAGCTACCATGCCAGGGAAGGAGAGGAAACATCATGTCTGAGAGGTGCAGATAGGTTCCAGGGATCATAGCCCAAGAGGACTGAATGTCTGGGTCTAGGGCAGCAAAGATGGAATATAGATTTTAGTAAGTAATAACTCAGGAGTATCAGAGGGGGCTGATCAGCCACATGAAGGTAGGGAATTGGCCCAACCATTGAGCAGTTTTAGATATATTAAAATATTAAAGCTGTGTGTGTGTGTGTGTGTGTGTGTGTGTGTGTGTGTGTGCCTCTGTTGATTTGTATAGCACAAATTGGGTACTACTACAGATGATGTTCCTGAAAATGTCACCAGAGGTTGTCTTCTGAACTCCATATATGCATGTACCCATATACACACCCATATATTTTTTAAAGGTTTAAAATTTAAGGGATGAGAAGATGGCTTACTCAGTAAATGCCTGCCATACATACAGGAGTGCCTGAATCTAGCTCTCCACCACTCACATAAGAATCTATTATGTTGGCACTTGTCTGTCATCCTAGCTCTGAAAAGACAAAGACAGGAGGATTTCCAGAGCCAGTTGATAATCTCTGGGCTCAGAGAAAGACATTGCCTCAAAAAATTAGGATGGAAAGCAATAGAAGAAGACAACCAGTGTCAATCTCTGATGTCCACAAACTTGTGCACATATATATGCGCACACATTCAGATATATACACACACATACATTATACACACACAAACACACAAAAAATTATAAAAGAAAAAGTTTAAATTATTGTCATCTTTGCTTCTCTGTCCTACTTTGTCCTACTTAAAATTCAACCTATAGTTTAAACTGGTATTTTCTGAATTAAGTTAAATGATAAAACAAATTATTTACACTGAGTTCAGAAAAGAAAATATTAGATGAAATTTTATCTTCACTCTGGTTCAGTTAACGCTGTGCACAATCCAACTATAGTACAGAGCTGGGAGATTCTGAAAAGTTGTGATATCTAAGAGACACTATTTATATATCTTATAAACTAACACTTAAATCACTTAGCACATAAACAAAATGTTACTACAAGTCTTAGTTTATGGCAACAAAATAGCAATAATCCTAAGAGCATTATCTACTTATCATCATAATTATGATATATTTTATATAAGATATAATTTTAAATTATATATTTATGTAATATAAATAAAACATTTTCTTTACATATAGCATATAATATATATTTATATATAACATATAAATAAATTTATATACAAATAAATAATAGTTATTATAGTTATTATGATTACTAAAGATCCTCAGTCCATCAAAGATGGCTCATAACTTTTATAAGCTATCCCTAAAATATAATTAATATTCTCATTTCATTTTTATTTCATACAATTAACTCACTAAAGAATTCAATTTTTTTCTTCAGACAATACACATCTTAGGTTCAACTGGAATTTATCTCAGTTTACTAAACCAAAATGCTACAAAACTGAATGTAACACTACATGATAGCTTACCACTCTTTAAAAAGTAACTAAAAATGTTACTATATTAATATGTATTTGTCACTATCGAATACATAACATATTTGAAACTCAACAAATACACACAAAATTCAAAAATAGTTTTAGAAAGTACATTGTACTTAAGGTACAAGTTAAAATAAAGTTGTAATTAGATTGGTAAACTTCAATAAATAATATCTACAAGTACTTAGAAGGAATATATTGTTGCTTCAATTTATTCTTAAATGTTTCACCTATTCCCTGACAAAAAGAGGGCTAATGTTGGATAGAAGTATGGGGTTACATAGATTAATGATTTAAAAAGTACATATAGTAAAACATTAATGAGACAATTTAAATTTAAGATATAAAAGTATACCTTCTTTCAACTCCTTTATATGCTTAAAATTTTTCCTGTTTTAACTGTACCAAATTTTAGAAAATAGTAAGCAAGCTATTTCCGTGTCATTATTTACTGATTAAATTCTTTTACTTTTTTCTTTCTATGATAATATAACTACTTTTTAAAGTCAAGCAGGAGGAACTGGAGATATGGCTCAATAAGTAAAAGCACTTGCTCTTCCAGGGGACTCAAGTTCAGTTCCCAGCATCCACACTGGCAGCTCACAACCACTTATAACTCTGGCTCCAGGAGATCCTAGTACTAGTACCTTCTTCTGGCCTCCACCGGCGTCAAAATGTATGTGGTATACATAGACAAACATATCCATATATACAAATAAAAATAAATCATTTTAAGCCAAACTATATATAAATGTGACATATTATTGCCAGTTTCTACAATGGGATATTTCAAAAATACTATTCTTTAAGAAAAATACTATTCATTTCAAAAATACTATTCATTTATAAGTTCTACAGAAAAGAACTTATAAAACTCAAACTATAAATATTTATATAAACTTTCTGTGAATGATATAAAAAAAGCAAAAAAAAATATTAATAGCATTTAAGTGGTCCATGTTGACTTTTATTTTTTTTTATTTTTTTCCATGTTGACTTTTATTTTTTATTTTATTTTTTTTCTTTGAGACAGGGTTTCTCTGTGTAGCCCTGGCTGTCCTGGAACTCACTCTGTAGACCAGGCTGGCCTCGAACTCAGAAATCAGCCTGCCTCTGCCTCCCAAGTGCTGGGATTAAAGGCGTGTGTCACCACTGCCCGGCTGTCCATGTTGACTTTTAAATCCTGATATTTTATTGTTTACCTTCCAGTTCATCCAGATGTGAAGGAGTTTCTTGTGTCCTCGGCTGAATATAAGATAATTTGAACCTGGGCACCACAAATGGTACTTCTTTACCATCACATGGTAATTTGGAAAGCAAATAATCCTCATTACAACCAACTTGGGGCTTTACTAAAACAGAAGTCAATGGAGGTATACCAATGGTATTTTGGTTATTTGAGGCTGATGCTTTAAAGTCTCTTTCCACAGAAACTGCATTAAAAAGAGAAAATGGGAAAGAAATCACAATTATGCATATAGACTATATGTAATAATCTAAACCCAGAATGGTTAGAACTTTTTAAATAACTTTATTATTTTGTTTTATTTTGAGTCAAGGTCTTACTATGGATCTTTAACTGGCCTAGAACTTGCACTGGAGACTATGCTTGCCTAGAATTCACAGAGATCTGATAGAATCTGCTGTTTGCTGCTACTTCTTGAATGCTAGGACAACAGAATATGCCAGCTGGGCCTTTTAAAAACAATTTTAGAAAAACATCCTGATTCAAGCTACTCTTGAGTTCTAACAACCTCTTCTGGAATCTACATTAATCTTGGCCAACCAAGATTTGATCAATTAATGTTATTGCCAAAACGCATTATCCTATTAGAATGGGAAAAGAAGTTTAAGAGTCATTTTCATAAAAGCTCATTCATGGAAAGCAAAGTTTATTTCACAGTTAAATAAGTAGTGTCTTCAATTAAAAAAAATCTAGACATTTTTAAATGCTATAAACAAAGCAATTTTTGTCAATTTTATGGGTAAACCTGAGTCTCAAATACATAATCCTGAGAAGCCAAAAATCTTCAAGTCTATAAAACTTTCCATCAAATCATTAAATAAAATGAATACTGACCAAATATTTATCATATTAGCAACTGCTTCTGCCTGAGCTTCTATAGACTATTTTATCTTTCTCTAAAATAGTATATATATAACTGCACAACATAAGATAAAGTGTAAAAGGACAGCTGATCTTTATGTATGATAACAGTATAATCTGCAGAATGAATAGAAGTACAACTACCATACTACAGGAATTTGTGGAATGTTTTAATATAAAAAAAGAAACTTTTTGCTATGGACTGGATAAAGGTTTAAGTGTATCCCCATGTGTTGATATTTAATCCCTACTATAAGGATATTAACCTACAATCTCCACTGTAAGGAATGTAAAATTCTCTATGGAAACTTAAACCAAATCATGTGTTTAGATGTGGGGCCTTTGGGATTAGTATCCTTTGAGAGGGTAGAGAATCCATAGTTGAATGATAGTGGCTTTGTAGGAAACAGAGAGAAACAAAGTTACATGTATTCATTCCCATTTTTCTATCAAATGATACTCTGCACTGCCTCAGGATACTGCTAACAACAACAAAAATCATCACCTTTGACCTTCAGAACTGTGAGTCAAAATATCTTATCCAATAATAACAGATGTACTGTATTATTGGTATCATAAAATAAAAAATAATAAAACTTCATATCAAGATATATACTAAGAAGTTCTAGAAATAAAAGTGCCAGAGAAAAACAAAGTTCTAATCTTAACCCCAGAGCGATAAGTAACTATACAATATAAAAGGAAATAGTTAGACTAGGAATCCTTCATAAATGCAAGACTTGATAAAGTTATGAGTTTCTTCTTCAGTGATTGTCTTGGAGTTTTTACATGACCAAATCAACATAAGGAGGAAAGAGAACTATTTCAGCTTATAGCTTGTAGTCCACTATCAAGGGAACTCAGGACAGAAACTTGAAGGGGGAACTAAAACAGAAGCCATGAAGAGTGCTGTTTATTGGCTTCCTGGACCTGATTTCTTATAGCACCCAGAATCACCAGGACTACCCACAGTGAGGTGCCCTCCCCTTATACATACATATCAATAATAAATCAAGAAAATGCAAAAAAGGATTGTCTACCGGCAAATCTTGTGGGGGCAATTTCTCAATTAAGGTTCCCCCTTCCCAAATAAATCTAACTTGTGTCAAGTTAACATAAAATTAGCTAGCACCGTGATCATTTGTTCACAAAGTATTTTTAATGTACTGTATATAAAGTGGAAGTTGTCTTTATTTGCATCAAAACTTTTGTCAGAATTTATTGTTCCCCAAGCACAATCTCTCCTTACCTTGATTATATTTCCTTTATCTGCCTATGTCCAACTCTTCTATTTTCATACTTCCTTCTTCCCAACAGCTTGCTAAGTCCTATTCAGGCTCCCACAGCAAATGCTATCTTTATAGTGATATCCAGGGTTGTCTTGTGGTTTGATTTAATCAATCTCTCCACTATACTTCAGGGTCCCTAGGAGTTTCTGAAATAATGATCTAGTATGCTTTCCCTTTTGGCCTTCCCTTCAAAGTCAGAAGACATTCTTAATTTATTCATATATTATAAAATGGCAAAGAAGGCACTGTTTACCAAAATCAAAGATACTCACACTTGTGCTTTTCTGTTTCACCATAGAAACATCCTCTACAACAACTCTTTATAAATTCTGCTGCCATTACTTTCAATTTCTAATAACTAGAAAACTTCCAATTTTGATATCAACCTATTTGTAAAAGAGAAAGCACAAAATCATCATGGTTAATGCTACTGGCTGTATCTAAACAAATCATACTATGCCTTTCTAATGCATGACAGCTCTGAAGAAAAATATTTAAAAGATACAATTTTACTCTTCTATATGATTTTATACAATACATTATCAGAATTACAATTTATCAGAACAGCATACTTAAAATTATTAAATGAACAATTTCAATGTTACAATTTGAAAAAGAAAAATTCCCTTTTCAATATTTTTTTATATCTGATACATCTAGATGTATGTCCAAGCAAAATCTGAAAATATGGCTGTCATAAAAAGTATGACAGAAAATTTTTACTTCCTCTATGTCAATCTTTTTGATATCCAAAATCCTTTGTAATTGAGACTCAAAAATAATCACTATAAATTTTGTAAATTGTCTTAATCTTAAGAATTAAACTGACATAAAAATATATCTTAAATACTGTATCATTCACACACATATACAGGTAAGAAAGAGAGCAAGCACACAAATAAGATATATTACAAATGAATTATGTATTATACTGATCAGAAACATAGTGCACAAGAATTTTTTGTCCAATTTCCTACCCTAATTCCAATGTGCCGGTTCCCAAGGAACTCTGTTTATTTACATATATCTAAATTCTAAACATTTTTGTGGGAAATTTAAACACACACACAAGAGAACCAACAATAACAAAATCACCTGAATTAAACAATCTTCAACCCATGGTAAATCTTATTTTATCTCTACCTCTAACTTGCCCTATACTTTCTGCTTACTTTGAAATAAGTTTCAAACATAATTTAATAAAAAAAAATGCTTATGTAGTAATCAGTACAAGATGTGACAGAAGGCCTTTGGAGTTAACTTTTGAAAAGCTCTCACTAGCTAGTATTAAAACATCTGAAATAAATTATAACATTTCTAAGAGGTACTCTTTTTTAAAATAATCACAATAGCATTATCACATATAAAAATTTAATATCAAGACATGAAAATTTTAATATATTTTTATATATTAATAAATTAATATATATTAAATATAATATATAATATGTTAATATATTATATACTATATAGTTTCACCTATGATTTCTAGTTTTTAAGAGTTGCTTTGTTGAATTCAAGATAAAATTAAATTGTTGTACATTTTGCTGTTAGAAATATTACCACTAGTTCTATGTACTATTGTGTATGTATTACTCATAAATTTGTCAGCATATATCTGTAAGATATAGGACTACTGGATCATAAAGTACATGTGTAATTCTGTTTTTAGTGCTAAAATTTCTCTAAATTGCTATCATTTTATATTTACAACAGAACTATGTAAACTAATATTTGTTGCCAACACAATGTTATTCAAATGTTGCTTTTTTGTTAGTATGAAAGAAGTGATTTACTTTGATGTTTTAATTTGCATCACTCTTATTAAAAATTATGTTGGGAAGGTCTGAAGTGATGGCTCAGTGATTAAAAACAATAGCTGCACCTATTGCCATGTTGATTTTTTTTTGGCCTGTGTTGCTGCCAAGGGCTATGATGGTGTCCATGGCTAGTGCTGCAGCAGAGGACCATGTTGCTGTCTGTGGTCTGTACTGCCACTGAAGACCATCATGAGGTCCAGGTATACGATGCTGTCAGAGATCATGTAGAAGTCCATGATGCATGTTCCACTGACAGTAAAAAGCAAGGAAGCTTCTTTTTCCATGGTATTGACTACTGCAGGCTCACAGTTGAGAAAAAGAGACACAGAACTCCTGTATGACAACCCCTAAGTGAATCCCCCCCACCCCCACCCCCAAAAATAACAGCCTGAAGAAAGCCATAGAAAATAACTCTTAAAATCTGTATAAAGATGCTAACTGTTGGATTCTGGTAGGGATGCAGGTGGGGAAAGACTCAGTCTTCTTTAACAGGCTGACCACCAGGAGTTTGACCATATGCCACTGAGAATATGGCCAACACAAACTGAACAACTACTTCCTCCTCCTCTTCTTCCTTCTCCTCCTTTTTCTCTCCCTCTTATTCTGACCATGCTTCATTGAGAATATGAACAACGCTGGGCAGTGGTGGCGCACGCCTTTAATCCCAGCACTTGGGAGGCAGAGGCAGGCGGATTTCCGAGTTCAAGGCCAGCCTGGTCTACAGAGTGAGTTCCAGGACAGCCAGGGCTACACAGAGAAACCCTGTCTCGAAAAACGAGAGAGAGAGAGAGAGAGAGAGAGAGAGAGAGAGAGAGAGAGAGAGAGAGAGAGAGAGAGAGAGAGAGAGAGAGAATGAATATGAACAACACAAATTGAACAACAACTTCTTCTTCTTCTTCTTCTTCTTCTTCTTCTTCTTCTTCTTCTTCTTCTTTTCTCCTTCCTCTTCTTCTTCTACTACTACTACTTCTTTTCTTCTTCCTCTTCCTCCCCCCCTCCTCCTCTTCCTTTTCTTCTTTTTCTTCCTCTTTTTCTTCCTTCTCTATCTCCTCCTCTTCCTCCTTCTCTTCTCATTTCTCCATTCTCTCCCCCCCCTTCCTCCTACTCTTCATCCTTTTCCTTTTCCTATTTGAAGAGGATGAGCCTGGGAGGACTGAGAAATGAGTATAATCCAGGTTCATGTTGTGAAATTCCCAAATAATCAATATAAATATTATAAAAAGAGAAAAAAAAGAACATTGGCTCTTTCAGAGGAATGGTATTCAATTCTCAACATCCACACAATAGATAGTAAGTCTGTAACTCTGACACCCTCTTCTGGCCTTTACTGCCACTACACTTACATGATACACATACATATATGCTGTCAAAATACATATATATATATATATATATATATATATATATATATATATGTTTAAAATATGATGTTGGGTATCATTTAACACATAAGCCAAAATTACAGCCATTTACATGAATCATCTGTGTTCACAAGCTCCCATTTATCTAGTTTTAGAAGATTTTTTATGTACTTCAGAGATTAACTCATGTCCATTATATAAGTGAGAAATGTTCTTTTAATCTATCATTTGCTTCTTGATTTGATTACTATGATCTCTTTTATGAAAAAGGGATTTATATAAGTTTGTGATGTAGCTCAGTGGCAAGGTACTTACCTACAAGCTGCAAAGTCCAAGATTTGATCCCCTGCAACAAACACCAAAATGCATGCATATATATATATATATATACACACAAAAATACTACATACATATATGCAAATTAAGTAACTGTTGTCCAAAATGCTTGAGATCAGAAGTGTTTCACATTTTGGATCTTGCAACATTTACAACAAAAATAATTAGATGCATAGGAATGAAACCAGATCTAAGTATAATTTTTATCATATACACCTTACATATACACCTTATGCAACCAAAAGTTATTTTGTACAGGAAACAAAGTTCTATGGTGTGAAATTTTCTACTTATAGCATTATATTAACATTGAAGTTTCAGATTCTGAAGCACTTTGGATATATAAATATTTTAACTATATACCTACACATGTAATTATATCTATTATTTTCATTTTGCAGCTAGACTGAATCATAGTAAAGTTTTTTCATATCTAGGTCATAAATAATTTACCCTTTTTTCCTTCATGTTATTTTAATTAGTATGTTAAATTTTTGTATGTACATCCTGGTGCATGGTATGAAAAATGTGTCTAAACATATCTTTCCAAGTTGATTATCCCAGTACCACAAACACCAGTTATTCAAAATCCCATATGCTTACTTCAGCAGCACATATATTAAAACTAGAGTGAGATGGAGATTAGGATGGCCCTTATGTAGAACTGATATGTAAATTTGTAAGGCAGTCCATATTTTTACCTCCATACTTGGAGCTTACACACAGACATGCACACCCTTGTAAATAAATAGATAAGTAAAATACATATTTTAATTTTTTTATTTTTCTCACTACCAATAGAATGCTCCCTTTGTTAAAATACTAAATTTCCATGTATTATTGAATGTGTTTCTGTATTTTCTATTCTCTTCCATTGGTCAATGTATTCCTGTATTGATACCATGTAATTTTAGTTTTAAAAGATTAAAATGTATAGTAGGGCTAGCCATACTTACTGCTCTTAACTTTCAGCTTTTTCTTTGCTATTCATACTTGCCTGATCTTATCAATTACCTTTGCAATCTGGTCTAGCTATAAGAGAAAAAAATTTTGATGACATTTTCATTGAGAACATTTATAAAAATGACATTTATAAAAACTGACATCTTTAAGGATATGTATTTATACTACCTAACTTGATTATTTTACATTCATATTTTGAATTGAAAGAACCAAATCCAAATGAGCAAAAAAAAAAAAAAAAAAAAAAAAAAAAAAAGGTATTTCTCGAAATTAACAAGTGGCTAATAAACATGAAAAAGGGATCAACTTCAATGACTATAAGGAAAATAAAAGTAAAATTACAATGAAATATCACTTTAAAAAGTGTAATTGAAAACACACAAAGTCTATCAAGAAAAACTGGAATCATCACATTACTGCTAAGAATGTAAAATGGTGCAAATGTTTTGTTAAAAGAATACCATGATCTTACTCAAAAACTTCACTAAAAGTTACCATATGACCCAGGAATCCTATTTCTTGTTTAATAGTACCTATGAGAATGAAAACCATATTTTCATGCAAAGAGAAAAATCTGAACATAAATGTTCATAGTGGCCTTACTTGAAAGACTAAAGAAATAGAAACAGCCAACCATCCATGAGAAGATAAAATGTGACATATATTTGCCTAAACAGTAGTTATTATTCAACCAAAAAAATAAGAAGTACCTCTCATGCTCTATCATGGAGAAACCTTGGAAACAATATGTTAAGTAAAAGAAGTAAGACATGGGGATCAGATTACATAATTCTGTTCATAGGCAAATCTAGAGACACAAGATAAATAAGTGGTTGCTAGAAGCTGGAGGAGAGAAACTAGGAAGTTACTATAATACAAATGGATACAATGTTCTTTTTAGGGAAGCATTTCTCACCCTGTGGGTCATGACCCCTTTGGGGCTCCCATATCATATCCTGCGTATCAGATATTTATGTTGTGATTCATAACAATAGCAAAATTATGGTTATGTAATAGCAACAAAGTAAATTTATGGTTGGAGGTCACCACAACATGAGGAATAGTATGAAAGGGTCACGGCCTTAGTAAGGTTGAGAACTACTATTTTAGGGGAACCACAAGCAGTCTTGTGGTTTCCTAGACGGTATAATTTAACAGGGTGAATTTAATTAAAATGAGATCATTTTTTTCAATTTATCAAAGATAACCACCTCTCCACACCCCCCACTCCACCAATCCTTACTTGGCTTATTTGATGGTCACAACTTGCCAAAGATAGGCTTTTCTCAACTTTCTATTTTAGTTAGGCATCACAGCATTTTGCTTGCAGTGTTGTTTCTTTGAAGAAGGTAGAGTAATTTTTTACTTCTTTTTCAACCAATCAGCCCTTGGGATCTTAGAATTATGGGCAGAACCTCTGTCTTTAACTTATCTTCAAGGTGTTCTGGATGTATTCCAAGTATCCCTGACACTACAAATACCCAAGTATTTCACAGCCATCAAGTTACCCTGGTTAAGCAAATACCTTTCAAGCAAATAGAATCTAAGAGCTCCTTACTCTCGTATTTCCAGCATTCTTTTAGTTTTCTGACGTGTCAATTCCCATTTCTTAGGATATAGCATCTTTAGTTGTTTTTATGTAAAATATACTCCAAATTGCAACTTATTATATTTCCAAATTAAATTAATTTCCATGTTTACTTTTTAACTTAAAATTAGCTTTGGTGAAATAGGACAAGATTTACACCCAATATGGTTTACATTAGAGTGCCTTTAGGGGTTTTGTTTATTTGTTTTTTGTTTGTCTTTCACCTAAGGTGATCACAGTACTTGTTCAAAACTAAAGCAATACATTACAAAAAAGTTTACTTCTAAAAGGGAAAAGGAAAAGTAAAATAATTTTAGAAGTCTAGTTTTAAGATTTTGGAATAGTGTCAAGGCTCTTTCTACAATGAATGCAAGCCAATAAAGTAAGGAAACATAAACAGTTCAAAGAAGCAATAACTTTGAAACACATTCACAAATACACAGACATTTGGCACATGACAGGGATCACTAGGATGAAAATTAGAGCATTCAGTAAATGAATTACCTATATGGGGGGGGGGACACAAACCTGGATTTCACACACACACGAAAACAATTACACATAGCTTAAGACTATAAATATGAAAGAATTTTTCCCTTTTTATGGTACTAAAGATGAAACCTATGGCTTTGCACATACTTAGCAAACACTCTACCACTAAGCAATACTCCTATCTTGGGTTTTTGAGGCAAGGTTTTGCTACTTGGTAGTTTAGGCTTACCTTGAAGTAGCTATGTAGCCTAGCTGGCTTCCTGCTATAATAGCATACTTCCTAAGTATGATAGGATTTTTCAAAATTAACTTATTTAATTGTATACATGAGGGCACAAATATCACTCTGTGCTTGTAGAAGTCAAAGAACAACCTTTGAAGAGTTGGTTCTCTCCTTCCATCTTGTTTTGAGGAAGGGTCTCTCTTGTTTCATGCACTATACTAACTCCAGACTAGCTGGCCCATGAGCTACTGGCAGACTTTTCCTTTTATCTCACCATAGAAGTGCTGGGATTATAAATCCATCAGCTTTCTACTGCTCCTCCTTCTGTTCCAAGGATCAAAACTCAGGTCCTAAGATTTGCAGAACAAGCATTTTCACTCTCCAAACCATCCCCTTGGCCTAAGATCAGTTTTTAATAGAGTATTTTATTGTAGTTTTAGGTGCTACAGAAAATTGAGATATAGACCTTGAAAGATAACATTTTAAAGCTTTCAGCAGAAAATAGAAAGTTCCATTTTTATAAGATGAAGGAAACGAAAGACTAAACAATACACTAAAAGTAGAAACCAAAAAAAAGTTGACACAGACATTTATATTAAAACATAATGGTACATTCTTCAAAAAGTCACTACAAACTAAAGAGACAAGCTATTTACTGAAAAAAAAACCACATGTATAACTGGTAAATGATCAAGTTCAAAATCAGATAAAGAACTTCTAGAAGAAGATAAAAAAGAAAAGACACCCCACAGAACTACATATGATTCAACATTATAATTAAAGGAATATAAAATAAACCTCCCAAAGGGATACTATTTTTTATACACTAGACTGTCAAAAGGAAAATTCCAGGCAATTACAAATGTGCAAATTTCTTATGGTAATAAGAACAGAGAGAACACTAACTTATGATGGTATAACTGGTGCAAGCACCACATAAAATAACTCAGTACTAGCTAGCTAAAACAAAAATCCACAGTTCTACTCTTGGATTTTTAAAAGCCAAGGAAATGCATCTATATGGATATAAAGAATCATAGACTGGAAGAGTATCACAAAACAGCTTTTAATGGCAAAAACTTAAAAAAAAAAAAAAAAAAAAAAAGGATGGAAATGTACCTAAACATCTATCAGCAGGATTATGGGTAAATGGGAATATCCTACATATAGGATGATACACAACAATAAAAAGCAAATGATCTATAACATATGAACATGGAAGACTATAACAAATAAAGTATTGAAATTATAAAGCAGGATGTAATGATGTGATAATCCCTTCTCTTGGGAGGCTGAAACAGGAGAATGGCAAATTTGAGACCAATCTGAGCTACATAATGACATTGTGTATAAAAATTAAGTCATAGAAATCATACAGTATAATTTACTTTATATTACACTACAAAAGAGACAAAACTAAACAAAACAATTTTTAGAAACACATAGCCATCTAATAAAATCATAAAGAAAAATCAAAAGGAAAAAAATAGAATACAATGAATAGCTTTAAATATACTGTCTTATTTCTTAAGCATATGAGTATTTGTATTCTTTAAATCTGTAGATGTGTTTAATGTCATTTTGCATATATGAAATAATTTCTCAATTATATATTAACAATAGAGTATAAAATATAAAGAAAATTAAAAATATTCACAATCTTATCATCCTGACATAACTATAGTTATTAAAGGAAGCAACTATACTCAAATAATGGCATTTCTTCCTCTTTTTATTTACTTTCCTACTTTATCAATGTACAAAACTGTCCCAAAATAAACTGCACATTTTTAAATTTACAGTTAAATAAGCCATATATGAATATTTGGGGAAAAGTGTTATCACAATCCAGTAAGTTAATATATCTAACATTCCCAAAAGTTAGCCAATGCTCCCTTTTAATCCATCCTACTTACAGTCTTTCATTGTAATAATTTAATGTGGTTTTTGTTGTGTTGGTTTACAACATTTTCTAGAATGCTGTTGGGTAATTGTTTCCATATAGTTTATTTACCTTATTATATACTACCAAAAAAAGGGTTTTCAAAATGATTACAATAAACTGCCACCAGCAAAAGTATCAGAGTTTCATATTAAATAGTTGGTAATTAGACTTTCCGTTTGAACCACCCTTTCCATACTACTAAGAAATATATTCATTTAAATACTCATCTGAACTGTAGAATAACAACAACAACAAAACTTCAAATGGAGAGCAAAGTGGAACACAGAATACAGAAATTGTAAATCCAAGAGCATTACCTGTAAATGCACATTAAACCCAAGGCTCCAATTAATGTATGCAGCAATTGTGATTTGGTAAAAATACCTGATTTCCACATAAGACATCCAGGAGAATCATTAGGACATACCTGAACAAGTCAAATGACTAGACTTCAAGTGAAATACAGTCTGATACAGTTCATATTTGTAGCTTAAATACTAATAACAACTGCTGAGCCCAATATATAAAATGAAGTACTAAAGTAGCATTATTCACAATTTATAAATAGTGCTATTCATTATGATTAGCTACTTGACCTCAGCTTCCAAAATTTGAGAGAAGAAAATGAATTTTAACAAAAAGCTATTCTATGGTCTTTATATTTTTTCCAATTTCACAATAAGCTCCCTTCTAATAACCACTGTTGACACTGTTCCTAATTTTTCTCAAAACAGATTCTACACTCACTATTTTTTACTTCTTTATCCTCTATTTACAACTCAAATTTGTGGGGAGCCAACAGAAGGCGGCTATCATCCGTGCAGCCATCTTGAGCCATATACCCTGACAAGAGACTTGTTTACAATAGCCTACAACAGCTGAGCACACTCTGATAAAATCTTGTTTTAGATACCCAGGATTTTCCCTTGAGTGTGTGAGACTTAAAGGTGTGTGATTTAAGGGGATGACTTAGAGATCAGATTTAGAGACAAGACCTAAGGGCATGACTTAAAGGTGTGACTTAAAGGTGTGGCTTAGAAGTGAGACATATAAAAGAAGACTGGCAGACAGAAGAAATTATTATTAGGTATTAGGCACTTGGAGGAAGAACTTGGAATTAGACATTAGGCGCTTAGCACTCGGAAGAAGTAACTTGGAACTTGGAGGCACTAAGGACTAGGAACTAGGTACTAGGAACACTTGGGACTTGGACTAGGAAGAGAGACTGAATAATAAGCAGGATTGAATCACACTCTGTCTGGTCTCCATTCTTCAAGTCTGTCCTAACTCTCTCTCTTACTGAACCCCAACCCATGGACCAGAGCAGCTTGGGGCAGTGCCAGCTCTAACAATTTAGCCCCCAAGTCTTTTGGCAGTGCGGGTTCCAACATTGATAGAGCGGTCCCTGACATCTTGGCCCCCAAACATGGGGCAGCTTGGGCTGCAACACAAATCAATTCAACTTTAGCTTCTGCTTTTACTATTTCATTCAAATTATGTGTGATTATGTGTGCTTATGTGTGCTGAAAGCAAAGACACCCTCCACTAGTTACTAAAGTCAATAGGCACTTTATTTCCTGATCCATTTGACTCAGGTCACTTGACACATCATTAAAACTCTCCTTTCCTGACTCATTAAGTTCCACTGTCTTCTAGAATCTCTCTTTTTATTTTCTCAAAGCCTCTTCAGTCTCCTTGGTTGTCTGTACCCATCACTTAAATATTCATAATTTCCATGGTCTTGCTCTCTTCTAATTCTGTACTTACTTAAATGATCTTCTATACCTTTACATGATTTCTGAGTCTGGGTTCAGAAAAAACCTAATACTACCAATAAATCTTGCTGCCGACTAAATACTGCCTAGGCAGATGTCCTAAAGGAATCTTAATTCGTTTTCCCTCAACCTGAGTTAATTTCTTCATCAATAAGTTCTATTCATGAATAATTATAATTCAACTGAACCAAAGTTCAAAACCTAGTTAAATTTTTGTGAAGGATAAAAAAGTACTCTCTCCTAGTTATAAGGGCAAAATGGTCATGACCTTACAGAAAAAAAAATTACAAAGACGATAAAAAACAAATTTCCTCGAATCTCGGAGCCAAATACTATTAACTTCCTTCTAGAGATGGTTTTAATCAAGTTGCATATTAAACAGGTAGGAAAAATGGGGGTCGTTGTAGATTCTGTTATGGCAAAGGGGGAACTACAACTCCGACTGCCTACCTGCAGTGAGAATCAAAATATTTTAATTACAAAAGCAAAACCTATACGCTCTTTCTTTAAAATATTCTAAATAATGTTTGGCTTGGCATCTATCCCACAACTTCAGTATTCTATCTCCCTATATTGAAGAAAAATCATAGTAGAGAGAGAGAGAGGGAAAAAGCCACAGAAGAGCTAGAAACCCTATCGCGAAGTGCAAAAAGAAACGGGAAACTGGCACTTGACACCCTCTCAGCTTCGCAGAGTCTCAGAAGCTCCGCAGGTCAAGTCCCCGCGGGCCGCTCGCCACGCTCGCCTCCGCCGTCAGGCAGGAGTGCCCCTGGGGCTCGGGAACCCGAGCGGGCAGGGGCAGGCTTGGGTGGGCGCTCGCTCGGCCGGCCGCGGTCCGGGTCCCGCGTCTCACAGCCGCGCGGGGAACCGGCCTCGGCACCGCGGGCGTCCGAAGGGGTCTCGGGAACAGCCGGTGCACCTAGGCCACCGCGCCCCTTGACGGAAGCTACAGAGGCGCAGAGCGCGAAACCACCCGGCTCCGCGGCACCTCGGCCAGAACTCCGCGGGCACGGGGCCGCCCTCACGCGCCTCACAGCCCCCAGAAGCCCGCCCGGAGGGAGAGGCGCACCTGCGTCGCCGAGGCCTGGCGCTCCTCCCGGCGTCTTCCCTCGGGGCTCTCGAGGCGCGGGCGCCCTCGCTGCGGCCACGGCCGAGGAGGCGTCCCACCGCTTCAGCCTGCTACCTGTGACTGACACCCGCGCTCTGCGTCCGCGGCGCTCAGCTCCTCCCAGCACCTCTCGCGGCCACACCCCTTGCCCCGCCCCTCACGCCTCTGTCAGCCCAGGCCCGCTCCCGACCAACAAAACCGCTCCCCGCCCCTCGACCCTCAGGGGCCGCTCCCCACCCAGGTACCCGCCTCTAGCCAGCCGGGCCCTCGTTGGGGAAGCCCGGCCTATGCTCTTAAGTTGCTACTCCCCCTCCTCTCAGGCTTCCCCGCCCCCAGGAGAAAACACACACACACGCACACACAAAAAACACACTCACACGTACACACACTCACTCACCAGGTACCCCTCCCCACCACCTCAGAATTCCCGCCTCCCAGGATAGCCCCGCCCCTCGTCGCGTCCGCCCCGCCCCTCAGGGTGGGACTTTCAGCACTGGCACCTAAAACTGCGGCCCTCCAGCTGTCTTGGTTGCTCCGCAGCCCCTAGCTGAAGGCCTTTGCCAGCTCGCTCCTGAAAGACTAAACCCAACGGGGCAGAGCCTCAAGGGTGCTGAAACAAAAGGGGAAGTAAAGAGGGAAAGCTACTGGCCTGAGGAACTCTGAATTTGACCCCCCTAAAACTCAGTCTTTTTGCTGGAGGTGTCTGTACCCTCTTTTCAAAACAGAGAAGTTGTGATTTGGGGACTTTTAATGCTTTATAAAACGTTTAATTGTAAACTGAAATGAAGTTTTGTTGAGAACCGCTCTACCCCACGTTTGGAGGCCAAAATGTCGCGGACCGATCTATCAATATTGGAACCCGCACTGCCAAAAGCCTTGGGGGCTAAATTGTTAGAGCCAGCACTGCCCCAAGCTGCTCCAGTCTGCAGGTCGGGGTTCAGCAAGAGATAGAGTGAGGACAGACTCGAAGAATGGGGACCAGACATAGTGTGATTAAATCACGTTTATTCTTCAGTCTCTCTTCTCTCCAAGTCTCTTGTTCCTAGTCCAAGGTCTACTGCCCTGCTAATATTCCCTGAAATAGACTATTGAATGTGTCAACTACAACACCATGTACCTCTCCCATTCTTTGTTTACATCCCAAAAGCTCCTCTCCCAGTCCCTCCCTCATGGAGTCCCTAGCCCTGTCTCCTCCCTCTCTCTCCTCTGAGATCTCACCCATGGGTATCCACCCACCCTGGCACATTAAGTCTTTACCAGATTAGGAGTATCCTCTCATACTGAGGTCACATGAGGCAGCCATGCAGACTGAGCTGCCTGTCTGCTACATATGTGCCTGGAGCCTGAGAGTTCTTTGGTTGGTGGCTCAGTCTCTGAGAGCTCCAGGGGTTCAGGTTAGTTGATGCTGTTGGCCTTCCTGTGGGGTTCTCGTTCCCTTCAGAGCCTTCAATCCTTACCCCAACTCTTCCATAGTGTCCCCTACCTGCATCCAACGTTTGACTGTTGGTATCTGCATCTGTTTCAGTCCACTGCTGGATGAAGCCTCTCAGAGGACAGTTACACTAGGCTCCTGTCATGCCTGTCCATATGGGTCTGGGTCACATCACTCGTGATATTTTTCTAGTTCCACTCATTTGCCTGCAAACTTCATGACATCATTGTTTTTAATAGCTGAATACTATTGCATTGTGTAAAGGAACCACATTTTCTGTTCCCACTCTTCGGTTGAGGAATTTCCAGTTTCTGGCTATTAAAAATGAAGCTGCTATGAACATAGTAGAGCTCATGCCCTTGTGGTATGGTGAAGCATCTTTTGGGTATATACCCAGGAGCAGTATAGCTGGTATCTTGATGTAGAACTATTCTCAGTTTTCTGAGAAACTGCCAGATTGATTTCCAGAGTGTAGATACAAGTTTTCAATCCCACCAGCAATGGAGGAGTGTCCATCTTTCTCAACATCCTTCCCAGCATGTGCTGTTGCTTGAGTTTTCGATGTTAGCCATTCTGATGTGTGAAAGGTGGAATCTCAGGGTCGTTTTGATTTGAAAGTCTCTGATGACTAAGGATATTGAACATTTCTTTAAGTGCTGCTTGGCCATTTTAGACTTCTCTGTTGAGAATACTCTGTGCCCCATTTTTAATTGGGTTATTATATTTGTTGGAGTTAAACTACTTGAGTTCTTTATATGTTATGGATATTAGCCCTCTATCAGAAGTACAGTTAGTAAAGATCTTTTAACAATTTTTAGGCTGTTATTTTATTCTGTTGACAGTGTCCTTTACCATAAAGAAGCTTTTCAGTTTTATGAGGTCCCATTTATCAATTGTTGAACTTAGGGACTGAGCAATTGGTGCTCTGTTCAGGAAGTTGTCTCCTGTACCAATGCATTCAAGGCTATTTTGTAATTTCTCTTCTATTAGATTAAGTATATTTGTTTTTATGTTGAGATCCTTGATGTACTTGGACTTGAGTTTTGTGCAGGGTGATAAATATGGATCTGTTTGCATTCTTCTACATCCAGACATCCAGTTAGACCATGACCTTTTGTTGAAGATGCTTTTTTTTTCCATTGTATGGTTTTGGCTTCTTGTCAAAAATCAACTGTCCATAGGTGTGACAATTGTAAGAGGGAATGCCTGTTAACTTTGTTAAAGGCTGACACTTTCCTCCATGGTCAGTATCTCAATGCTGGAACAATTATCTCATAAATTTACAGAATTGTTATCAGGCTTCCATATTACTAAAATGTGAATATTATACATATCCTTTTTGAAATGAGTGCTGGAGATGCTGGTCCTGAAGAGGTTGGGCTGTTCCATGAGAAGTGTGATTTAAGACAAGAGACAGTAGAGTTGTTTCCCTTAAAATTCACATCTTACAACCTAAAAAACATGCTTCATTTTGCTAATCTTACATTTCCAAATCTAATCACAGAACTCTATTCTTGAGAAATATGTATTCCCATCATCATCACACTTTTACAAACAGCGCTGGAGTACTAGAACATTCACCTTCAATAATTTACCACCAATATGCAGTTCTGTGTTGTTTACAAAGCTTTTGACAGTCATCTTATATAATCCTGGTATTTGTGTTGTAGCCAAAAGTATTTTCATTTTTTTATTGGATAGTTTATTTATTTACATTTCAGATGTCATTTCCTTTGCCAGTTTCTCCTCCAGAAACCACCTATCCTATCCTCTTTCCCCTGCTTCTATAAAGGTGGTCCCCTACCCACCCACTTCAGCCTCCCTGCCCTGGCATTCCCCTACACTGGGGCATTGAGCCTTACCAGGAAGAAGGGCTTCTCCTCCCACTGATGTCCACCAAGGCCATCCTCTGCCACATATGCAGCTGGACCCCTGAGTCTCTCCATTTGAACTCCTTGGTTGGTGATTTGGTCCCTGAGAGCTCTGGGGAATCTGGATGGTTGGTATTGTTGTTCATTCTATGGGTTGCAAACCCCTTCAACTCCTTCAGTCCTTTCTCTAACTCTGCCATTGGGGCCCCCATGTTCAGTCCAATGATTGGCTATAAGCATCCTCCTCTGTATTTCTCAAGCTCTGGCAGAGCCTCTCAGGAGACAGCTATATCATCCCCCCTTTGAGCAAACCCTTCCTGGTATCCACAATAGTGTCTGGGTTTGGTGTCTGTATATGGGATGAATCAACAGGTGGGGCAGTCACTTGATGGCCTTTCCTTCAGTCTCTGCTCCACACTTTACTCTGTATCTCCTGCCTTGAGTATTTTGTTCCTACTTCTAAGATGGACTGAAGTACCAACACTTTTGTTTTCCTTCTGCATGAACTTCATGTAGTCTGAATAGTATTTTGGGTAGTTTAAGCTTTTGGGCTAATATCCACCTATCACTGAGTAGATAACATGTGTGTTTTTTGTGACTGGGTTACATCACTCAGGACAATACTTTCTAATTCCATCCACTTGCCTAAGAATTTCATGAACTCATTGTTTTTAGTAACTGAGTAAACTCCTTTGTGTAAATGTATCCCATTTTCTGTATCTATTCCTCGGTGGAAGAACATCTGAGTTGTTTCCAGCTTCTGGCTATTATAAATAAGGCTACTATGAACATAGTGAAGCAAGTGTTCTTGTTATATGTTGAAGCATCTTTTGATTATATGCCCACAATGGCATAGCTGGGTCCTCAAGTAGTACTATGTTCAATTTTCTGACAAACCACCAGAATGATTTCCAGAGTGGTTGTACCAGCTTGCAATCCCACCAACAATGGAGGAGTGTTTCTCTTTCTCCCCATCCTTGCCAGCATCTGCTGTCACCTGAGATTTTGACCTTAGCCATTCTGACTGTTATAAGGTGGAATCTCAGGGTTTATTTGATTGCATTTCCTTGATGACTAAGGATGTTGAACATTTCTTTAGGTGCTTCTCGGCAATTTGAGTTTTCTGAGTTGAGAATGCTTTGTTTAGCTCTGTATACCTATTTTTAATAGGGTTATTTGGATATCTGGAGTCTAACTTCTTGAGTTCTTTATAGATATTGAATATTAGTCCTCTATCAAATATTGGGTTGGTAAAGATATTTTCCCAATCTATGGGTTGCCATTTGCCCTTTTATTTTTTTCGATCATTTTTATCAGATATTTTCTATAATTACATTTGAAATGTTATCCCCTTTCTATGTTTCCCCTTTGAAAACCCCCTATTCCATCTCCCTTCCCACTCCTTCTATAAAGGTGTTTGCTTCCCAGCCACCCATCCACTCTTGCCTCTATACATGGGCATAGAGCCTTCCCTGGACCAAGGGCCTCTCCTCCCATTGATGCCTGACAAGGCCATCCTCTGCTACATGTGCAGCTGGAGCCATGGGTCACTCCATGTGTCCTCTTTTGTTGGTGGTTTAGTCCCTGAGAGCTCTGGGTGAGAGCTCTCAGTTGGTTGATTCATATTGTGTCCAGGCCAACTGGACAATCAAGTGGGACCCTTAGACCCTGTGGAGAGGACTGAGATGCGTGAGAAAATAAGGAGGCACAGCAAGTCAAGAAGTGTGATCAAGCTGGCAAAGATTTTATTGTTCACACAGGTTATATACTCTAAAAACAGGATATGGGGAGGGGTAGGAAAGGAAAAGGGGCTTTGCAGGTGGAGGAAGCTAGCTACAGCTGTGGGGTCTAACTAAGTTATACCCTGTTGTTCTCACAATACCTTGCCATTACCAGGGGTTCTAAAAACATCTATCTAGCAGAATGTTGTCTAAATCTAGAGATCAGGAGGAAGGGTTATTAAGGTGGGTTGCTATGAGGCCTTGTTTGAAGTTCTGAGAACTGACAAGTGAATCATGGAAGGTAAGCAGAAAGAAGAATAGTAGATAGGAGAGCCAAGGGTGAGTGTTTGCCAAGAGTAAGGCCTTGCCATGGCTTCCCACATCTCCCCCTTCCCTGTATAATAGAGCACTGGAAGCATGGAGGGGGAAGTAGAGGCCTGATCCCCTCTAAGTTTTGGGCATTGCGCTGAAGGTCTAAGCAATCCTTGGTTGGGGAGACCGAGCCCCAGCCTCCCAGGCACTTTTTCAAGGGAACGGACAGAGTGACCTACGCCAACCCGTATGCAATCAGGCATGCTTCTCGGGATCCCATCTCTGAGCACAAAGAAAGAGGTATCCCTGCAATACTTTGTCTCACACCCTCCAGCATCCCCCTTTACAGAGGATGGTGCCTTTAAGATGCCCCATAAAGGCAGCTGCTCTAGGGAATTGGGGGCGCGGGGGGGGGGGCTGAACTTTGAAGCACCACGTCGGGGCTGGCGCTTGACAACTTCTGAAGTGAGTTCATCATCAGAGTCCAATTTTAGGTAATGGACCTAGAGTGGCTTGGCCACCAGGTTGTCTACCTGGATCTTTATGAGAATAGTAAGGCGGGAGAAGGCCCAGGGGCCAAAAGAAATGAGCAAGAGAAGGCCAATGAAGAGGTTCAAGGATGGAAGGGAGCAAGGTAGAAAGCCAAGGCGTGGGCTGGAGAGATGGCTCAGTGGTTAAGAGCACTGACTGCTATTCCAGAGGTCCTGAGTTCAATTCCCAGCAACCACATGGTGGCTCACAACCATCTGTAATGGGATCTGATGCCCTCTTCTGGTGTGTCTGAAGACAACTAGAGTGTATCACATAAAATAAATAAATAAATCTTAAAAAAAAAAAAAGAAAGAAAGAAAGAAAGAAAGCCAAGGCGAGGTAGAGAACCAGTTCTTATACCAGCTCTCGCTTTTCTTTTCTTCTTTTCTTTCTTATCTCTAAGCCCTCTCGAACTCTGTGCATGCTATCATTTACTGCCCCTGATTAATCTGCAAAGAAGCAGCACTCTTTTTTTAAAGCGGTGCACAGTCCTTCCTGTTGAAGGAGCAAGAGAGCTAGACCTCGTGTATTCTAGAGGACAACTTCAGCTAAAAAAGAAAGTGACTCACTAAGGGCTTCGCTGCTCTGCTGTCGCTCTCTAACATCTTGATCAATGGTGGCACTAAGCTCAGAGTAGTAGCGGTTGGAGAGGAAAAGGGAGGAAATTCCAGTCCCAGCGCCCACTGCCCCCCAGCCTCAAGATGTCTGCAACAGTCACTGCAATGATGGGCTCTTGCTTTTGTCGGAGGAGAACTTCATCCTGTCTTGAGGGTGAGGTCCAGGAAAGGTGCTCCTCTTGGTTCCATAAATGGAAAAAGTCATCTGAGGAGTAATAGGCTAACCATGGGAGAACCTGTACAAAAGATCCTTTGAAGCCATAAGGTGTATTCATGGAGTGAGTCCAGAGGAGCAGGGCTACCATGTATGCTCAAGAGGGATAAGGTAAAAGTGTTCTGTACAGTGGTTGTCTGTGAGCATCCACCTTTGTATTTGTCAGGCTCAGGCAGAGCCTCTCAGAAGATAGCTACAGCAGGTTCCTGGGAGCAAGCATTTCTATTTCTTTTTTGTATTTATTTTGTTTTCTTGTTTTGTTTTCCACTTTACTTTTTATTGAATATTTTATTTATTTACATTTCAGATGTCATCTCCTTTCCCTATTTTTTTCTCCCTAGAAACCCCCTATGCCATCCCCCCTCCTCCATTTGCTTTTAATTACTGTTTTAATTACATGCAAGTATTAAGGACAGTTCTACGTTGAGGAACTAGCAATACAATGCAATACTAGCAATACAATACTAGCAATACAATGCAAATAGTCAAAGAACAAGCAAGGCAATAAACAAAGTTCCATGATCACTCCTGTGACCACTGTTTCTAAGGGCTTATCAGGATGACCAAAATATCTGAGCCTGCTTTCCTGTCGTAGCCCCAAGTCATTTTTAAGTCTGAAACCTCCTTCCTTCTTCTAGCCTAAGATTTAGATTCCTACCTGAAATTACTTCTTTGTTCTAGCCTAAGAGTTAGATTCCTGCCTGATATTAGTTCTTTGATCAAGCCTATTGTTATACTCCTGCCTGAAACCCACTTCCTTGTCCTCGGCCAATGTCAGATTCCTGCAAAGCAGCCCGTTTCTTGTCCTTGGCACATGACAGATTATTGCCAAGCAGCCTCAAAAGTTCTCTGCCTCTCCCCCTTTTTTATTTCATAAACACGACTGAGCCTCTCTTAGGTCGTTCTGCCAAGAATGCCTTCCTTACCCATCATGGAATATGCATTATCAAAAGCAATGCAATTCTGTCTTAGGTTGGTTAGGCTCTGTGCAGAATCTTACCAGTCCTTGGCTTGCCAGGCTTTTGTTTTAATAACTCTGTCTGGGGTCCATTTTCAGGTACAAGCCATGTACTTTAGCTGCCAACATGCTGATGTTGATAAAGACAGGCTTTAACATGATGAGCAGGAATAAAAATATTCCCAGGACAAAATGAACTATATATACCATTCTTGAAGCTTGACCAAAATAGATATAGTGACCTCAGGTTATGGGTAATTTTATCAGCAGTATCTGCCACAGCAACATTCAGAAGAACAGCATTCTTTAAATTTGTAAGCTCACTATTCAAAGTTAAAACATCCAGAGAGGTGTTAGAATTATAACAAATACACTGCAAGTGTCTTTAAACATTTTCCTAATTATAATGACTATCACTGTAAATTTTAGAACTAAAATGAATCCAATGGTATTTGGCATGATACTTGATATGGCTCTTTACTCTTAATCTCTGACCCTCCTTCCAATAATTTGAATAGGATAAAGAGCATCAATCCATTGTTCCAAATGCCTATCTAAATCCTCTTGTATATTCAACACATTAGTAACATTTTTGCTAAATGATTAACAAAAGTAGCTGTCTTAACTTCTTGTGTCAAAGCAATTGCAGAAGCAGTGGTGCTAGCAATTAATGTAATTAAAACTGTTATACCAGCAATAATCAAGCCCACTACCCTCTTGCTTCTGTTAAAGGTTGACTCACTTCTTCCAGTACTTGCAAGCTTGTTTTCAGAATAGCAAGGCTCTGTGATGCTCAGGGCAATAAAAGAAAAGCTGGTTGATGAACCTCTGTAACAGACATGCCAGGTTTCAACATACTAACACAATCAGAAAGTATACAATCAATGCAACTTACATTAAATACTGTAGAAGAAACAAAAGTAATTTTAACTTGACAATTAAAAGAGCTTTGACACATGTACTAACACTTGACTGAAACCCAGACCTTGTCCCAGCTTTATCTCTTGTTAACATAACATAACTACAGCTAACTTCCAAATATGTCTCTGAAAATGTCCAGAACCAGCCTTCCAAATGAAGACTGTTATTTCCAAAAAATGGATTGATTTCTAGACCAGTCTATGATTGAATCCAAATAACTGGTCACATTTAAGAAAAATACAAGAATCATTATAACTTCTGTTTTTGATTCTCTATTCCACAAGGTCTAAAAACTTGAGACAAGGCAGCTTGTTCCATCTGGGGTATAGGTAAGCAAAGGTAGGTTGGGAACATATGTCCAATATAGCTTCCCAGTCAGCACTGTCAGGGAACTCAGCAAGCTTACAGTTCAGCATCATTCTTGGTCCTGGCATCAGCATGTCTCACCCATTGCTCTAGCAGCCACCATACTCCTTCAGCATCCTGCAGAAAATAACACAAACATGCCCTCTCCCCATATTAAATTCCTGATCAGGATCATGCCATATGCCAGTAAGTGGATCCTTCCTTTCACCTATGCATAAGTATGGCTAGATGTAGAGTGCCATAGACACTCAGCAGAAAGTTGGCATCCAAATATTTTTTTTATTTTAAAATAAAAAGAACATGATTTAAATAAATTTTTGGTGTAGAGGAATATACCTCACCCTTTTTTTATTTTATAAAGAAATTGTTTTAAAGTTCCATAAGTCACTTCTACAGTCCCTTGTCCTTGACAATTATAAGGAATCCCAGTAATATGGGTAATATTAGTTTGCTGACAAAAAGTTTCAAATGGTCGACTGTGATAGCCAATTCCATTATCTGGGTTTATTATTATTATTATTATTATTATTATTATTATTAGATAATTTATTTATCTACATTTCAGATGTTATTCCCTTTTCCCATTCCCCCTGGAAACCCCTTATCCCATCCACTATCCTCCTACCTCTATGAGGGTGTGTCCTCACCCATCCACTCACTCCCACCTCCTGGCCCTCGAATTCACCAACACTGGGATATCCAGCCTTCACAGGACAAAGGCCCTCATCTCCCACAGATGCCTGACAAGGCTATCCTCCACTACATATACATCTGGAGCTATGGGTACCTCCATGTGTGTTCCCAGGCTAGCTGTTTAGACCCTGGAAGCTCTGGTTGATTGGTATTGTCAATTACCCCCTGGGGCTGCAAGCCCCTTCAACTCCTTCAGTCTTCTCTTTAACTCCTCCATTGAGAACACCATGATCAGTTCAATGGTTAGCTATGAGCATCTGCCTCTGTATATGTCAGGCTCTGGCAGAGCCTCTCAAGAGACAGGTATATCAGGCTCCTGTCAGCATGCACTTCCTCTGTCAACAAGCACAATCCACAAATAGTATCTGGGTTTGGT
This sequence comes from Arvicanthis niloticus, assembly GCF_011762505.2. Classification (NCBI taxonomy): domain Eukaryota; kingdom Metazoa; phylum Chordata; class Mammalia; order Rodentia; family Muridae; genus Arvicanthis; species Arvicanthis niloticus. The sequence goes on along the minus strand of NC_133430.1, from coordinate 16,828,948 downwards.
AACTGTATATGAGATGGATCCCCAAGTGAAACAGTCTCTGGATGGACTTTCCTTCAGTCTTTGCTCCAAACTTTGATGCTGTATCTCCTGTACCCACACTTTGGTCTTCCTATTTCTTGAGTTTCATGTGGTCTGTGAATTATATTTGGGTATTCTAAGCTTTTGGGCTAATATCCACTTCTCAGTGAGTACATACCATGACTATTTTGTTGTGATTGAGTTACCTCACTCACGATGATATTTTCTAGGTCCATCAATTTGCCTAAGAATTTCATTAACTCACTGTTTTTAATAGCTGTACTCCATTGAATAAATGTACCACGTTTCCTGTATCCATTCCTCTGTTGAAGGACATCTGGGTTCTTTCTAGCTTCTGACTATTATAAATAAAGCTGCTATGAAAATAGTGGAGCATATGTTCTTGTTATATGTTGGAGCATCTTTTAGGTATATGCCCAGGAGTGGTATAGCTATATCCTCAGGTAGTACTATGTCCAATTTTCTGATGAACCACCAGACTGAATTTCAGAGTGGTTGTACCAGCTTGCAATCCAACCAACAATGGAGAAGTGTTCCTCTTTGTCCACATCCTTGCCAATATCTGATTTCACCTGAGATTTTGATCTTAGCCATTCTGACTGGTGTAAGGTGGAATCTTAGGGTTCTTTTGATTTGCGTTTCTCTGATGACTAGGGATGTTGAACATTTCTTGTGGGGAGCTGACAGAAGGTGGCTATCATCCTTGCAGCCATCATGAGCCATATACCAGTGACAACAGACTTGTTTTCAACAGTCTACAACAGCTGAGCACACTCTGATAACATCTTGTTTTAGATACCCAGGATTTTCCCTTGGGTATGTGTGACTTGAAGGTGTGACTTAAAGGAGTGACTTAAAGGTGTGACTTAAAGGCGTGACTTGAGAAGTCAGACCTATAAAAGGTGAGAGGCAGACAGAAGAGGGGCTGGAAAGTTGAAACTTGGAGGCACCAGGGACTAGGAACGCGAGACTTGGCACTTGGACTAGGAACAAGAAACTTGGAAAGAGAGAAGAGAGACTTGAGAATAAACGGGACTGAATCACACTTTGTCTGGTCTCCATTCTTTGTGTCCATCCTCACTCTCTCTCTTGCTGAACTCTGACTCTTGGACCAGAGCAGCAGTACAAGCCTGGACAATTTAGCCCCCAAAGCTTGGGGCAGTGTGGGTTCCAACATTTGGCAGAGAAGTCCCCGACACTTTGGCACCCAACGTGGGGTGGCAAGAATGAGAGACCCAGTGAGGGACGTTACTGGAAGAAGGATCTACCAAAAACTCAGAAGTGAAATGAAGGTGAACACTGCGGGAATCTGCCGCATTGAGAAAGGTAAGTCATGATAATGAAAATGGGGCAAGAAATAAGTCATCCTGAACTCAACTCTGTTTTTATTTTGCTGTTTACTGCTCACCTGTGTTAATTGTCTCCTTTTGCTTCATTCCTTAAATGTTATCTTTCATGTTCAAAATAAAAAGAAATGTATTTATCCAAAATTAGAATCTAAAATACAACCAAAGGTTGATGACGATTTATCAGAGCCAGATTGTGCTGACCTAGAGGAAAAGGCAGCCGAACATTACAACCCTGAATGGCCCTCTTCCCGAAGACCCCCTCCCTATGTGCCTCCGCCTCCAAATGGAGATGGTGGTTATAGATCCCAGAAGGGAGTTACAGGAAAAAATATCTTTTCTTAAACAACAAATAGAGTTGGGAAAAAAAGTATCAGGACTTAATTAATCAGCTACAAAAATTAAAGACAGGGAAGATGTCTTGAGAGGTAAACTGCGAAAATCCCCCGGCTCCTTGCGTGCCTCAACCCAGAGTCTAAAGGCAGCCCCTATCATCTAGCTTTAGATTAGCCACAGATCATCCAGAGAAGGGAGATGCTGAGGCTTTCCCTGTATCTGAGACCAGAGAAGATCAAGGGGTTGCTTAGAGACATCACACAGGGTTTAATTTTCAAATTATTAAGGAATTAAAAAATGCAGTATCACAATACGGTACTACTGCTCCCTTTACTTTTGCAATTTTAGAGTCTGCCGCAGAGGAGTGGCTGACGATGGGAATACGTTAGTAAGAGCAGTTCTTAGCAGAGGTGACTATCTTATTTGGAAATCAGAGTATCATGAGAATTGTAAAGAAACAGCTAGGAGAATTCAGGCAGGCAATGGTTGGTCCTTTGATGCTTCAGTAGGAGAAGGGCAATTTGCTTCTAGTGATAATCAGATAAAATATGACCCAGGCTTATTCACTCAAATTCAAAATGCAGCCATAAAGGCTTGGTGCAAACTCCCGGCAAAGGGAGACCCTGGTGCATCCTTAACAGCAGTCAGACAAGGACCTGATGAACGATTTTCTGATTTTGTTCATCGATTAATGACAACAGCAGGGAGGGGTTTTGGTAATGCAGAGGCAGGAGTAGATTATGTGAAACAACTTGCATATGAAAATGCCAATCCTGCCTGCCAGGCGGCCATTAGACCCTAAAGGAAAAAGACAGACCTTACGGGGTATATCAGACTCTGTTCTGACATAGGTCCCTCCTACCAACAGGGCTTAGCTATGACAGCTGCCATGCAATGACAATCAGTAAGAGGTTTTTTGGCTAGTAGAAACCAAAAGGCCTGTTTTAAATGTGGCAAGCCTGGAAACATTGCAAGAGATTGCAAGGCAGAATATGAGTTAACCCAGAGACCGCCCAGAAAACAGTCTGGGCTCTGCCCACTTTGTGAACATGGAAGGCATTGGGCTAGTGAATGTAGGTCCAAAAGAGATGCACAAGGAAACACCCTTTCCCATAGTCAGGGAATGGGAACAGGGGCCACTCCAGGCCCCAAACCAACACAAGCCAAAACAGGCTTATGGAGCAGTCAGTTTTATACCAGCAAACAACAATCCCTTTCAGAACTTAGTTGAACAACACCAGGAAGCACAGGATTAGACCTCAGTTCTGCCACCCACACAGTATTAACCCCAGAAATGGGACCTCAGGCCTTACCCACTGGAGTGTTTGGACCGCTCTATCCAAATGTGTTTGGCCTGATAGTGGGAAGAAGCAATACCACTATGCAGGGACTACAATTTTTTCCTGGAGTTATAGACAATGATTATCAAGGTGAGATTAAGGTAATGGTATAGGCAATTCAGAATATAGTCACCATTCCTACAGAAACGAGGATAGCTCAACTATTGTTACTTCCATTTTTCACTACTAATCACAAATATGAGTCCTAAGAGAGGGGATCAAGGCTTTGGTTCCCCTGATGCATATTGGGTACAGAATATAGTTAAACAAAAACCTATGGTGACACTATGGCTAGATGGAAAGGCATTCCAAGGCTTGGTTGACACAGGAGCTGACCAGAGAACAAGCTAGACAAATTGTTAAACAATGTCAATCATGTGTTACACTTTTACCAGTTCCTCATTTGGGCGTAAATCCAAAAGGACTAATACCAAACAGTCTCTGGCAAATGGATGTTACTCATTATGATGAATTTGGCAATCAAAAATACATACATGTATGTGTAGATACATACAGTAGTTTCATTTATGTGACATTACAATCTGGAGAAACAAGCAAGCATATGATCAGTCATATGCTTGCTACTATTGCTGTATTGGGGGTGCCTAAACAGATAAAGACTGACAATGGCTCAGGTTATACAAGCTCCAGTTTCCACCAATTCTGTGAAAAATTGGGAATACTACATAAAATGGGTATCCCATATAATCCACAGGGCCAAGGTATGGTAGAAAGGGTGCATCGAACCATTAAATGTCAATTTGAAAAAATTAAAAAGGGGGAATGGTACCCTACCAAGCGATCTCCAAAAAATATCCTTCATCACATGCTGTTTATTTTAAATTTTTTTAACTTTGGATTCTGAAGGAAAATCTGCTGCAGATAGATTATGGCATCCTGATACCAAAAAGAATTTTGCAACAGTCCTCTGGAAAGACCCATTAACTGGAACTTGGAATGGGCCAGATCCAGTGCTTATCTGGGGAAGAGGTTCTGTCTGAATATATTCCCAAACTGCAGATGCTACACTCTGGCTGCCAGAGAGGCTGATTAAACAAATAGACAACAATAACAAACCCAGGGAGGAGAAACTCTCTGAGAAGTGTATTTTTTCTTTGCAGGAAACATGAAGATGCCTCTCAGTTGCCTTCAAACTGGAACAGATCAACCAGCAAACCTGACTTGGGAAGTCTTCAATGTGGAAGGAGACATCACCACCCATACCTCCAGGGTGGCTCTATTGGACTCTTGGTTCCCCAACTTATGATTTAGTGGGGAACATTGTTTAGAGCCAGGAGAAAACCCACTACCACAGTTAATATAGTTGTTTTTTGGGTTCGAGATTGACTGGAGCAGGAACAGGGATTTCCCTACTTGTTTTGTTAGGATCAAAGCTATGATCAGTTCTGTATTTCTATAGATTTAGATTCTGCTATAACACATTTGTAAACAGAATAGAAGAGGCTTACACTTTTTACTCCTCGGACAGAGGGAGTTATGTGCTGCCCTTAAAAAAGAGTGTTATTGTTATACTGACTATTCAGGCATTGTTAAGCCTCTTGTCTCTGGGGTCCATGCTGTTCAACAAACTGATGGCTTTTGTATGACAACAGATAGACGCTATACAAATGGAACCCATACAGGTCCATCATTACAGGCTGGAAGTAGGGGATTCTAAAACCTCTGTCATCAAGACTAACAAGGATTAACCCCTAACTTATGTGCTAAACCAGATGGTCAATGACAGGTAAGAGAACACTTCAAGACCCTCACTCCTAAAATGGGAGGCCTCACCATCCTAAAACAGGAGCTCAACCAATGGCTGTTGAGTATCCAAAGACGGGAAAGGGAGGCTGGAGTCCTTTGTTCTGACCTAAGGCAGGCACAGTTTCTGTAAGTTTTCCCAGTCTTCCCTTTTGAAAAAAAGAAAATTTAAAAAGGGGTACCTGTGGTGAGCCGACAGAAGGTGGCTATCATCCTTGCAGCCATCTTGAGCCATATACCCTGACAAAAGATTTGTTTTCAACAGTCTACAACAGCTGAGCACACTCTGATAACATCTTGTTTTACATACCCAGGATTTTCCCTTGGGTGTGTGTGACTTAAAGATGTGACTTGAGAAGTCAGACTTATAAAAGGCAAGAGGCAGACAGAAGAAGGGCTGGAAACTTGAAACTTGGAGGTACCAGGGACTAGGAACTAGGGACTAGGAACTCAAGACTTGGGACTTGGACTAGAAACAAGAAACTTGGAAAGAGAGAAGAGAGATTTGAGAATAAGTGGGACTGAATCACACTCTGTCTGGTCTCCATTCTTTGCATCTGCCCTCACTCTCTCTCTTACTGAACCCTGACCCTCGGACCAGAGCAGCAGTACAAGCCTGGACAATTTAGCCCCCAAAGCTTAGAGCAGTGTGGGTTCCAACATTTGGCAGAGTGGTCCCCAACAATTTTTTTAGGTGTTTCTCAGCCATTCAAGTTTCCCCAGTTGAGAATGCTTTGTTTAGCTCTGTATCCCATTTTTACCAGGGTAATTTGGTCCTCTGGGGTCTACCTTATTGAATTCTTTGTATATATTGGATATTAGTCCACTATTGAATGTAGGGTTAGTAAAGATCTTTTCTCAATATGTTGCTTGCCATTTAGTCCTATTGATAGTGCTCTTTGCCTTATAGAAGCTTTGCAATTTTATCAGGTCCCATTTGACAATTCTTGAACTTAGAGCATAAGTCATTGGTATTCTGTTCAGGAACTTTTGCCCTGTGCCCACATGTTCGAGGCTCTTCCCTACTTTCTCTTCTATTACTTTGAGTGTTCCTAGTTTTATGTGGAGGTCCTTGATGCACAAGAACTTGTACAAAAAGTTGAGAATGGAATGATTTGCATTCTTCTACATGCTGACTTCCAGTTGAACCAGCACTATTTGTTGAAAATGCTGTCTTTTGTCCACTGGATGATTTTAGCTCCTTTGTCAAAAATCAAGTGACCATAGGTGTGGGGGTTCATTTCTGGGTATTCAATTTTGTTCCTACAATCTACCTGCCTCTCTCTGTACCAATACCATGCAGTTTTTATCACTATTGCTATGTAATACAGCTTGAGATCAGAAATGGTTTCACCAGAAGTTCTTTTATTGTTCAGAATAGTTTTTGCAATCCTGAGATTTCTTGTTATTCCAAATGAATTTGCAAGTTGCTCTTTCTAACTCTATAAATTGAATTAAAATTTTGATGGGGATTGCATTGAATCTGTAGATTGCTTTTGGCAAGATGGCTATTTTTTACTATATTAATCCTGCCTATCCATGAGCTTGGGCGTCCTTTCCAACTTCTGAGATATTCTTCAATTTCTTTCTTCAGAGACTTGAAGTTTTGTCATACAAATCTTTCACTTGCCTGGTTAGAGTCACACTAAGGTATTTTATATTATTTGTGACTATTGTGAAGGGTTTCATTTCCTAATTTCTTTCTCAACCTGTTTATCGATTGAGTAGTAGAAGGCTACTGATTTGTTTGAGTAAATTTTATATGCAACCACTTTTCTCAGGTTGTTAATCAGGTTTAGGAGTTCTCTGGTGGAATTTTTGGGGTCACTTAGGTATACTATCATATCATCTGCAAATAGTGATATTTTGACTTCTTCCTTTTCAATTTGTATCCCTTTGACCTCCTTTTGCTGTCTAATTGCTCTGGCTAGGACTTCAAGTACTATATTGAATAGGTAGAGAGAGAATGGACAACCTTGTCCAGTCCCTGATTTTAGTGAGATTGCTTCCAATTTCTCCCCATTTAATTTGATGTTGGCTACTGGGTTATTATGCTTTTGTGTGGTCTCTTGTGTTTAACCTCTTCCCATAAAAGGGTTATTATTATTATTATTATTATTATTATTATTATTATTATTACACTGAGCAGGCATTTTGTTTGCTGTTTTAGTATTAGCAGCAATCATTATTTGAGGCAGATCTCCAGAGGGATAGATTTGGATAGATGTATATGGCACAGCTTTTGTTTAGATTTTATTAGGTATCAATTATTTTATTCAATAGAGGCAATTCACATCATCCCTATCCCTAATCTCTATCTGTTCTTTTGTCATCTAATGCAGTTGATAGGTGTTTCATCATTCAGTCCAGGTCCATCCCTGCAGCCTCATCAGTTCCTTACTATATCTACTGCCATGCATTTGACCTCCTAGAATTCCCTAAATTATCAAATTTGCATATACCTTTCCCTTTACCTCTCTCTTATGGGTATTCATCTAGTAAATTCATGATCATTACATTCACGCATTACTAATATTGCCAGTAAAACCCTGTAATGCCCATGTTTGACTGAATCATGTGTCGTTTGTCAACATTCCCACAACCATTCATCCACAAAGCATTAGTGATCATTGACTTCTTTTCCCTTTCCCCACTAAACTCATTCTAGGTGGACTACACCCTTACTTCTGTGCAACTTGACACATAGAAGGCACTGAAATATCTGTTGAATACCTAAAACATATCTTCAAGAGACCATGATCCTTGTGAAATAACTTCACAAATATACATTGTCACATGCATATAACAGGTGTGGTAGACAAATATCTGCTTCCCCCAGAATTATTTCCTTCCCATTTATCCTCTATCCACTCATTCATTTCCTTGTTCAGTGAACATTCTCAGGATAACAGGTGTATCCTGGACATTTCAACAGCATTGCCATTGCTTACCAAATGTCAACTTCCCTTCCTGAGCACAAAATAACACTATTCTGCCCATTCTCCTTGTATCTAGGTCACACCATGTGGCTAGTTCAATAAGATTTCAGCCAAAGAAAATTTCATTCACTATCAAGACAACTAAAGCCAAACAAGTCTGAATTTCACTCTCCTTCCCATTCCTTGACCACCTTTCAACATTACTGAGTATGCTCACACTGACAGCACAATTAATGAGATGAGAGAGGGTTAAACCCTAGACTAACTTCATGGAACTTAAGCTCTTCCCATCACCAACTAAACTTTAATTTAGCTGCTATATGAATAGAAAGTAAAGCTAGCTGTGTTGACTCATGGTGCAGGCTTTTTTTTCCTAGTAGGTAGCATTCCTTACTCTGATTAGCTTTGTCATGAATGCTGCTATGTAGACTCCACAGAAAATTAGAAGTTTTCTCTCCTGCTCTAGATATTATTGGGGAATCATGAAATATGGAAGTGTATTTAAAGAAAGTATTAATGTTTGCCTCAAGCACATAAAGAAAAAGCCTTTCTGGATATGCAAGCCTTTCTGTTCTTTCTCAAATGCTCACCTGATCATAATGCTGACACCTTAATCTGAGAGCAAGAGAGTGTCACTATCCCTCCCATCACTCCTCAGACATTCTCATGCTGAAAGATTTCCCTAGTTGGGCTTCAGGGATGCAAAGTCAAGTATATCTTGGGAATTAAAAAAAGATAGGAATTAGGAAGCTTTGAAGCATTTTAAAAATCTTATAAATTATGCATATCAATTGGCAGGACACATAATTGTATGAGTGAGGGACTACCGATGGTAATTGAGTTTCTTCTTTTCTTTCTTTCTCCTGATATCTTCCTGGCATTCCTGGATTGCACCAACATAACCATTTATGTTTCACCAAGAGATCTAATCATAATGAAGCCTCTTTTCTCAGTGCCCTCCCAATAAAACCACCTTCCTCTCTAGTGTCACATCTGCTCTTCCAAACCCACAAATCAATGAAACTCTACAGCACCATGAAACTGGAAGTTCCATTAAATGCTCATTTAAAAAAAAAAATCAGTATTAAAGATGAAGTTCGATAGTGCTGGCAGGACTGAATGGAGTCTTGAATAAAAAAGGGTTTCACACCAGTACCATGATCACTTTGTAGAGATGAGCAGATGCTTGAGCAGGGTACGAGAACATGGAGCAGGCTGCATGAAACTTCACAGGATTCCAGAGAAAAGGCTCCAAGCCTCCTGAGTATAGCAGAGCGAACGTTAAATCCCCATGTCAAGGAAACAGTGTGAATTACAAGAAACAACTCAATCCAAATTATCTTTCAAATTCTATTCTCTAGAATCCATGTGGACTGCCTGAAATGAACGTACATTCCTCAAGACTTTTATCTTTGATCTTATGGTAGTGAGATATATTGGTCAAAATGATGTGGGTGTGGTATCATGTGCTTTGAATTCAGGCACTCAGGAACCAAGGCAGTCAGGTCTCTGTTGCTCCAAGGCAACCTAGCCTACTTAGAAATTTCCAGGACAGGTACATAAAGAGACTTTATCAAAAATGGAGGGGGGGGTCAAAACAAGGAATTTGGTCAAACTTTAGGTAATAGAAATGAATGAGAGCTTCTAATCTCTGACCACCATGATGTTTGGGTTGTAACAGACATTCCCAAAGAGGCTGGCAAGGCCTACTTTGTCCTTGATCCCAATATTAAGCTCTTCTTTTTTGCACTTCTGGTGCTTTCGACCACCAGACAGCCCAGATCTGTCTGAAGAGCTTAATGGATGCCCCTTAGAAGTGACAGCTACCCACAGACTATACCATTCCAGCAGTTAGGTATGTCTAGCATTCTAAATTCATTGCAAGTTCTGGCCTGTCAATGCCCTGTACCAGGACATCATACAGGCTTTCTAATGACTCTCTGCTGGTATTTCAATCTTACTTCCAGATATGACCAGTTCCTCCCACGATTGTATAAGATCTGGTTCATGGAGCTGGTGAGATGGGTTACTGTATGAAAGAATTTGCCACTATTCTTGACATTATAAATTTGACTTTCAGGCCCTAACATGGTAGAAAAAGAAAACCAACTCTGAAAGTTGTTCTCTAGGGGTCAAACACGTGTACACACACACACACACACACACACACACACACACACACACACAACTAGAGAGAGAGAGAGAGAGAGAGAGAGAGAACATTATTTTTTTCCTTCTAGGACACTATATACATGTTCTGCTCAATTTTGAAACTATATGGTTTCTACCAACTTTCCTTACCCCTATTAACTGCAAACTTGTGGGGATATATAGAAACTATAAAAATTTTGGTTTAAAAAAAAATGCATCATGGTACAGGTCTCCTTAATAAGACTTACGGCTATATACTGCCTTTAATTGTGAGTTTATCATAAGAGAACATATTTTCAGCTTTTCACACTGAGAACATTGTTTGGTTTGGTTTGGTTTGGTTTGGTTTGGTTTGGTTTTGCCCTCTCAGCAGACTAATATTTCTCTTTCTTGAAGAAATCTTGCCCAGTTCACTGGGAGTAGATGATAATGTGTTTATCTAATAATACATAATAAGGAATAGAATTGTTTCTGTGCTCAAATTTTTGCATCCTATGGCTCAAACACTATGTCACAAACATCAAGAACACAACAATAAGAGCATTGCCTGGTGTCATAGTTAGGTTTTAAAGTTGTGAAAAGACACTATGACCAAGGCGACTCTTATAAGGACAACATTTAATTGGGGCTAGCTTACAGGTTCAGAAGTTCAGTCCATTATCATCAAGGCAGGAGCATGGCAGCATTCTGGCAGGCATGGTGCAGGCAGAGCTGAGAGTTCTACATCTTCACCTAAAGGCTGCTAGCAGAATACTGGCCTCCAGGCAGCTAGAATAAGAGTCTTAAAGCCCACAGTGACATACCTACTCCAACAAGTCCACACCTACTTCAACAGGGCCACACATTCTAATCATGCCACTCCCTGGACCAACCATATTTAAACCACCACGTTCCACTCCCTGGCCCCCATAGGCTTGTTCAAACATATAAGTCTATGGAGGTTATACCTAAACATAGCATAATGCAAAATACATTTAGTCCAACTTCAAAAGTCCCCATAGTCTATATCAGTCTCAACAATGTTAAAAGTCCAAGTTCAAAGTCTCTTCTAAGATTCATCCAATCACTTAACTGTAATCCCCAAAGCAAGATGGTATAGGACTGTGAAAGGCAGCCTGGTTCCTGGTTGAGCTAAGGCTAGAAACCCTGGTAACCCTAAAGAGACTGAAGGTGTTTTGCCCAGCTCCTGGGGAACTAGGCTCCTGGCACAAGACCACAGCCCTCCATAGGTTTGTGGCCATTACTCATGTAAGGGCAACATTTCAAGACCCTCCACAGGTAGAGGATGTGACCTGTGGTCACATAGCCTTAAGAAAGATCTCCATTCTAATGAGGTACCTAAAGGCCTACAGGCTTAGCCAATAAGTTCCCAGACACTCCTCCCTGCAAAAGGTTTTTAACCTCAGGCCCGCCCTGAGAAGTATGGTATTACTCATTCACTTTCTGCCATGACAATAAATGCCTTAAAACCATGGGCTGCCTCTTTTCATCAGGATCCACCTTGGGGAGCCATGGAGAAGGCTTTCACTTAAAGGGTTGCCATCTAATCTTCCATAGATGGCCTCTCTCTGCCCCCAGCCACGACCACCAAGCCAAGCCAGGTCCCTGTCAACAAGCCAAGGATCCCTCCCTACTGAATCCAGCCAGAGCTCCCCTCTTTTCCCACTCAGCCCCAGGCTAGATCCAGCCTGCAGGCTACCACTCCATTCTCAGCTCTTCTGAGGTTCCCAGTGGCTCCTGGGTGCTCAAGAGCCTGAGAACCAGATGGCCCTGGCCTGGGGACCCCTGAGCCAGTTCTGGCTGTCCCTGGGACCTCAGACTGCATTTTCCCACCCCTGGAGCAGTGTCCTGTGGCTTTCCCATAGCCAACATTCCACCCAGTGCTGGTGTGGGGTAAACACAGTCAAACTTCCTGCCTCCCCAAGCAGCCGAGCCCTGTAACAGAGCAGACAGAGCAGACAGAGGACTCACTAACCTTACAAGACAGGAAACCAGCTGGGCAAACTCCAAACTCTGTAGCTCCATGTCTGATGTCAAAGCAGTCTTCAGATCTACAACTCCTTTTTTATCTTTGTTGACTGCAACAAACTTCATTCTCCTGGGCTGGTTCCACTCCCTCTGAGCAGCTTTCCTTGGCAGAAATTCCATGGCTCTGACATCTTAAACATCTTGGGGTCTCCAAGGCAACTCCAACTTTACAGCTTCTTGCTCCAGCATCTGGGATCCACACATGATCTTCTGGGCTCCACCTAAGGGCTTGGGTCACAATTCTAGCTCTGCCTTCTGTAGCACTAAAGGCTCTGGTCGACTCTACTCCACTGTTGCTGCTGTTCTTGGTGATCATCCTATGGTACTGGCATCTCCAATACATTGGTATCCTCCACATCAACTAGGCTTTACCAATAGTCTCTCTTCATGATATCAAGCTTCAACTCCTTTGCAGGACCCCTTCAGTCCTGGACCATCAACTGCAACTGAGGCTGCACCTTCACCAGTGGCCTTGCATGGCCTCTCACAATGCCAAGCCTCAGCTGCTCTTCATGACCCCTTCACGCCTTCAAACCAGTACCACCTGGGTAACACTTACACATAAGCAAGTACAGCTGAAGCACGAGGTACAACCTTTACTGTCTCTTGAAGAGAGCTTCTTTGTGCTCTCAGAAAACACTTCCCAGACTTCACCTCAGTGATGCTGGTCTCCTCTTAATCAGCACTAATTTCTTAGTTCCAGCTAATCACCATCAACTGTCCCAGTAGTCTCTTCTATTTTTGACCCTAAAGCCAGGGCCAAATGGCTGAAGCTGCTGAGTTCTGCTGCTTTATGGAGCTGTATTATACCTCCCCTTGTTCTCTTACATTATCATCAGCTTTCTGTTTTCCACTCCTTCACTGCCTAAGCTTGGCTGTCCTGGAACTTGCTCTGTAGATCGACCTTGAACTCAGAGATCTGCAAGGCTCCGTCTCCTGAATGTTGGGATCAAAGGCCTGTACCACCATGCCTGGACTTAACTTTTCTCTAGTTGGAACTTGTGCTATACCACACTGGCCATGAACTCAGAGATCTGCTTGCCTCTGTCTCCTGGGATTAAAGATGTGTAGCATCATGTTTGGATGTAAGCTTGGCTTGGGTGGGATGTTGCCCAAAAGTCCCCACTCCCTTAATCTGTTTATCTCCTTGAACATAGGATTCAGCTCCATTTCACTTGCTTGTGCCCCTTTATTACTTGACCCATACATTTTAATTTCTCCTTCCTCAGCTTGCTCTTCATTAAAATACTCTCCATAAGACTAAAGCAGAAAACAAAGTCTCTGCTGGGCTTTTTAAAGACTTCCTTTGTCAATGCAATTAATGTAAATCTCTTTGCCTTACCTTCAGTTCAGGTAAACTCTTCAGACATGGGGGAAAAGTAACCACATTCTTCACCAAAATACCACAAAAAAAAAAAAAAAAGTCTCTAGGCCACATACTGAAATTCTTCTCCACTGAGGCTTTTTGAGCTAGGTCTGTATAGTTCAAATCACTCTCAGCAACAAAATCTTCCATATTCCTACTAGAATGGTCCATTAAACCTCACTTAAAGCATCCCACCACTTTACAATCCAAAGTCCCAAAATCCACATTCCTCTAAATAACGACATGGTCAGCCATCCTCTGCTACATATGTATCTGGAGCCATGGCTCAGTCCATGTATACTCTTTAGTTGGTGGTTTAGTCCCTGGGAGTTCTGGGTGGTCCAGTTAGGATGCAGGAATAGGTGAGTGCACCCTCTTAGAGGCAAAGGGGAGGGGAGAGAGAGAGAAGGGGATGGGGGATTTGTGGAGGGATAACCAGGAAAGGGAATATCATTTGAACAATAAACAAATAAAATGATTTTTTTTTAAATGGCAGGCCTCTCACAGAAATACTTTACTCCCTGGTACCAACTTCTGTCCTAGTTTAGGTTTACTATGAAGAAACACCATGAGCAAGGTCACTCTTATAAGGATAATATTTCACTGGGGCTGGCTTACAAGTTCAGAGGTTCAGTCCATTATCAAGTTGGCAGCAAGGCAGCATCCAGGCAGGCATGGTCCAGCAGGAGTTGAGAATTCTTAGGAGAAGAATGGCTTCCAGGCAGCTAGGATGAGAATATTAGAGCCCATGTTCTCATCAACACACTTCCTCAACATGGCCACACTCCAAATAGTGTCACTTGCTGGGCCAAGCATATTCAAACCACCATACATGGAAAGGGGCTTAGAACTCAAACTCAGAAAGCTAGGAGGAAAATGAGAGCTTAATAGCATCAAATCAAAAAACCCATCGCCAATTCCAAAGAAGGGACTCACCAACAACAGTTGTAGACAAGTTGTGTAGACCTCCTCTCTGGAAATACAGTCCTAAACTTAAGCCTAAGATCACAGAATTAGCCCAGGACTTCATTCTCCACTTTATTCACGCCCTTTGCAATGACTTTCAAATTCCTTCCACTGTAAGACTAAGGTACATTTCCCTACTGGACTTTGATTCAGCTATATAATTTCTCTTTCTCAAAAGAATGAAGTGGAAATAAAAGTTCTGAGCTTCAGCCTTAAGAAACTCTGTTTTCTGACTCACATGCTCCTTCTACCAATGCTAGAAGATTTTCTCAGGTCAGTTATTAGAAAGAGAGACACAGCCTAGATCAGATCATGCCCAGCCAACCAAAAGACACATAAGAAATAGTAAAGGACTCTTCTTTCATAACAGAATGCCTAGACACTAAAGTTACACTTAAATAATTTGTTGGCATATCCTTCAAATGTTATTTTTCTGGTATGGGTTAGAGACACATGCCAGAATCCAGACCAGTGTACCCAGAATATGCAAGTCACTGGGAAATATCTGTTGAGTCAATAACAACTTAAGAAATTTAACTTCTCACCTTCAGTAAAATTCTATTCAATGGTTTCAGTTATTTAGGTTTGGGAAACCTAATATTTAACTTGGAAGTACCATCTCCACTGAAGAGCTTTCATAGTGCTCTTCTGGTGCCTATGCACACTACTAGAAGAGGAAAGTAATCAGTCCTCAGTCTTACACCGCTATGACCCCTAGTAGCTACAATAATGACTATCCTGGTAAGATAGCCCCACTTGTACAATATGTCACAAATGCTATGTGGGTAATGAATCACTCTCTAATTGGATTTGAGGCCCACTGGCACCATCACTGGGGATTAATAACTTGTGACTAGATAGGTCATGGGCCCAAGGAAAGAATCTACTACACTATTCTGCTAAATGGGCAGAATTTAATACTATTAAAATGACTTCTGTTGACTTTTTGCTGTATTTGTGGATTAATGCATTTTTTTCAATCCACATCAGAGACATTTCTTTTTGCAGTAGATAGCAATAAACACAGACATCCATAGGAAGTCAAAGTACAGAGAATAAGAATCTACAGAGTGCTCTGCCCCAAATGGGAAATCTGCATAACACCCTCCTCATAAAGCTCAGGGATCTTTAGGGAAGACTGGGCAGAAAGATTGTTATGAAACTGTGTTTTCCAGACACAACAGAGCAGTTACACATATGAACTCACAGTGGCTACAGGCTCAAGTCAGATGAAATTCTGGCTTGGGAGAGGGGAGACTTTGTCCCACCCCTAGCTGAGGAACTATTAGCATTCAACAGCTGCTATGAGAGGGAGAGCCAGTTTTCTTTAAGGGTGTGGCTCCTGGTAGGTTGACCAATGGCCCCACACCTAGAAGTGCATAGGCAACACAAATTGAACTCAGTGGGTTTTGAGAGAGAGAGAGAGAGAGAGAGAGAGAGAGAGAGAGAGAGAGAGAGAGAGAGAGAAGAAGAAGGAAGGAGGAGGAGGAAGGAGAAGAGGAGGAGGAATGGATAGAGGAAGAAGGGAGGGAGTGAAGAGGGGAGGGTGGAGGGAAGGAGGGAGGGAGGAAAGCAGGGAGGGAAAGAGGCAGCAGTATGAGGTTGGTGGGTAGGAAGCTGTGGTTGGATTAGGAGGAGTTAGGGGAGAAGTAAACATAATCAAAATACATTGAATTATTAATTCTCACAGAATTAATAAAACATTTAAAATTTTTTCATTAGTATCTGAGTTTGAAGCTCATTATTTGTAATTTTTGCTTTCAGCACTTAGGCCCATCAAGCAAAATCCTTAGGCCCTTTAGAACACCAAGGCTTTCTTTCTTTTACTTTAAGTCTCTTCCAAGACCATAAGGAAAATTCATGAATAAATGTGGTCAACACATGAAACAAAAATCCACAGACATGTTTTCAGGCACTTGTGTATTCAGTTTGTTTGTTCCATTTAAAGTACACACTGGTTTCTAAATGAATTAAGAGCATGGGTAAGGTCATCAAAGTGCTTTATAAACCTGACTTTTCAGACATTCCTTCTTCCTTTAACATTCCCAGCTTTTTTACTAGCTTCCGTTCTTCCAGCTTATGAAAGGATTGGTGTACTTTTTGAGGAAGTGTGGGAGGTCTGCAATCTGTCTCCTGTTTGATGCAGATTCCATTCACCAAAAGAAATAATGAAATTCATTTGTAGCACAACTGGATAGCAGCTCCATAAAGTCACTCCTCCCCTCCCCCATCACCATTAATTGATTAATCAATTAATTAATTACTTTACCTTTCATCCTGATCACTGCCCTCATTCCTCCCAGACCCCCAAGTTCAAACAGTCTCCCCTACCATCCCCTTTCTCCTTCTCCTCTGTAGGGGGAGGCCCTCCTACATACTCCCCCCACTGACATATTAAGTCTCTGCAGGACTAAGCACTGAGGCCAGACAAGGTAGCCCTGTTAGGGGAACATATAGGCAACAGCTTTAGGGACAGTGTTCTGCTCCAGTTGTGGGAGACCCACATGAAGATCAAGCTGCACATCTGCTACATATGTAGGGGTGGAATCTAGGTCCAGACTGTATATACTCTTTGGTCTGTGGTTCAGTCTCTGGGAGCCCTCAAGGGTCCAAGTTAGTTGACCCTGTTGGTCTTCCTATGGAGTTCCTGTCCCCTCTGGGGCACTCAATCCTTACCCAACTCTCCCATAAGACTCTCCAAGCCCTGTCCCATCTTTGGCTGTGGGTCTCTGTGTCTGTTTCAGTCAGCTGGTGGGTGGAGCCTCTCAAAGGACAGTTATGCTAGGATCCTGTCTTCAAACATAACAGAGTATCATTAATAGCGTCAGGGATTGGTACTTGCCCATAGGATGGATCTCAAAATGGGCCAGTTATTTGTTGGGCATTTCCTCATTCTCTCCTCCATCTTTGTCCCTGCATTTCTTGTAAACAGGACAAATTTGGTGTTGTAAGTTTTGTGGGTGGGTTGGTATCTTTATCCCCCAACCTGGGATCCTGCCTGGCTACAGGAAGTGGTTCCATATTCACAGTGCTGGGAATTTCAGTTAAACACACCCCAGTAGACTCCTTGGAGCCTCCCTCATCCCAGGATGAGGGTCTCTGGCATGTCCTAAAGATGCTCCCTCCCATCCCCACCAGCCACTGACTCCATTCATTCTCCTGTCCCTCTGGTTCTCTCTCAAGTCTCTCCCTACACCTGCTCATTCCCCTCCCATCCCCTCTCCCACCCTTATTGCCTCTTCTAAGTGAGATTCAAGCATCCTACCTTGGGCCTTCCTTATTATTTAATTTCTTTGGGTCTGTTGGGTATAGCATGGGGATCTTGTACTTTATGGTTAATATCCAATTATAAGTGAGTACATACCATGCATGTCTTTTGGGGGCTGGGTTACCTCACTCAGGTTGATATTTTCTAGTTCTACCCATTTGCCTGCAAATTTCATGATGTCTTTGTTTCTAATAGCTGAGTCATAGGCCGTTGTGTAAATGAACCACATTTTCTTTATCCAGTCTTAGGTTGAGAAGCATCTGGGTTGTTTCCAGTTTCTGGCTATTGCAAATAAAGCTGCTATGAATATAACGGAGCAAGTATCCTTGTGGTATGGTGGAACATCTTTCAGGAACAGTATAGCTGGGTCTTCAGGTAGAACCCATTCCCAATTTTCTGATATTGATTTCCACAATGGTTGTACAAGTTTTCATTCCCACCTGCAATGGAGCAATGAAACCCCTGCTCCACATCTTCACCAGCATGTGCCATCATTTGAGATTTTTATCTTAGCCATTGTAATTGGTGTAAGATGGAATCTGAGGGTCATTTTGAATTGCATTCCACTGATGACTAAAGATATTGAATGTTTATTTAAGTGCTTCTCAGCCATTTGAGATTCCTCTGTTGAGAATTCTCTGTTATGCTCTGTACCCCATTTTTATTTGGGTTATTTGGTTTGTTTGTGTCTAACTTCTTGAGTTCTTTATAATGCATTATATATCAGTTCTCAGTCAAATGTAGGGTTGGTAATGCTCTTTTCCCAATCTGTAGGCGGTCCTTTTGGCCTATTGACAGTGTCTTTTGCTTTACAGAAGCTTTTTAGTTTCACAATCAATTAGAAACGAAGAGAACAATACAAAGAATCAACCAAACAAGAACTGGTTCTTTGAAAAAAAACAAATCCTTAGCCAAACTAACTAAAAAGCAGAAGAGACAGTATCCAAATTAACAAAATCAGAAGTGAAAAAGGAAGATATAACAACAAACATTGAGGAAATTCAAAGAATCATTAGTTCTTACTTCAAAAGCCTGTACTCCACAAAATTGGAAAATCTAAACAAAATGGATGACTTTCTAGACAGATACCACTTATCAAAGTTAAATCAAGATCAGGTAAACTATTTAAATAGTTCTATAATTCCTAAAGAAATAGAAGCAATATTAAAAGTCTCCCAACCAAAAAGAACCCAGGGCCAGATGGTTTTAGCACAGAATACTACCAAACCTTCAAAGAAGAGCTAATACCAGCACTCCTCAAGCTATCCCACAAAATAGAAACAGAAGGAACATTGCAAAACTCATTCTATGAGGCCACAGTCACCCTGATACCAAAACCACACAGAGACTCAACAAAGAAAGGGAATTTCAGATTGATCTCCCTTTGAAGACTGATGCAAAAATACTGACTAGAATGCTCAAAACCAAATCCAAGCACACATCAAGAACATCAGCCACCATAATTCAATATCCTTTATCCCAGGGATGCAAGGGTAGTTTAATATATGAAAATCCATCAACATAGGAACAAAACTGAAAGAAACAAACAAACAAAAAAAGATGAACATCTCATTAAATGCTGAAAAAGCCTTTGAGAAAATCCAACTTTTTGGATTTTCCTGTTAACTTTTGAACCAAAAGCATGCATGAGACTGAAGGCTCAAGATATTTTTCCCTTGCAGAGTAGTGATATACACCTATAATTCTAGCACTCAGTTGCAGTCTTCATGTTAAAAGGCAAGATCATGGATACAAGACACATACCTAAACACAAAAGGTAATATATACCAAGCCAATAGCCAATATCAAATTAAATGAAGAGAAACTTAAAGCAATTCCACTAAAATTAGGGACAAGGCAGGCTTTCCACTCTCTCCCTATCTCTTCAATATAGTACTTGAAATTCTAACTAGAGCAATAATACAACTAATGAAGACCAAGGGGATACAAATTGAAAAGGAAGAAGTCAAAGTATCACTATTCACAGATGATATGATAGTATATATAAGTGACTCCAAAAGGTCTGCCAGGGAGTTCCTACAGCTGATAGATACCTTCAGGACAGTGCCTGTATACAAAATTAACTTTAAAAGTCCATAGCCCTCCTATATACAAATGATAGCTAAGGAAGAAATCAGAGAAACAATACCCTTCACAATAGCCACAAATAATATAAAATATCTTAGTATAACTCTAACCAAGCAGGTGAAAGACCTATATGACAAGAACTTCAAGTCTCTGAAGAAATTGAGGAAAATATCAGAAGATGGAAATAGCTCCCATCTTTATGGATTTGTAAAATTAACATAGTAAAAATGCCCATATTACCAAATGCAATCTACAAATTCAATACAATTCCCATCAAAATTCCAACACAATTCTTTGTAGACTTTGGAAGAACAATTCTCAACTTCATACAGAAAAACAAACAAACAAAACAGGATAGCTAAAACAATTCTGAACAGTAAAAGAACTTCTGTGGGTATCACCATCCCTGATTTGAAGCTGTGCTACAGAGCAATAATAATAGAAACTTCATCTAGTCATGGTCTAACTGGATGTCTGCACATAAAAGAATACAAAGAAGTCCATATTTATCACCCTGAACAAAGTCCAAGTGGATCAAAGACCTCAACATAAAACCAGATGCACTAAATTGAATAGAAGAGACTGTGGGAAATAGCTTCAAACTCCTTGGTACAGGAGACACCTTCATGAACAGAACACCAATGAATCAGGCACTAAGATCATAAAGTCACTTCTAATGAGTTATCATACTACCCTATTAGGTGACAGTGCTCAAGAAATGGGACAAGGTCCTTGAGAACCCGTGAAACATGCTCTTCCATTCCTGAAAAACATCTCCTCAGGAAACAATTTGATGTTGCTTGCAAAACATGAACTTGCTTAACAGCACAGCAACTCATCACCACTGTCCATCTCATAGCACATGCCTGATTAATAACAATAGCTCTTCTGGGAATATAGTGACTACAACTCCCATAGCAAGTAGGGTAAGAGGAGCCAAACAACACCTTTGACAAAGAACTATGCATCTACACACACCCATACACAACTCTTAAAACCCTGGGAAATATAAATGCTTCTATTAAAGCCACCTTATATAACTGGCAACGACTTTGAAAATGACTTCCCTTCTCCAATCCAAATGTATACATAAACATACATTCTAATGATAATAGCTGCAATTTGACAAACTGTGTGCTTCTAGTTCATGTAAGTCCTGCAACCAAAGAATTAGTGGCTATTACTGTCTAGACCTTGTGGATGAGAAACTTTTCCAAGGTCACAAAGAATGGTCAAAAAGCCAACATTTGAACCAAAAGCTTGTATGTGACTGAAAGCTAAGATCTTTTTTCCTTGCAGAATAGTGGTATATACCTATAATTCTAACACTCAGTAGACAAAGGCAAGAGGAATTTGTGAGTTTGGGGCTAGAATTACGTTCATATAATTTTTTTAAAAAAATCCCTAAATCTCAGATTTGGTTGAGAAACCATAAAGCTGTCTTTACATAAACCCAGTTCATCACTTAAAGCCCACAAGACACACCATGTCATCCATTTAATAATCTGTGAGTGTTCTAAACAGAGTTCTGATGCTTATGAGAAGCAAAACTCATTCAAATTTTCTCTCTAAAATACAGAGAATGGACTCCTAATCCTAACCTCAACTTAAGTAAGAATGACAAACACATTTAGGAGTCTACGAAGACATTTAGGTGTCTCTACAAGTGGCACTAAGAAAGGGCAATGCTTAGTGCAGTTCACACAATGATTGCCTGTCATCTTGTGTAAGATGGGACTTCTGTGTACCTGGACATTCCAGCAAGCATCTTTGAGTCTCTAATCCATTGGAACCACTAGACCTTCGGTTTAGACCCCACCACATAAGAAGTGACTGCTTCTCCATGATCAGATACATAGAAAAGGAATCTGATTGGCTCTGATCCTGTTTCTCAATCAAGCTATACCCAAGGTGTAGGATACAGATGCTCTAGTGTTAGGTACCCCTAGGGTCAGATGTTCACTCTGGTCCAATCATCAAGGGTTTTACTGCTGTACTTTCTAAGTGGAGAGTCATCCTGAAATTTAAGAGTCACTTCGTTCTTTGCTCCCCTTTCCTTTAACAGGCTGCTACACTTGGTTTCACAAATAAATTTCAATGAACTCATTTTTGCTTTCCAATTATCTTCTGTTTGTTTTTAGGGTATTGCAGATCCACATCTTACAGATGTATCTGCAATGCCTAGCAGAGTGCTAAGAAGACAGCAAACAATTCCAAGCAATTTCTTCTATTGATAGAGTTTATTGCAGGGGCAGGACATATGAAACATCAAGGAAAAATATTTTTGCCCTTGTGAACGTAACTAGACAGATCACCAGAACTATGGGAAAGAATTTGAATAGAATACATGTTGGGAAGTAAATAAATTTGACCCAAGCCAAAGAACTCTAAACAACATTTTATTCTCTAACAAAAAAAAAAAAGAAACAAAAATAAAAACAAAAACAAGTATCCAAACCAATAGCTCTCAGCCTGGAGCCCAGCTGCTAGACTCCATATTGAACTCCTTGCTTTGACCCCATCCTTTTTCCTTCTATTCAGAGAATTCTATGAGAAGTATGCTGGGAATGTAAACTAGTGTAGCCAAGATGGAAGATAATATGAAAGTTCCTCAGACAATATTTAAATTAGAACCATCATGTGATCTAGAACTCTCACTGCTGGCTACATAAAAATTAGAATGTTGAAGGAACATCTATACTGTCATGTTTATTCTAGCGCTAACTATAATTGCCAAGACATGAAATCAACCTAGGTGTTCTTCAGTGGGTGAAAGTATGACGTCTATCCACAATAGAATGCTATTCTTCTATATATATTTAAAAAGTCTACTTTGGAACAGCAAAATTATATTAAGCAGATTATGCCAGATACAGAAAAGACAAATATTTCATTATTTCAATCATATATGGAATCTTTAAAAGGTGATGTTTAGGGACAGAACACAATCAGGTTTACCAAAGGCTTGAGGGTTGATGGAGGCATGCAGGTCACTCAACAGATACATGTACAGACATATAGGAGAGGGGAGAATCCAGAGCAGGCAACAATGTGGAGATCAGAGACTGCCTAAGGTAAGGAGGAAGGATAGAGAGAGAAAATGAAATTTTTGTTAATATTTAAAGAGCTGCTTGAGTAACTAAAATGTTCAAAGAATTGATTGGCATGATGGTTATAGACTTCTGTGAACACATTAGGTCATACATAGTTTAAGTGGTGGATTGTTGCTATGTAAAGTCTGTCTCACTACATCATTTTTATTTTCCTTTCATTCTTACTAGAATTAAATGGCAAGATATTATAGGGGTAGGCTTAATTCTGCTCTAATTTAAAGGAAAAGAAAAGGTAAATAATTCCAAAATTTTAGTGTTAAATCATGGGTAACTGTGGTAAATGATTCTGTTATTGAGAGCCACTTATCTAGGACACTCTGATGGCTGCAGCTGGGATGACAATAACTATGTAATTTCAGTTCAAAATAATGGAAAGCCCAAGTCAAATATGGCCATGAGAGTAAAGGAGCCTACTGCCCATGCCTGATCACCCACACTGGAAAGGAGTTAAGTTCAGTCCCCAACACCCACTTTGGAAGGAGAGAACTAACCCTGAATATTGTCCTCTAACCTCTCTCTATATGCACTGCACGTACACACCTACACACACCACACACCACACACACACTAATAAAATTTACATTTGGAAAAAACTAAATTTCATTAATAGGGTTTAGTAAATATTTCATTTCTAAAAACTGATCTAGTTGTCAGAAGCCATAATGGGACAAGATAATAATTAGCAGGTGATCATCCTGAAATGTTTGCCTTAGATTTTTATGTAATCTGTGACAAGTGAATTTTTATTCAGCAAGGCTGTAAGGGACTTCTTTTAGGAAAGATTCCTGCTATTAATACGCTTTTCCTATCATTACTATTATTATTATTATTATTATTATTATTATTATTATTATTATTAAACATACATAACAAGCACTAACCAATAGCACACCCTTTTGGAGCAGATATCTGCAGATCCATGAAGATGTACTGTCTTGTAGTGATACTATATAGACAAATAGATGACTTCTTAAGTCTTAATGATGATCCTATAAGACTTCCTAAAATTATATCAATTATTATTAAGTTCTTTTATAACAAGACTGCTATTAGGTCCTTTTCTGATAGTCAAAACTTCAATGAGAACTCTGCCAGTCTCCCAGGTGTCACCAGTTAATTGCTCTTAGATAGTAACCAGACCTTCTCCTACACAGAACACATTCCAAGAGGTTGCAAAACAATTAACCAAAGGTTATAAAAGGCAACTAATGATTTATTATAGATGCTAGGACAGAAGATAAAATATTGCCTGAGTTTATCTATATAAAACTTCACTAATTTCTTAGTTATAGTTTTAAACCTTCAGTGAACCTGTGGAGCTAGACAGGTGATGGATGTTTAGCCAGATAATTACTCCTAATGGATATGCATGTAAACATTCTCTGTTGTAAACTTCTATTTCAATTTATGATTTGATTTTTGGTGTGAACTTGTGATGAACTTTGTTAACATGTGACCATGTACTCTGAAAGGTGCATAAGTACTGAAGAAAAAGACAAAGTAGTTGTAGTAGTAGCCATTTGTCCCTTCCTTTCCTTTTCCCCTGTCTAGAATTCTTTCCCTTAGAACTTCTCCCTTATTAGAATTTTTTCATTTTCCCCACTCAGGATCTTTCCACTTTTCCCTTAGAATCTAGCTTTCATAGGAAATTTTTTACACTTAGTAATAATCTCTATAGTAACTTCTCTAAGTGTTTTTTCTTCCTGTGACCTCAGACTAGCAAGCATAAGTTAGGGCCCAGCAGTTCCTGCTCAGAGAGTACAAAGGCTATTTACTTAATGCTTTGCTGTTT
Source organism: Arvicanthis niloticus (assembly GCF_011762505.2). NCBI lineage: Eukaryota > Metazoa > Chordata > Mammalia > Rodentia > Muridae > Arvicanthis > Arvicanthis niloticus. The sequence goes on along the minus strand of NC_133430.1, from coordinate 16,804,412 downwards.
TGGGGCTGAGGTGCGCAGTTTCTGGCCTCAGGATCACAGAAGTCAGGTCAGCTACAGTAGAATAGTAACATACATAAGTAAACTTTTATTATTACACCAACCCTAAATATCTCATAAGACCAAGTCTTACCCCCTGCCAATGCTCTTTCCCCTCAGCAGCCTCAAGAAGAACCGAGAAGAAGAAAGAAGAAGACTGCACCCACCAAGCCGGGTGCCCACCAATATCTGCTTATTTCTTGTGAGAAATACTTTTGTGAATCCTGTTTGGGATGCTCAGAATATAAATCTTTATTTTGGGGGGTTAAAAGATAGTTTCTGTTTAAGAACATTGGCTGAGGACCTGGGGTCAATTCCCAGCACACACACAGCAGCTCACAGCCATCTGTAACCCCAGTTCCAGGGGATCTGCTGCCCTTTTCTGGTCTCTCTAGGCACTGGGCACATGATATGCATTTAAACAAAAACACTCATACACAAAAAATAAAATACTTTTAAATTTTTAAATAGAGGAGTTGGGGATTTCACTCGGTGGTAGAGCACTTGCCTAGCAAGTGCAAAGCCCTGGCTTCAGTCCTCAGCTCTGAAAAAAAAATTTTTTTAAAGAAATCTGTATGTTTAGTCTGCTATTGAGACATTGCTCTCCATTCCCACTAAACCTTTCTATCTTTTCACTCATCTTGTCAGAAGTGCTAAGTTCATGAGACTGTCTCCCACTCAAGATGGGTGACTCTGGATCTTTCCCTAGTTTTTTTTTTTTTTCTTTCAAACTGTGACTAGGCAAAAATTGGTCAGTCCTTTTCTTAGTGATAAAAAGCACATTAAGGCTCATGTTTTCTAGGTAGACATCAGTTTATCATTAGGATGAGTGAGGTTGATATTCTGGCAAAAGTAGTAATAAGACAGTCTAAAAGGCTCCAGGTACACTCATGATTACATGAATGATTACATCCAGACACTGGGCCAGCTACCTGCATGGGATTAGCATAGAAATCAAATCGGTTATAATCCTAAATGTCCCCTTTTGCTTGATTAGTACGGTTTCTGATGCTTCAATGTGAGAGAGGCTGGCATGAGTTTTAAATACTGTATCCCTACAAGATTCTTCAGAACTACAATTTTGATGTTTTTATTTTATTATAATTTGCATATATTTTATTTGCATAAAATGCCTGCCCCTTCATATTTGTTTATGGCATAGAACATTGGAGAGGGATGGGGTTTAGAAGCAGAAAGAGATCCTGAGATTAAGCTCTCACTTGAATATTTTTTTTTTTATTTGACAGTGTAAGAGACTTCCCAGACCTCAGTTTCTCACCTCTGAAATCTAGGAAATCAGTCAGCCCCGCCCTATCATCTACTTTAGATCATTATAATGATTAAAGTGAGAAAATGGGAGAGAAAAAGCTGAATGTGTCTTTGTATTTTTAATGTTTACCATCAGGCATGTCACAATGGAGTAGATATTGAACAAACATTTAATGGACGTAAGAGAAAGAAACACTATTTAAATATGATTTCTATTGTGAAGACTGTTTTATGATAGATGAGCTCACATGTGTAAAGGCTTTTAATGGCAAGTCTTGTCTCTTGGGTTGAATAACAATGTCAGCGTCGTGAACAGAACTTTCTAAAAACAAGCTATTAGAGGAATAATCTGTGCTTCATAGCTCTTTACCCGCCTGTTTGGTCCAAACACCGTGTTAAAGTGTCTCTGGCTCCAAGTTCTTCAAGTGCTCAGTCCTCAGAACTGAAGATGTTCTTGTGGAAGACTCGGGGTTCACCTTCCCTTCTTAAAAAAATTTATTTTATGTGTACGGGTGTTTTGACTGCATTGATAACTGTGAATCATATGCCTGTCTGGTGCCCATAGAGGCAAAAGAAGGCATTGGAACCCTGGATCAGGAGTTACAGATTGTTGTGAGCCACTACACGGATGCTAACAATCAAACCCAGGTCCTCCAGAACAGCCAGTGCTCTTAACTGATGACCCAAGTCTCTCCAGTTCCCTTGCCCCTTCTTTTAAAGCACCAGCATGTTAAGGATCCTAGAAAACTCCAAAACACAAAATGCACAGTCGTGGCTCCCTTTTTCATTTCTAAAAGCCCATACAAATTTATGCAAAGCACCCTGGTAGTCTGCAGTGTAGCAGTAACTACACTTACTTCTACTTAGTATTGCAACATGACAGGGATAGCCATTGATAGTCATCATGGTAATCCTGATTTTACACATAGTATATTCTGACGACTAAGACAAAAAGTCATCAAGACTATGTGGTCAGATGTGTTAATGCATATACATGCATGTACGGGTATGTGTAAATATGCATATTCACAAGTGGAGGCCACAGATGACCTTAGACGTCATTCATCAGGTTCTATCCAGTTTGGTTTTTGAGATGGGTTCTCTCTCCAGCCTGGAACTCACTAATTAAGTTTGACTGACTGGTCAGTGAACTCCAGATACCTGTCTCACCTTCCCCAGTACTGGGATTACAAATGTACACCATCATACAATCATGCCTGGTTCATATCTCCCCTATTCTATACTTTATTTTTAATATCTGTTAAATTGACAAATTATTTTAAAGATTTGATGATTTAAAAACTATTTCCTAAGCTGAATGTGGTGGTGCACACCTTTGATCCCAGCATTTGTGTGGCAGAAACAGGAAGGTCTCTGTGAGATCCTTCAAGGCTAGTAAGAACTACATAGTGAGACTCTGTCTCAAAATATGCATTAACTTTTCTAAATTATCTGAAACATACTTCCTAAATGAGTCCTTTTCCAACCATGCAGGACAGCATTGGTTATCAGGTTAACATTTGCTCATGCAATGGTACAATGAATTGATCACAACCACTAGGTGACCACCAAGGTCACACAATAGATAAAAATAAACAATCTCCAAATCATAGCATTCCTGTTTTAAATTTATAAGGGAAATCTGTTTCAGCCAAGTTAGCTACAACAAAGATTACTAGGAGAAAATAGAATGTCATGCACCTTAAGAGTTTTGTTGTTGCAGATTACTTGAAACAAAAAAAGTCTGTTCTTTTCTTACTTGTAGAGAGATAGCAGGTGTGTTTCAGCCTTTGTCTGACCAGTGAACCATGCCAAAAAAACTGGCCTGGCCTGTTTGAGAAGTACCCAGATCTATAATAAAAGAAAGACAAGAAGAAAGACAAACACTGACAATAAGGGAGCATGAGCTGAAGTTTGTGGCAAAGGACACAGCACGGGCTATTTTTAAAATATTCGCCTTCATTTGATTGGGCTGAGAAGTCATTGGAGGGTTTGGAGTAAAAGTATCACATAAGTGATTTGACAATTCTTCAGATCATGTCTACTGTTGGGTGACGATCGACTGCAAGGGGCAGAGGGTAGAGACAGAAGCAGACAGACCATGTACCTGACCGACCTTCAGACAGGAGAGAGAGGAAGATGTTCAGAAAGGCAGTAGAAGTGAAGATGACAGGTATGAGGAATAAATGGTGTACCAGGGGATAAACAGTGTAGTGACTGCAGTCAGCTCCCGGGAGAGGGTCACTAGTATCACAGCATTCTGAGCCCAACATTAGACGCTGGACTAAAGCATAAATTTTTTATATACAAATTGAATTGAGGTGGAAATGTATCAAAACTAGAAATCTTATATTTTCTCCTATTGTACTTTCTGCTTTAGCTGTTTTAAAGATTACACACACACATCTGCTATGAGAACATTGGTTGAAGTGCTTTGGTTGCCCAGAATTCAGCCTGACTCCTGCTTATTAAAAATCATTTCTATGGGCTTACATATTTTGGTTTAATAAGCACAAGAGGCCATGAACTCTAATATCTCAGGCAAATGTGGTAGACATCTGGGATCTGGCATAAGTTTTTCCTGTGGGATGCATTGTTTGTGCAAACTTTTATTGAATTAAAAAAGATATAAAGACAGAGTTTCAAAATATTCATGTAACCTACTAAGGCGATTTTTCCGAAGCCAGAGTCAAGATACAGAGTTCTCTGAACTGATTAATAACCTTGATTTAAATAGAAATTTATTGAAACATGGTATGATTTCAAAACAGAGTCAAGCTCATATACTCAGAGTTCCTGGTTCAGGACTGACATGGCTACTCCAGGCTAGGGCTAGCCTAGAAGCTCTCCTTTGAAAACCACGTGGATTCTGCAGGAAGGGAACATCCCAGGGTTAAGGCCAGCTCTGCCGCGCAAATGCAGATGATGTTCGGCTTCATTTTCCTTGAGTCTTATTTCTTTAAATTGGAAAGAAAAATACTCCCCCAACAAGTTTTAGAAATAACAGTGATTGAGAAAACAGAATGATGAATATGGTCAAACATCAATACAAATCTCTCTGCATGTAGACACAGATGAGATCAAGTAGAGAGGAGACCAAACAGGAAGTAGAACATAAAAGACTCTCATTCAACAACGGGGGGAGGGGGTTGGGGGGGGTGGAACAAGGCAACTGAAAAGGTTTTAAGGAAGAAAGCTAAGGGTGGTCTTCTAGAATGTTCATCCCAGGCAGGGCAACCTCTTAAATTCCTTTAGTACAGCTCTAATGCTGCAACCCTTGAACACAGCTCTCACGTGGTGACCTCTAACCATACAATTATTTTGTTGCCATTTTATAATTGTAACTTTGCTACTGTTATGAATCCTAATGTAAATATCTGATATGCAGGCTATCTGATATGGGAGCCCTCTGAAAGGGTCACAACCCACAAGTTGATAGCTACTGCTTCAGTATCTTCCTAAAGAGCCCAGGGTAGCCTCTAGAACAGGAAACAGTCTAGTCAGCCTTGACCTAAATAATAGGTTGGGAGCTTGAGTCCTTCAGAGTAGAGTTAAATGAGGCCTAGAGCCCTCAGAGGAAGGAGAAATGAAGAGGCAAGTTGGATAGGGGAGAGGAAAGATGAGTGGTGGAAGAGGAAGCCAGTAGAAAGTACAAATGGAAAGCTAAAATGTCATTTCCTTCCATCCTACCCTGCACTCCCAACTCCTCAGGAAAGTTGGCCACACACCCAGATGAGAATGGTGTGTGTTTGTTTTCTGAGGTTGTCATGGCAGTGTCACGAACTGGGCAACTTAAAGCAACAAAAATTTAATCTTTTACAGTTCTGAGGGCTAAAAATCCTCCAGTCAATTTGTCTTTAAGGCAATAACCCTCTAAAGGCTTGGAAATCCCTCCTTGCCTCTTCCTAACTCTGATGACTCCCAGAAATTCCCAATGTTCTTGGCATCTAGCTGCCAGTCCAGCTCTGCCCAGCCTTCACGCTGCCCCTTTTCTCTCTAAATCCCTCTGGCTGTCTTCTCTTCTTGTAAGGACTTCAGAACTGGGTTAAAGGTTCCTTCTATCCCATTAGAAAATTGCCTTCATTTGACTAAGCAAGTGTGCAAATGCCCCATTTCCATTAGGTTACAACCCCATGATCCAAGTAGACATAAACTGTGAAAGACACTATTCATGTTCTCTTTGTAGAAATAAAGCAAGAAGTATCATGTCACATCAGGGTCCCCTGGTAAGAGTCTCTAATAGATGATGGGCTCAAGAAACAAAGGAAGTCAAGAAAAGTTAAGAATTTGGAGTCCAAAAAGGCTACAGAAAGGATGGCTACCCTGCATATCCTATGGGGCTTTGGAACTGTGAGAGGTCTCCATTGCAACAGGGCATATGACAAAGAAATCGCAACAACATTCTCTAGATCTTGTAGGGGTCAGCTGTCCTCGGCTGACTTCTGAGTTATGAGTAACAAAGACATAAAGGAGGGTAAACAGAGAGGTGAAGGAGAGGACAGGTCGAACGGTGTGAGATAAGCTGGTGAGTTTTTAAAAGAAGACCAAAGACAAGAATAACTCACCAGCCCTTTGGGGCATGATTAAGCAACAAGCAGGGTTCAGATGAAAGCCACCATAGTATTTGTATTTCCATCTATGTGCCGTCTACCGCTGCCTTCACTTTTACATTTCTGATCAAGAATATTCCAAATTCCTTGGAGGGGAGGGTGCTGCTGGTGCTGGCCCCACTAAGGTGCTGTTCCCACTGTAAGACACCAGCAATGCCCACTCAGGGGTTGACACTTAGCCTCTCATGTCATAGTTTATTTCTCTGCTGTATGCCAGCTAAGAGTCACAATAAAGACCCATTAGCAAGTCAGAGATGTGAATGGAGATGGTCATCTCAAGAAATCCACTTGATGATGACTCTTGTGCATCCCTTTGTTCCAGAGCCTCTGGTTGTTTTGTTGGTTGGTTGGTTGGTTGGTTGGTTGGGTTTTGGTTTTGGTTTGGTTTGTTTTTTGGTATGTTTGTTTTTTTGTTAGTGTGTGTGTGTGTGTGTGTGTGTGTGTGTTTTCTTGTTTGTTTTTGTAAGCATCTTTTCATTATCCTTAAGGACTCCAACCATCTGCTAAATAAAGGGACTAAGAAATTTCAGCACAAAAATCTCTATGTAAAGAACAGTGTGTGTGTTTGCTGGTGTGGTGGTGAATATGAACAAGTTTAGAGCCAATGACGAGTTTGGCTGAATTCTCACTTTAGAGCAGGAAAGACATATCAAGATGCTTAACAGGCCAAATCAAAAACAAATTACTTCTTAATGTTTTGAACACATACTTATTTGCCTATACGAGTGCACTATGTAGTACCTGGAAAACCTACACGTAAGTGTATGGGTGAGGATATACCTGTGAAGGTTAGACAATAGCTCTCAAAGATAGTTTTCTCCTTCCACCACATAGATTTCAAGGACTGAACTCAGGCCATCAGACTTGAGGGCTTGCACCCTTACCCACTGAGCCATCCACAGGCCCAAGAGAAACTTTTTTTACCTGACATATATTTTGTTTTTCTAGTAAATGTATTTAATAGCTGCAAACAGAGGGCATTTGTTCTAAATTTCAAACACATGTGCATGAATGCTCATGAGAGTTTTGGTTGTATAAAATAGATATGGCTTAGGAATTATTAAACTCTAACTAAAAGAGGTCATGTTCTAGTTTCATCTGGTGAGTCACAGATCACCAGATAAATGTGTCCCCAGTGAACCATGCACCGTGGTTCTGAAGCCGGCAATAAGCCCAGCCAAAGTTCTTCCTCTTTGGAAGAGGAGGAGGGAAAAGCCTGAAAATGAGGAAGAGTACTGTGAAATGCTGTCTTCTGGTCAGAACGTGGCTACCACACTCGTGAGCTCACAGCAGCTGACCTTACCTACACAAGACCTGTACAAGGTCAAGCCAGTCAGGATTTCAGCAAGGGCAAGCTCTACATCCCCCACCACCACCACCACCCCCGTCCTCACTGAGGAGCTATGGGCAATAGATAGGAGCTGGAGGAGGGAAGAGAGAATCATTCCTTTTTTTAGGGTGTGGCTACTGGTAGATTTCCCGTGCTCCAGTGGAGAGCTGAATACCATGCACATATGGGTAATACTAATTTGACTTTGAGGGTTATCAAAAATAAAAATTTTAAAGAGACATTAAGCTGGGAGGAGGATGTGCTGGAAGAATGAGGAGAGGAGAAATGAGAGGGTGTGATCATGCTTCATGGTAAGCATGTATTACTCTTAGGAATATGGAAAATTATTTGTAAAAAATAAAGTAATGTATGATACTCTCTTATGTGAAGACCTTTTACCATTCAGATCTCATCTGGAAAGACGAGAAGGAAAAGTAGTCGCTCCTATGTCATGCAGTCAGTCTCTTTCTGAGTGAGTTTTGGCTCAGGATGAACAATTTGTGCACAGTACAGTTAACACCAGGACCACAAAATTACATTTAAACCATTGAAAATGAAGCAGTGAGACCTCTTTAAACATTTCACCATCTGGGCAAATAACACTCCTGAGGCCAAGACTGTTACCTAAGAAAAAAAATTGAGTGTGTTACCGGAGCCTGCAGGGCAACAGGTAGGAGGGTTTTGTGCCAATTAGAAAGTGCTGTGATTGGCACCCTTCTGGGAAACTCTAAAACTGCACTTTAATGGAAATATTGGCTGTCATCCCCAAAGCACATCGTGGGGCCTCTGAGAACGTTAGAACTAGAAGCAGCTAAATGGAAGTATTCATCTGTGGGGAACTCGGACGGTCAGGTGGTAGGTGACACAGGATTTTGGCTGGTGTCTTGGATCTGTGTCCAGTACCCTCTTTTCATAGATCCCTTCATTCTTTGGGATCTGATGGAACCAGGGTTAGCTTGGAAGACTCAACTTCAGCTCCAGGATGTAGCCACACCAACAAAAGACGAGCCTGGGGAGCCCCGATATATTAGGGCTCCCAGACAACCAGTCCAGTAGGCCCCACATTAGAGTACAATGCTGTAATTATGCCAGCAGGCCAACCTCCAACCTCAGCCATGGGAGGAAAAAGAAGTAACATTCAACTATTTCCAACAAGTGAGTGAAATAGCAGCCATTTGAGTTCTGGGAGCTCTAGAACCCTTCTAGATACTTTGGGTTTGGCCCTCCAGTACACACTCTGCCATGGGTCATTCTCCTCTTGAATTTTTAGGTCCAAGTGTATTTTAAGATAAATTGGTCTCACATGCTTCTTATTCATTTAAACTGGACTTATCGGTGATGTTTCGAAGGAGCAAGGCAATGGCCAAGAAGCCTTCTGAGCCTACTTTTGTCAAGCCTTTTGGTGCCTTTTTTCTTTGAATCAGGAAACCACATTAAGACAATGACAACTAAAATATAAGCCCTAGGGACTTGGGTCTAGTTCCAAATATAGCACCTCAGAAACCAATGGGTTCAGAAACCACAAGGCAAAGCTCCTCAGCCTCTGTGCCACAGTTAAGTTGAGCCCATGCTATTCTGAGTCAGGGTCAATGGTCCTGGATGCTCTGTTAAAGATAGCACTCAGCATCTCTACTCTGCCCTGTCCTTAACTCCCAAGCCTCCTCACAACCAGGGAGCCTGAATCGGAGGGTGCCTTCTAGCCTTTAAGCTCTAGAAAGCCTAGCTGAAGGAATGTGTCCTTTACTCCAAGCTTTCAAACTGAAGCCTCTATGCCACTAGGGCAGGTGTTATTAATGTTACCTGAGCCTGCCAGAAGCTCACTGTTGGACATGCTTTAGAATGGACTTGGTTTCAGTCAGAGAGAAAAAGAGAGGCAG